>NC_053390.1:260599588-260922170 GCF_905171765.1 Bufo bufo
CACCTGTGATAAAGCCAACTATGGCAGAGTCATCAGAGAACTTCTGTAGGTAGCAGCCTGGGGAGTTGATGGAGAAGTCTGGAGTGTAGAGGGTGAAGAGAAACAGTGCCAGCACAGTTCCCTGTGGTGCCCCCATACTGCAGAACAGATTGTCAGAGACACAACCCTGAGATTTAGCAAACTGTGGGTGTCCTGTGAGGTAGTCAAGTATCCAATGTGACATGTGGTAGTCCACTTCCAGCTTGTCCCTCAGAAGTCCAGGTTGGATGGTGTTAAAAGCACTAGAGAAATAAAAAACATGATCCTCACAGTGCTTCCAGGCCTCTCCAGATTAAAGGGGTTGGCCACTTTCTGGTTACCATTGACTAATATGTTTGCAAGATGATTATATGGCACTCACTAATATAGCTTTTGTTGAAATTCTGCACCATTTTCTATATTTCATAAGGTATGTCCCTCTGATTGCTAAATATTTTGTGTTGACCACATGGAGCTCCTGTCCATAAAATGGCTGCTGATGGAGGGTCATATGACCAGGCAAATCACCTCCATGTGATGTCTCCTCAGTTCAAATACACTGCACCTGCCATCTGTTCTACTGGGAGTTTAGTGCAGGTACTGTGTGCTTAAAAAGGACCTTTCACTAGAATAAAACATCTAAACTAACTATACAGACATGGAGAGCGGCGCCCAGGGAACTCCCTGCACTTACTGTTATACCTTGGCGCCGCTCCATTCTCCCGGTATAGCCTTCGGTATCTTCATAGTTAGGCTCCACCCAGGGGAACCTGCCGGCGTCTCATTCTCCCATGCTGTAGCGCTGGCCAATCGCAGCGCTCAGCTCATAGCCTGAAAGAAAAAAAAGCCTCTCAGGCTATGAGCTGAGCACTGCGATTGGCCAGCACTACAGCATGGGAGAATGAGACGCCGGCAGGTTCCCCTGGGTGGAGCCTAACTATGAAGATACCGGAGGCTATACCGGGAGAAAGTTAGTTTAGATGTTTTATTCTAGTGAAAGGTCCTCTTTAAATGGAAGAGACATCCATTCACGAAAAAAAATTGCTTCAGATAGGAGGCAACAGGTAAACAGAAAATCTAAAGGGCTACCTCGCAGAATTGATTAAAAGGGTTGGCCACTAAGATTACTGTTGACTAATGTGTTTGCAAGATTATAGAGATGAGTGAATTTTTCAAAAATTCGACTCGCCGGTTTGCCAAATTGTTTCGGAAAAATTTGGTTTGATCCAAATATATTTCCGGTGAATTATGCTACAAAAAGTCTATTTCCTGGCTGCAGAGAGCATTTATAGTGGCATAGAACACTGTGCCTTGCAGTAACATGCATAGGAAGTCTGCTTTGGTAGTGAAATAATACTGTGAGTCCGTATGACATTCAGATGTCAGGTGTCGCTCTTAGAATCATTGCACACTTCACTTATTTGGGCAGTCATGGGGCCAAAACTGACCAAATAACTCAAGTATGAACTCAGCCTTACAGGTCGATGTTAGCACCAAGAAGAAGCGCCCTCCTTTTAGGCTACTTTCACACTCGCGTTTGGTGCGGATCCGTCTTGTATCTGCACAGACAGATCCTCACCAATAATGCAAACGCTTGTATCCGTTCATAATAGATCCGTTTGCATTATTCATAAAAAAAAGTCTAAGTCAAAATGGATCTGTCCTGACTTACATTGAAAGTCAATGGGGGACGGATCCGTTTTCAATTGCACCATATTGTGTCAATGAAAACCCGTCCCCATTGACTTACATTGTAAGTCAGGACGAATCCATTTGGCTCCGCATAGTCAGACGGTCACCAAAACGCTGCAAGCTGCGCTTTAGTGACCGTCTAAAAAACGCAACGGAGACCAAACGCAGCCAAATTGATGCATTCTGAATGGATCCTTATCTATTCAGAATGCATTGGGGCTTAACTGATCCATTTTGGGCCGCTTGTGAGAGACCTGAAACAGATCTCACAAACGGACCCAGAAACTCCAGTGGGAAAGTAGCCTTACACAGTCAGCTGATTCCACATAGATGTCAACAGAACATGTTCTATTGAACGCTTATACAAGTACAGCCCCCCCCTTACAGAGTGGAGAAGGTGTCAGCAGTAAGTTTGTGTTGACATCACTGGTTAATTTGCCCTTCCTCTCATCCGTCAGAACAAAAACCCACAAAAAATGGATCCTGTCTGTGGAGCACACGCCTTCACTCGGTCAGCATTTGCTCAATAATCCATCAGTATTGCTAATGCAAAAAAAAAAAACAGGAGTGGATCTAAAACAGAGATGACACGTGAATGGAATATTTGCATGTCTTCTGTGTTTTTTACCCACTCCTGCTTTTGGCTTACAAATCATAAGCAAATTCTTCTACACAGACAGGATCTGTTGTGCCTCTAATTTTTCCTTCCTTCTGACAGATCAGAAGAAAGATCAAATAAATGATTATGTCAGCCAAGCCGAAAGCCAAAATAGTGGACCAGTCATGAAGTGGGGAGGGTGGGAACAGCATGAGACGTCCACAGAGTGGACCTATGACATAGTGGTGAGGTGGAAGCAGCATGAGGAGACCACAGAGTGGCCCAATGACAGAGTCTGGAGGTGGAAGCAGTATAAGGAGGCCAATGAGTTGCCCAATGACAGGGTCTGGAAGTGGAAGCAGTATGAGGAGGCCACCGAGTGGCACAATGATAGAGTTTGGAGGCGGCAGCAGTATTAGGAGGCTACCGAGTGGCACAATGACACGGTCTGGAGTTGGCAGCATCAGGAGAAGGCCACCGAGTGGCACAATGACAGAGTCTGGAGGTGGCAGCAGTATGAGTAGGCCACCGAGTGGCACAATAACAGAGTCTGGAGGTGGCAGCAGCAGCAGGAGAAGGCCACTAAGTGGCACAATGACAGAGTCTGGAGCTGGCAGCATCAGGAGAAGGCCACCAAGTAGCACAATGACAGAGTCTGGAGTTGGCAGCAGTATGGGGAGGTCAACGAGTGACACAATGACAGAATTTGGAGGTGGCAGCAGTATGAGGAGGCCACCAAGTGGTACAATGATAGAGTCTGGAGGTGGCAGCAGTATGAGGAGGCCACTGAGTGGCACAATGACAGAGTCTGGAGGTGGCAGCAGCATCAGGAGAAGGCCACCAAGTGGCAAAATGACAGAGTCTGGAGTTGGCAGCAGTATGAGGAGGCCAATGAGTGGCACAATGACAGAGTCTGGAGGTGGCAGCAGTTTGAGGTGGCCACTGAGTGACACAATGACAGAGTCTGGAGTTGGCAGCATCAGGAGAAGACCATCGAGTGGTGCAATGACACAGTCTGGAGTTGGAAGCATCAGGAGAAGGCCACTGTGGCACAAAGACAGAGTCTGGAGCTGGTGACAGTATGAGGAGACCACAGAGTGGCCCCATGACAGAGTGCGGAGGTGGCGGCAGCAGCAGCATCGGGAGGTGGCCACAGAGTGGCACAATGACCAAGTCTAGAGGTGGCAACAGCAGCAGCATCAGAATACCACAGAGTGCCAAGGTGACATAGTGTGGAGATAACAGCAGCAGGATCCCACAGAGTGGCAAGGTGACATAGTGTGGAGATGGCTGCAGCAGCAGGATACCAAAGAGTGGCAAGGTGACATAGTGTGGATATGGCAGCAGCAGCAGGATACCAAAGAGTGGCAAGGTGACATAGTGTGGATATGGCAGCAGCAGAAGGATACGACAGAGTGGCAAGGTGACATAGTGAGTGTGGAGATGGCAACAGCATCAGGATACCACAAAGTGGCAAGGTAACATAGTGTAGAGATGGCAGCAGCATCAAGATACCACAGAGTGGCAAGGTGACTTAGTGTGGTGATGGCAGCAGCAGCAGGATACCACAAAGTGGCAAGGTGACAGTGTGGAGATGACAGCATCAGGATACCACAGAGTGGCAAGGTGACTTAGTGTGGAGATGGAAGCAGCAGCATCAGGATACAACAGAGTGGCAAGGAGACATACTGTGGAGATGGCAGCAGCAGCATCAGGATAACCCAGAGTGGCAAGGTGATATAGTGTGGAGATGGCAGCAGCAGCATCAGGATACTAAAGAGTGGCAAGGTGACAGTGTGGAGATGGCAGCAGCAGCATCAGGAGACCACAGAGTGTGAAGGTGACATAGTGTGGAGATGGCAGCAGCAGCATCAGGAGACCACAAAGTGACCCGGTGACAGAGTGGGGCAGTGGGTGGCAAAATACCAGTACCCGCTGACGAAGGTGGGTAAAAGGAGGAGCCCTTGGCATCAGATGTGTGGCATCAGGCGGGTGGCAGCATCTGAGTAGTAGCTGAGGCAGGTAGCCAGAAGAAACCGGTCTCTTTTTTTCAAGGTTTGGGTGAGGCGGCATGGATGATCTAATCAGATGGATCAGGCATTGGTGTGTGGAAATCCTGGCTGATCCACACCCGATTGATCTTAACGAATGTCAGTCTCTCCACATTTTGGGTGGACAGGCAAGTTCTCCTTGGGGAACTATGGACTCCACCGCACTACAGTCTCTCCACATTTTGGGTGGACAGGCAAGTTCTCCTTGGGGAACTATGGCCCCCACCGCACTAAACACCTGCTCTGATGCCACACTACTGGCTGGGCAGGACAGCTTTTTCAGTGCAAACTCTGCTAGTTGCAGCCACAAATCCAGTTTGGCTGCTCAGTAGTCCAGCGAATCTTCAATGTGGGTTGTCAGGGTGCTGTCCAAGTATGCCACCACCTGCTGGTTCAGGTCCTGCTCCAGGTCTACCTGCTGCTGGTGAGTAGTTTCTTCACTATGCGGGTGAAGAATGCTACTCATCAGCGACTATAGACTCTGGCTGCTGCTGATGGATCTGGTACGGTGCCTGCCACTATGGCTATGGCTGTTCCTGCCCCTCGTGTCCTGTCACCTGAGTAGAAAAACCACCCATTTCACTACACATTGCCTGTGCTCCAATGTCCTCCTCCCCCTCCTCCTCCTATTCCAGTTCAGCCCCCACAGGGATCATGTGGCCATGAGATCTAGGTGCCACGTCTCCAGTCCCCTGACCAGCCATTGTTACCACCATCTGTTCCAGGACATGAAGCAGTGGAATTACGTCATTCATCCCGTAGTCCTGGTGACTGACAAAAAACGTGGCGTCCTCAAAGACACTGAGCAAGCGGCAGGTGTCACGCATGAGCTGCCACTGGCTAACATCGAAGTTACACAGGGGAGTACTCCTATCCGCTTGCATCATCAAGAAATCGTTGATGGCCTTTCTCTTTTCGTATAGTCGGTACAACATATGCAGGGTGGAATTCCAACGGGTGGAAACATCACATATCAGCCTATGTTGAGGGATGCCGTTCTGCCGCTGCAGCTCAAGGAGGGTGTGCTTTGTGGTGAACGAGTGGCTGAAGTGCATGCAAAGTTTCCTGCCTATTTTTAGGATGTCTTGCAGATGGGTGGAATACTTCAGGAGCCTCTTGACAAACAGATGGAACACGTGTGCCATGCAGGGTGCATAGCTCAGCCTTCCTTGATGCAGCGCCGACACTATGTTCTTCCAGTTGACGGTCACCATGTTTCCAATTTTAAGTTGTTGGGGAGAAAGCCAGGATTCGATTTCTTGATGAAGGACATAGAGCAGTTCCTCCCCTGTGTGACTCAGTTCGTCCAGGAAATTAAGGTGCAGAACAGCATGACAACGCAGTGCCCTGCACATGTGGTATGCTGGAGGGGCACTGTGACTTGTCCCTGCAGTGGTGGCTGAGGACATGGTAGAGGATGAGGAGGCAGAGGCGGACATTGTTGCAGTACCAGCGGCGTGACAACGGGGGGCGGAAGCGGCGTGACCTGGCCAAGTTGCTGGTGTGGCTGTGCAGGAACCACATTCACCCAGTGGGCCCTAAAGGCAATGTACTTTCCCTGAACGTAGTTACAGCTCCACACGTCTGCACTTTGGCAGACACCGATAGGCTCAAGGACTGGCCCACCTTTTGTTCTACATATTTGTGCAGGGCTGGTAATGCCTTTTTCGCAAAGAATTTACGGCTTGGGACTCTCCACCTCGACATGGCACAAGCCATCAGTTCTCTGAAAGGTGCAGAGTCAACCACTTGGAAAGGGAGGGACTGAAGCACCAGCAACTTGGACAGGAGCACGTTCAGCTTCTGCGCCGTTGGATGAGTGCACGCATACTGCTGTCTCTTGGCAATCGCTTCAGTGATCGATTGCTGATGGAATGACTGACGAGGAGGAGGAGGAGCAGGAGCATCTGGACCAGCAGAAGATGGGTATGACAGACAGCTCCCTTCGGCTGAGGTGGCGGAGCCTTGACTGGCTAAAACCGGGTGCGTGCCACTGGGTGATGCAGGCTGGACCACCACATCGGAGCCACAGTTCTCCCAGGCCACTTTGTGGTGATGCTGCATATGTTGATGCAGGGCCGGGGTGCCAACATTGTCACCCTGGCCACGCTTCACCTTCTGCCCACATATTCTACATATGGCCATGTTAATCTCCTCTGGCAGCTTAACAAAAAACTGCCATACCGCCGAGAAGGTGATTTTCTCCCCAACAGTCCGCACTGACTGACTGGTACTGCCACTGCTCCACTACTTCCTGGGCAGGTAGGCTGCTGCAAAGCAGGTGGTCTACCCTGGGCACGTTTGGCTCCTAACCTCCTACTGCTGCCACCCTTCTGACTACCAGCCATGCTACCACCTTGCTGGCTCAGCCGCTGCCTCTCGGGCAAGCTGCCACCCTCTTCTCCTGATGATTATGAAGCCACTTCTGCACTCGGCTCCCAAGTTTGATCGGCTTCATCAGCATCGAGTAGTGTCTGCACGTCACTGATGTCCTCCTCAGCGGTCTCTGGTTCAGGAGCCTGATCACTCGCAACAGCAGCTCCCACGCCACTCTCCTCATCACTACTTGCCCGCCTAGTTGAGGAAGTGGTGGATATCTCCTGCAGATCTTGGCTGGGCAGTAGCTGCTGGCTATCCTCTAGTAGCATACAATACTTCTGTGGCTGAGGGAACAGCAAAGGACAGAGGCAGGTCGAGGACAGGTGAGGGCACAGGGCCTGCTCCCGGGCCATGCCAACTAAGGGTTGTGTCTGACGAACCCACCGACTGTTGGCTGGGGGTGTCTAATGTAACTTGGGATGAAGTGGATGACCGAGTCAACCAATCAAGAACCGTTGGGTTGCTGGTCAAGACATGACCGCTAGATGACACCAGGAGCTCAGGCCTCTCACTGCGACTCCTGCTGCCACGCCCCTTTACTCTGCTGCGACCTCTGCCTGCGCCAGAAACATTTCAGCCTCTGCCACTCCTCTGTGCATGGCCTGGCACCTCTCTGTTTGACATACTTTTAGCTGAACTAAATAAATTAAAAGCAAATTAAAACTGAAATCGGGCACTAAACGCTTTCAACACATATAACTGCAGAAGTGAACTGAGAATATATTTTTCTTTTTGTACTGAAATAGGCCACTAAACGCTTTCGCCACAAATAACTGCAATAGTGAAGTGCGTGTATATTTTTCTTTCTGTACTGAAATTGGCCACTAAACGCTTTCAACACATATAACTGCAGACATAACATCTCTGTTATGTTATGTCTGCAGACATAACATGTCATCATGGCATACAGTGTAAAGACGTATCTGTTTTCTTTTTAGTTTTTAAGGAAAACATACTTAAAGGAATTGTTCACTCCTTTACTATTTATGGTCTGTCTCATTTCACTGTTCTTATTGAAGTAAATGGGAACAATACTGCAGTTACAAGCTTCATTCATTATACCAGTGTTTCCCAACCAGTGTGCCTCCAGCTGTTGCAAAACTACAACCAAAGGCTGTCCGGGCATGCTGGGAGTTGTAGTTTTGCAACAGCTGGAGGCACACTGGTTGGGAAACACTGCATTACACATTAGACAGAGCTGTGGAGTTCTGGCGCTGAATTCCAGCGTTGGAGCTACTGCAAAACTGATGCTGATCAGTGGGGGTACAGAGTGCTGGACCCCCACTGATCAGATATTGATGTCCTATCCTGAGGATAGTGTGGAGAAACCCTTTAACCCCTTCGTAAATGTGAGGCTACTTTCACACCTGCGCTTTTCCTTTCTGCTATTGAGATCCGTCATCTCAATAGCGGGGGAAACGCTTCCATTTTGTCTCCATTCATTGTCAATTCCATCATTCCGTTCCATTTGGTTGCGTCCCCATCGTGGACAGACTAACGCTGCAAGCAGCGTTTTTCTGTCTGTGATGTGGTACGGAGCAAGACGGACACAATAGAAAACGGATCCGCCCCTTATTGACTTTCAATGGTGTTCATGATGGATCCGTCATGGCTATTTTAAAGATAAAATAAACCGATCCATTCATAACGGATGCAGACGGTTGTATTATCGTGATGGAAGCGTTTTTGCTGATCCATGACGGATACAGCACGAACACTGGTGTGAAAGTAGCCTAACCAGATGTCGGGTATTTAAAGATAGCTATGGGGTGCCTCCTGTTTCAAATAGCAGAAACCCAGAGCTAATGTCTGTGATTGGCAGTAATACCAACTGTGGACAGTTAACCCTTCAGATGCCATTGTCAAATGCTTCTGGGTCATGCACCCTTTCCCCGTCATGTTCTAATAATGAGCCAGAGTCTGTACTAGGCTTCTAGGCTAATTATAAGTGTCTAATAATACCTACAAATGCCCACATAAGCATAACAGTGGCCCTATCTCTACAAATTATCACAAACCACAAAAAAAAGAAAACAGAGAGACAAAAAATAAAAATATCACTTAACTTTTTTAGTAGAAAATCACAATTATATAAAAATAAAGGATATTGCTGAAAAATGTTGAAGGAAAAAAAACAACTGAGTGCACACTAGCGGTGCAGTACCCCCATCATGTCACAACCAGCAAATATATTTAATGAGAAAAGAATAATAAAATAAATAAATAGCTGTATACTAAAATAAATACTATGTGATAATATAGATAAAATATCCAACAATACGCGAATTTGATGTACAGGGTGGGCCATTTATATGGATACACCTTAATAAAATGGGAATGGTTGGTGATATTAACTTCCTGTTTGTGGCACATTAGTATATGTGAGGGGGGAAACTTTTCAAGATGGGTGGTGACCATGGCGGCCATTTTGAAGTCGGCCATTTTGAATCCAACTTTTGTTTTTTCAATAGGAAGAGGGTCATGTGACACATCAAACTTATTGGGAATTTCACAAGAAAAACAACGGTGTGCTTGGTTTTAACGTAACTTTATTCTTTCATGAGTTATTTACAAGTTTCTGACCACTTATAAAATGTGTTCAATGTGCTGCCCATTGTGTTGGATTGTCAATGCAACCCTCTTCTCCCACTCTTCACACACTGATAGCAACACCGCAGGAGAAATGCTAGCACAGGCTTCCAGTATCCGTAGTTTCAGGGGCTGCACATCTCGTATCTTCACAGCATAGACAATTGCCTTCAGATGACCCCAAAGATAAAAGTCTAAGGAGGTCAGATCGGGAGACCTTGTGGGCCATTCAACTGGCCCACGACGACCAATCCACTTTCCAGGAAACTGTTCATCTAGGAATGCTCGGACCTGACCATAATGTGGTGGTGCACCATCTTGCTGGAAAAACTCAGGCAACGTGCCAGCTTCAGTGCATAAAGAGGGAAACAGATCATCATGTAGCAATTTCGCATATCCAGTGGCCTTAAGGTTTCCATTGATGAAGAATGGCACCACTATCTTTGTACCCCATATACCACACCATACCATCAATTTTTTTGTTCCAACAGTCTTGGAGGGATCTATCCAATGTTGGCTAGTGTCAAACCAATAGCGGTGGTTTTGTTTGTTAACTTCACCATTCACATAAAAGTTTGCCTCATCACTGAACAAAATCTTCTGCGTAAACTGAGGGTCCTGTTCCAATTTTTGTTTTGCCCATTCTGAAAATTCAGTGCGCCGATCTGGATCATCCTCGTTGAGATGCTGCAGTAGCTGAAGTTTGTAAGGGTGCCATTTGTGAGTAGCTAATATCCGCCGAAGGGATGTTCGACTAATGCCACTCTCCAGTGACATGCGGCGAGTGCTACGCTGTGGGCTCTTGCTGAATGAAGCTAGGACAGCCACTGATGTTTCTTCATTAGAGACAGATTTCATGCGTCCACATTTTGGCAAATCCAACACTGAACCAGTTTCACGAAACTTAGCAAGCAGTTTGCTAAATATAGCATGGGAGATGGGTGGTCTCGTAGGGTGTCTTGCATTGAAATCTGCTGCAATGACCCGGTTACTACGTTCACCAGACATCAACACAATTTCTATCCGCTCCTCACGTGTTAACCTCGGCGACATGTCAATGGCTGTAAACAAAGAGAAACTTGTAAATAACTCATGAAAGAATAGTTACGTTAAACCCAAGCACACCATTGTTTTTCGTGTGAAATGCCCAATAAGTTTGATGTGTCACATGACCCTCTTCCTATTGAAAAAACAAAAGTTGGATTCAAAATGGCCGAATTCAAAATGGCCGCCATGGTCACCACCCATCTTGAAATGTTTCCCCCCTCACATATACTAATGTGCCACAAACAGGAAGTTAATATCAACAACCATTCCCATTTTATTAAGGTGTATCCATATAAATGGCCCACCCTGTATATTAGCACCAGATAAGCATATACTAGAATGGTCACTATATATCTTGAATGACCTACTGAAGTCTGAATGACAAAAAAACACATAGGCTAAATAGGGTATGCGAAAAATGAATAAAGAAGTCAGAAAGAATACTGAATAAGATCATAGGTGGTTAACCCCAAATGAAAACAATAGAACCAAACTATACATATATGGTATTGCCAGATTCATACTTCATACTTACCTGGATAATGAAGAACATAAGTCATTTTTATCGCATAGTCTATGCTGTAAAAAAAAAAAAGGCAGGAAGTGAAAAATAAAAACACAAAAACAGGAAATCACAAAGTTAGGAAAGGGTTAAGAAAGAGATGAGCCCATTAGTCAAACAACTAAATACAAAGCAAAAGGGGAATTAACCCTTGCAGTGCTGCAGGGAGAGGTTCAGTAAATAGATACTAGGACACACAAAGAAAGAGACCTAGCAGCCAGGCTGCAGCCAGCAGTGTGGGGCACAGGAGTCTGGGATCCAGCCTCGGGCAGAAGCTACTTGAGTGATGGCAGTACCCATGCCAACCACAGATAGTGGGGTGGTGGTGGGCACAAAGTGTTGCCATGACAGCAATATAACTAGGTGACTGTTTATCTGTTGAGAAATAATAATCTTATGTCACATCCTATATATAGGTCTGTTTTGTGCAAGGACTAGAAGACTTTTATTAGTGGTACAAAGTTAAGAAGGATTAGGAAATACAAATCTCATTGTTACTTACAGAGATACACAAACTAGAAACTATTAATAAGATTTCTCAAACCCCACACCAGCCACAGTAATTAAACTATGACAGCAAACACTCGCCTGTCTGCTTTCTTATGAAAGGAAAGGTTAAGGCTCTTTACTACTCTCAGGGTGACAAGTTTCTTGCTTCCTGAATAAAAGTTCAGAACATTAAATCTGGAATCCTATTTTAGAAAAAATACTCGTCCAACAATGGGAAATTTTACAGCCCAGAAGACATAGCTAATAGTTTTAAAAATTATTATTAGGGATAAGCGAATCGACTTCAGATCAAACATCCAAAGCCAGATTGCATAATACTTTGTTGGATTCCGGACAGAGAAAGCACTCCGTACATTATTAGAATGTATTAACTCTTATGAGCCGAAGTTATACTTCATAAATCAATTTCTACTGTAAAGATCCATTTCCCGAACTTGGGTTTGGTTCCAAGGTACCACAAAGTTTTATGCGAATCGACTTCAGATGCTTCATCCCAAATTGATTTGCTCATCCCTAATGATTATGCATCCCTTTATAACCCAAAAAAAAGATCAATTTACTATCCATGTAGGATAGCAGTCTTTTCTAAGTAAAATAATATCTGTTTTTAACTCTCCCTTTGAACTCTGTGAAACTACTCCAGTTATTAAATCCCTCCCACAGGATAAATTACCTGGGCCTGATAGACTTTCAATGAATTTGATAAAACATTTCATGGTCTTCTATCCACCCATTTATGCAACATGTGCCAATCAGCTATTGAAAAAGGATCCTCCCCCAAAGAAAACCTGTCTGCTTTCCAAAAATGTTTGCCCTATATCTCTGTTACATGCAAACTTGAAAACATATGCCAAATTAATTGCGAAGAGAATAATCAGTTGAGTGCCCTATTTAGTGAAACCAGACCAAGTAGGATTTGTGAAAGGAAGATAGGCACCCAGAAACACATTATTTAGAAAAGCGCAAGACTCCTTCAATACTACTGTCATTAAAAGCTGAGAAGGCATTTATTGATATTAATTGGCCATACTTATTCTGGCTAGGTAAGGCTACTTTCACACCTGCGTTAGGTGCGGATCCGTCTGGTATCTGCACAGACGGATCCGCACCTATAATACAAACGCTTAGATCCGTTAAGAACGGATCCGTTTGCATTACCATGAACAAAAAACAAAAAAAAAAATTTTGCCTCCGCACGGCCAGGCGGACACCCGAACGCTGCAAGCTGCGTTCAGGTGTCCGCCTGCTGAGCGGAGGACAAACAGTGCCAGACTGATCCATTCTGAGCGGATCCGCATCCACTCAGAATGCATTAGGGCTGGACGGATCCATTCGGGGCCGCTTGTGAGAGCCTTCAAACGGAGCTCACAAGCGGAGCCCCGAACGCTAGTGTGAAAGTAGCCTTACTCAGCAATATTTTAAATGCCATTACTGCAGCCTAATCCTATTCACCGGACAAACAAACTGCTGTATCCATATAAAGTGTGAAGGGGCCATATTTTGTTGATTGTCTGTGGTTTAGGGGTTGAATGGACCACCAATCAAACATTAATTGCTTATCCTAAGAATACGTTTACAATATTTAAGTCCTGGAAATACTATTTCATACGGCACTATTTCATTTTTGCACTTTAACCCTTTCCTGGCACAGCAATTTTCAGTTTTTGCATTTTTCACTCCCTGCCTTCCTGGAGCCATGCAATTTTTATTTTTCCATACTCTTGCTTGCTGATGATGTGATACTGACACTAGTTTCCCTAGAGTATTCCATAGAAAAATCTTTGGACGTAAAAGGATTATTTGGGTATATTTTATATTACAAACTGAACACTCAGAAGTCACAAGTTCTCTCATTATTGTCAAAGACTCCATTTGAAATATAGCCATGTTGTTTACTGGCAGTTACAATATATGGGGATTACATTACAATTTCACACACCCTTTATAAGAGGAAATATGAAGTCCTTTTGCATAATATTCAAATTGAAGCACAAATGTTGACTAAATTGAAAGTTTTCTGGTCTGGAAGAATAGACACTTTTAGAATGATATTGTTACCCAAGCTCTTTTATCTTTTTAGAACTCTTCCTATTCTGCTACCAAAAGTGATTTTACTACTGCTCAAATTCATTTGGGTTGACTGTAAACACAGATTGGCATTTGGATTGCTTACTGAGAATAGATATAAAAGAAGCTTAGAAGTGCCAAATATAAAGATTTACTACTTACATAGTGACTCAAGTCTCTAAATTATCTAGTTGGTAGAACATTGATTTCCACAAACACTGGGTTCACATTAAAAACTACTTGGCAGCTCCTTTGACCCTAAACACTTTACTTTGGGTGCCCCTTTGGAACCTTCCATTTTCTTCACTTCCACCTACAGTATTTTAAAAGGCTCTGTGATAAATTGGTGAACATTTCAAGTCAACACTATTGACTCCTCAAAGTTATCACTGAGCAGTTCCCTAGTAGAACTTTTCACATGGATCATGCCAAATCTGATTACTGATTGGATATGGAAGGGCATAGTAATACAGTGGTATCTCAGCTATACGAAGTTGATGTTCATAAACAGTTTCAGCATTTAAAAGCATAACTACTCATTGAATTATAGTGATCTTTATGGAGTGGAACTTCCTATGGGAGGTAATGGATAAAATGAATTTTGGTCCCACTTTTATCCAATGGATTAAGTTATTATATAATCACCCTAAGGCGCTGATAAATATAAATGGTACATGGACAGACACATTTGATCTTCAGCAGGACACTAGACAGGGATGCCCCTTATCCCCTCTTTTGTTTTCTATCTTTCTAGAGCCTCTCGCATGTAGAGTTTGACAAGATGACCAGATACTAGGGTTGGAGGGCAGGACCTGCCAGATAAAATTAGTCTCTACGCGGATGATGTCCTTATATATTTAAAAGATGGATATCATTCCCTCCCCCATGTTATGACAATCATTAATGCATTTGGCGCATTCTCAGGCTATGAAGTGAACTGGCTGAAATCGGTTCTACTTCCTTTAAATAAGTTTCCCCCAATTAAAGTTTCTGAGGTTAGGTGTCTATCCCTAACAGATTCATTAGAATATCTGGGTGTTAGGATTGGTCCCTTGCTGGAGTATTACACCAAATTGAACATCAACCGACTGATAGACAGAGTTAAAAATAAAATCCGAGTGTGGGAAAAATTGACGTTGGGTCAGGCAGATAGGATTGCCTTAATCAAAAGGGTATTACTTCCACAGATTTTATATCAAGTTTCCCCCTGTCCAATTTGGATCAAGGACTCCTTTTTTAACTTCTTGGGGACATATGACATACCGGTACGTCATGATGTCCTGGTACTTAAGGACACATGACGTACCGGTATGTCATGTGTAGTTCCGATCACGGCCACGTGGCGGGCGGTGATCGTAACAAGGTGCCTGCTCAAATTATTGAGTAGGCACCCTAGGATCTCACAGGAAGGAAGCTGTATGAGTAATACACACTGTATTACTCATACAGCCAATGCATTCCAATACAGAAGTATTGGAATGCATTGTAAAGGGGATTAGACCCCCCAAAAGTTGAAGTCCCAAAGTGGGACAAAAAATAAAGAGAAAAAAAAAGTTGAAAAAATAAAGTTTTCCCACCCAAAAATGTAAAGTTTCAAGTAAAAAAAAAAAAAAATTTCCCCCAAATAAAGTAAAAAAAAAGGTAAAAAATAGGGGGAAAAAAAGTTGACATATTAGGTATCGCCACGTCCATATCGACCTTTCTCTATAAACATATCACATGATGTAACCCCTCAGATGAACACCGGAAAAAAATAAAAATAAAAACTGTGCTAAATAAAAAAAAAAATTGGCACCTTACATCACTAAAAGTACAACAGCAAGCGATGAAAAAGGTGTATGCCTACCAAAATAGTACCAATCTAACCGTCACCTCATCCCGCAAAAAATTAGCTCATACCTAAGACAATCGCCCAAAACATTAAAAAAAACTATGGCTCAGAATATGGAGACACTAAAACATCATTTTTTTTGTTTTAAAAAAGCTGTTATTGTGTAGAACTTAAGTAAATTAAAAAAGTATACATATTAGGTATTGCCGCGTCTGTAATACCCTGCTTTATAAAAATATCACATGACCTAACCCCTCAGATGAACACCATAAAAAAATAAAAATGGTGTAAAAAAAGTCATACGCACCCCAAAAGAGTGCTAATCAAACCGTCATCTCATCCCGCAAAAAATGAGACCCTACCTAAGATAATCGCCCAAATACTGAAAAAACTATGGCTCTTGGAATATGGAGACACTAAAACATTATTATTTTTTTTGTTTAAAAAATGATATTATTGTGTAAAACTTACATAAATGAAAAATAAGTATACGTATTAGGTATCACCACATCCGTAATAACCTGCTCTATAAAAATATCACATGAGCTAACCCCTCAGGTAAACACCGTAAAAAAAAGCGGTGTAAAAAAAGCTATTTTTTGTCACCTTACATCACAAAAGTGTAATAGCAAGCGATCAAAAAGTCATACGCACCCCAAAATAGTGTCAATCAAACCGTCGTCTCATCCCGCAAAAATCATACCTTACCCAAGATAATCGCCCAAAAACTGAAAAAACTAGGGCTCTCAGACTATGGAGACACTAAAACATGATTTATTTTTTTGTTTCAAAAATTATATTATTGTGAAAAAAAGACATAAATAAAAAAAAGTATACATATTAGGTATCGCCACGTCTGTAAGAACCTGTTCTATAAAAATATCACATGACCTAACCCCTCAGGTGAATACCATAAAAAAATTTAAATAAAAATGGTGTACAAAAAGCCATTTTTTGTCACCTTACATCACAAAAAGTGTAATAGCAAGCGATCAAACGCACCCCAAAATAGTGCCAATCAAACCATCATCTCATCCTGCAAAAATCATACCCTACCCAAGGTAATCGCCCAAAAACTGAAAAATCTATGGCTCTCAGACTATGGAGACAATAAAACATGATTTTTTTGGTTTAAAAAATGAAATCATTGCTTAAAACTTACATATATAAAAAATTTGTATACATATTAGGTATCGCCGTGTCCGTGACAACCTGCTCTATAAAAATACCACATGATCTAACCTGTCAGATGAATGTTGTAAATAACAAAAATAAAAACGGTGCCAAAACAGCTATTTCTTGTTACCTTGCCTCACAAAATGTGTAATATAGAGCAACCAAAAATCATATGTACCCTAAACTAGTACCAACAAAATTGCCACCCTATCCTGTAGTTTCTAAAATGGGGTCACTTTTTTGGAGTTTCTACTCTAGGGGTGCATCAGGGGGGCTTCAAATGGGACATGGTGTCAAAATACCAGTCCAGCAAAATCTGCCTTCCAAAAACCGTATGGCATTCCTTTCCTTCTGCGCCCTGCCGTGTGCCCATACAGCAGTTTATGATCACATATGGGGTGTTTCTGTAAACTACAGAATCAGAACCCTAAATATTGAGTTTTGTTTGGCTGTTAAACCTTGCTTTGTAACTGGAAAAAAATTATTAAAATGGAAAATCTGCCAAAAAAGTGACATTTTTAAATTATATCTCTATTTTCTATTAATTCTTGTGGAACACCTAAAGGGTTAACAAAGTTTGTAAAATTAGTTTTGAATACCTTGAGGGATTTAAAATGGAAAATCTGCCCAAAAAAATTGAAATTGTATCTCTATTTTCCATTAATTCTTGTGGAACACCTAAAGGGTAAAATCAGTTTTGAATACCTTGAGGGATTTAAATTCTAGAATGGGGTCATTTTTGGGTGATTTCTATTATGTAAGCCTCACAAAGCAACTTCAGACCTGAACTGGTCATTAAAAAGTGGGTTTTTGAAAATTTATGAAAAATTTCAAGATTTGCTTCTAAACTTCTAAGCCTTGTAACATCCCCAAAAAATAAAATGTCATTCCCAAAATGATCCAAACATGAAGTAGACATATGGGGGATGTAAAGTAATAACTATTTTTTTAGGTATTTACTATGTATTATAGAAGTAGAGAAATTGAAACTTAAAAATTTGCAAATTTTTCAAAATTTTGGGTAAATTTGGTATTTTTTTAATAAATAAAAAAGATTTATTTTTTTTACTCCATTTTACCAGTGTCATGAAGTACAGTATGTGATGAAAAAACTATCTCAGAATGGCCTGGATAAGTCAAAGCGTTTTAAACTTATCACCACATAAAGTGACACTGGCCAGATTTGCAAAAAATGACCTGATTCTTAAGGTGAAAATGAGCTCGGTCCCCTAAGGGGTTAAAACATTGGAGAAATTGTTTAATGAATTAATTTGGGGCAGAAAGAGAGTCCGTATAAAGCAGAAATATCTTTGGCTAGCTGTGGAGAATGGGGGATTATCTCTACCTTTTGTCCGGGGCTACTATTTGGTGGCCCAGATCCAATGGTACTTAAATGGATTAGATAATATATTCCCCCAGCTGATCAGAGACTATAGGGGAAGTCAGCGAGATATATTCAGCATATTAGAAACTGGTTATCTGGGAGAAAGAGGGAAAAAAATTATTTTAAGTCATTTGATGCAATTAGTTTGGAATACGCTTAAATGGGTATTTTTGGGATCACCTGTACACTTAAATACACGCCTTTATGATATAATTTTAATCTAAGTGAATTTATGAAGATCAATGATGTTATGTTTTGGGAAAAGTATGGAATGACTAGAATTTCACATTTAGTACATGGGGGAAATATCAGTAGTATAGAGGATATATTTGGTGACACTGAGGTTAGTATTTTGTTAAAATATAAATATTATCAGATTAAACACGCTTTTGATAGTACTAGAGACAAAGCTTGTTTTTTAGTTAAATCATATGATTTTATGGAATGGTGTTATAATGTGAATCAGAATAGGGTGTCTATTTCACAGATCTATAGTAAACTGAGAATAGAAATGGGTAGGATTAATAAGTTCAAAAGTGAAATAAAATAGGTTTAAGACATAGGGAATAAAATGACACTCAATTAGGCATCCATATACAAAAATATTAGGAAAACAACTATCTCCGCGAATCATAGACTAATCCAGTTTAGAATCCTACATCGGTTATACTACACCCCGTCTTCTCTCTCTAGGTTTTATAATAACATTCTAGACAGATGCTGGAGATGTAATAGTCAACAAGCAGATTTTGTCCATCTTATCTGGTCATGCCCTGTGATTCAGTTTTTTTGGGAACATATTTTTTTCCGAGTTATGTGGCTGCTCTCCTTCTAACTATGATAGAGATATTACAATTGCTGTTCTAGGTATTCCCCTTTTTGATAGACAGGGACGTGAAAATATATTCTGGATGAAGGCACTGAAGCACATTGAACTCAAGTAGCCCCACGGAAGTAGCAGAATGGCACCAACTCATCAAAAGTGAAGAACTATTAGAGGTTTGTTATTCAAAAGAAACAACAGAGATTAAAGTGGGAAAGAACCTGGTCATTTTGGCCAAAAGTATGTTGATGATCCTAGCTGTCATGAGGATCTCTGGACCTTTCCGTGGCGAATGTCCCCCGAGACAATGAGGTTGGGTGGTGGAGGGTAGGGTTGAAGGGAAATTAGTAGCTATATACTGCTTACTTATTATGTACTGCTTTCCTTTTGATAAAATAAAGACTCTGGAATAATTTTTTTTATTTTTTTATTTATATTTTTATTGTAAGTTTTTACAACAGGAAACATGAGGGTAACAGGGTACCAAGGTAAAGGCTCACAGGACAAACTGATGCATCAGTGTATACAATGTCAATAAGAATCAGTTATTTTGTTAGAACAAGGCAGGTACAAAATCATTTCCTATTCAGTATGATGGTAGACAGACATACAACAAGGCGAGATATGACCCAAACAAAAGGGGATAGGCGCACAAAGCTAGTATGGTATAAGAACAATTCCCATGTAGATGTTGAGTAGCAAACTTGCTCAAAATTGTATGGTCAAATACCAGTGTGTACGGGCCTATAGTTGTTAATCTTCTCTATCTCCTTTGGCGAAAACCAGTGGCGGGGAAGGACCGTTTGAAGAGCTTTAGGGCCAAACTACACCACTGTGTGTAGTAAATGATCTCACAATGGAAGGGTAACCTGTGTGTTTTTAGTGACAGGGGGGACCTATAAGCTGACCACAAGGACCATTTTTTGAGGAAAGACACATGAGATCGTGTTTCCCATGAGGATAGTTCTTCAAACCTGTGTAACTGGTCCATTTTCTGGAACCATAGTTCCATCTGAGGGGCTGTGGTTTGTAACCTGAATTTGGGTAGAAGGTGCAGCAAACAGCATATGTGAAAAAATAAATGGCGGTGGGGAATGGCTGTTCTCTTGTGGGAGAGATAGGAGGGCTAATTGTGGGGAGGGTTGGATATTGGTATGACAAATCTTGCTAGCTAAAGAGAAAACCTCTGACCACCATTTGTGTATGACGGGGCACGTCCACCAGATATGAAGGAATGTCCCCCTCTTCCCCAGGCACCTCCAGCAGATGTCCGAAGCAGATTCAGTGTAGAGAGATGTCTTATCTGGGGATTTATACCATCTGGTAAGAATCTTGTAGCATTTTCTTGGATTCGCACACAGCGAGAAGCCCCATGGGGAGATTGTAGGAGCTTATGTAAGGAGGCAAACGGGATTAAGATGTTCAAATCTGTTTCCCATTGTTTCACAAAGGAAGGTTTTGCTAAGATAGGTGGGAAGCACAGCTTGCTGTAGATTTGCGATATCAATCTTTTAGGAGCGGTGGATTGGGATATTATTGATTCTAGCCAGACCTGGGGGCGTAGTAAATCACTCATGTGAATATGCTGTTTTATGTAGGATCTGAGGTATGAGATTGGGAAGAGGTTACATGGGGATTAAGTGGAGTATTTGTGGCTTCTAGATCTAATACTTCTCCCTCAGGGTGTAGCAAAGAGATTAGCGAAATTGGTGAGGCTTTTAAACCTTGGGAAGTCGATGATCTTAGGGAGGAGGGAGCCGTCTCTAGTACATCTTTTATCGTTAGGAGTGGAGAGGGGAAAGGTATGGAGCAATGGGAAGAGGAGAGCCATTTCCAAGCCTCAAGAGTGGCTTTAATAATTGGATAGCGGGACATCGATCCTAGGAGGACAGATTGGTGACCGAGCAATAAGGCTCTGGCTGGTTTGTTCAGTAAGTCAATTTCCATTTCCACTGCTGTAGAATGTGGAGTGGGGCGCAGCCATGCTACTGCACGGGATAAGAGTATGGCTTTGCCATATAGTTCAGGGTTCGGAAGTCCTATACCCCCTGCCTGTCTGGGTTTTGTAAGGAGGGAGAATGAGAGTCTCGCTTTTCTCCCATTCCAAATGAAGGAACTAAATTTCTTTATTATTGAGGAGTAATAGGCTTTGGGGATGGGGATGGGTAGAGCTTGTTGTAGGTAGGTGAGATGAGGAAGTATAAGGGATGTAAGTAAATTTTTGCGGCCGAACCAAGACATTGTGGGATTAGACCGGGCTAGTTTATCTATTGCATCAAAAATTGAAGATCTTAGAGGAATGTAGTTTAGTGGGAAGAGGTCCGATATTTTGGGGCTAATTTTAATTCCTAGATATGTAATGGAAGGAGAGGTCCAGTTAAAGGGGGAGTCTATCATTAGTTGCTGTTTAGTTGAATGGGGAATACCCGAGCAGAGGACTAAGGATTTGTTGGCGTTAATTTTGAAGTCTGAGACTGTACTGAAGAAATCCAGATGAGTGTGAATAAGAGGCAAAGAGACTGCAGGGTTAACCGTCATCATGAGAACATCATCAGCAAATGCTGCTATTTTTTGTTCCCTGCCTCCCAAACATAGACCTTTAATCTCCCTATCCAATCTTACGATAGAAAGGAGTGGTTCCAAAGCTAATATGAATAAGAGTGGGGAAAGGGGGCAGCCCTGACGGGTTCCATTATTTATAGCAAATGGCGAAGATAGGCTACCATTAACTAGTACCAGGGCTGTAGCTTGGTTATACATAGCAAAGGTGGCTTGAACAAAGGGACCAGGAAGACCAAACCTCAACATCACCTGCTTTAAGTACATCCAATTGACCCTATCAAATGCTTTCTCAGCATCAGTACTGAGAAGGAGCAAGGGGGAGGAAGTACGCTTGGCATGGCAAAGAATGTTGATTACTCTGGAAGTATTATCTTTGCCCTCTCTACTGCAGATAAAGCCAACATGGTCCCCATGAACAAGTTGAGGGAGAAGGGTCGCCAGTCTATTGGATAACATTTTGGCTAGAAGTTTAAGGTCTATGTTTAGGAGGGATATGGGCCTGTAGTTGGAACATTGTTTAGGATCTTTCCCTTCTTTGGATATAAGTGTGATATGAGCCACTGTCATGTCTCTAGAGAGTGGAGTTCCACCAAGTGTAGTATTACAAACGTCAAGGAGGTAAGGGAGCAGGATTTCATGGAAGGTCTTATAATATGAGACCGGAAGACCATCTGGTCCTGGGCTCTTCCCTGTTGGCAATTGCCGCATAGCCTTATTAAGTTCAGTTAAGGAGAAGGGGGCTTCTAGTCTAGATTTCTGCTCAGGAGAGATGGAAGGGACATTAGATGCCTCTAGGAATGCTAAGATACTGGAAGCTTGTATTTCAGGGGTTGTAGAGGGGGTAAGGTTATATAAATTTTCGTAGAAGGATCGGAACTGAGCAGCTATCTGATGAACGGAGAAGATCGATTTGCCCTTATGAGAGGACAGTTGATGGATGTATTTAGCAGATCTCCTCCCCTTAATCCTGCTCATTAAAAATTTGGTGGCCTTGTCTCCATGTGCATAAAATTTGTGCTGTATATTCATGTGGTATTTGGCTGTCTTAGTTATTAAAAGGGACTTAAGTTTTGCTCTGAATTTCGGGAGTTCCAGCAGCTGGGAATCAGAAGGGTTAGCTTTGTGGCTCGATTCAAGTTTCTGTATATGTTTAAGCGTCTCGTCTATTTTTTTTTCCCTCAGTCTTTTTTGATAGGATCCAATATTAATGAACTGGCCTCTGATGACAGGTTTGTGAGCATCCCAGAGGGTGTTTACAGACTCTGGAATAATTTGATGTAACCATGAACAAGCAGGAGACCTGAATGTTTTTTTATTGATTGATGATTCAAATAAAAGAAAAATAAAGTAATAAAAAAAAAATTGTGACCTTTATAAGTATGTTCGGATTAGATACTTCCTAGTATAAATATAAAATGATGTATCATACAAACTTAAGTTGTTTACACTTTTTCTAACAGATTCAGATTTTTATAATTTTTTCTTTTACTTATACAAGAACAACCACTTTAAAGTGCACATCCCTTGCAGAATCTGCTTTGAAAACCCTTCTGCTGATTTATTTTACTCCACACTATCCTCCATATCATACAAAATAGCACATACGCTTTAGCTATTAGTACTTTGTGTACAATTTGTATCATGTCAAAGATTGCCAGAAGTCGCTATTGGAAGAGCCAGTTGCTCTAAGCAACTTTTGGTCCCCTAGTTCTATAACTGGATTGGGCAGTCAACTCCAATTACAGTGCTTCCTGACTACATCACTTTTTAATTCTCTGGTGTGTCAACTGTACAACATGAACTTTGGATGTTATGATTGCATTATAATAGTTTCATCATGGTTTTATCTTTTAGATATAATGTATGTATCAATGCTTATAAACAGGCTTTTTTTCTTTTTTTGTTAGGCCATAAAATGCATATGATGGACCATTCAGAATAGGAATCATTAACCACAGCTTTTTTGAATTTGTCCTTGAGCCAGTTTTCAATCTAATTACAAATGATGCTTTCAAAACCAATATACCAGATGTGTCATCAGAAAATTACCTATTGTATAAATCATATTTTTATGCATTAGTTTTCCATGGCATTATCTGTATTTCAGATAAATTCATAAAATCCTACAATTTCCTCACCGGCCACTAGGTCTAATAGTATGTCAAGACTTCCTGATCTGTACAAGTCATCTCATTATCAACACACACCAGATTACAATGGCAAAGCTCCTATTATAGCTAACAGGATCCATCATTCATAGTAGGTGATATCAAAGCTTATCTACAGCCTCCTGACCTCTGTACAGGTCACAGACCATGACTAGAAACTCTTCCAAAAATGTTAATGAGGTAACATCCAGTGTATTGTGTCTATGGAACATGTGGCTGCTCTCAAACAAGATGTCTTGACATATTTTATGTCTAGTGGCCAGTGTAAAAACTGGATATTTTTTAAAATATAGTAACATGGAAAATTTAAAAAAATCACCAAAAATCCTAACAAAAAAGTTTTAAAATAAAAACTTGAGTAAAACAATTGGTAATTTTATGATGACACATTCCATTTTAAGTACCTATAAAGAACAATTTCAAATGCTTTTGAAGTCCAAAAACACTGTACCCACAATTGCCCTTCTAACCAGACTGCTACCATTTTGTAAAAATAAATCAGGTTATCTGATAACTGCTCTTGGTAAACCCATGCTGGCTATCAGTCATATTATTTATTGTCGCACACTCTAGTATATAGCCCTTTAAGAATTCCTTAAACATTTTTATCGCAGTGGATGTTTACATTAGCTGCGTTACTATATCTGACATAAAAACAAAAAAAAGCAATGGTAATATTTTCTAAGTCAGATCCTAATCCAAATGATCCATGGAGTCACTATATCCCAGTCTTTCCAGGCTAATATTAAGATTGGGCAGTAGCATTCCAAGTTCCAGCCTTTCATTCCACCATTATATAAATGGCAGAAAGGAGCCCTAGACAAAGTGCAATACTGTGGGTGGACCACAATTACAAGGTAACCTTTGAATGCACAGTATGAAACCCCATAGTCAGTAACAGACCACCATTGTCTCCATGGCCGCAGGAACTCACAAGTATTTCTGTTATCTGCATTGCACCTGAGTCCATGTCCATGCTGGTATCTCACATTACTACATGACTTATGAAGGGTTAAACCCCAAAATGTTGTGCCATAATTTGTATCAGTGGTATTTTCAGTGTATCTGAATAAATCAATTCAAGCATCAGTGGTGTGCTGGTCCTTTATTTTAATTCATGACACAGAATAAACCCAGACAAATGTAAATTTCCAAGTTGTCCTTATATATTGGAAACATTTTTAATACTATGGCAACAAATAAAATGGGATACGTGATAATATATATACAGTATTATATATATATATATATATATATATATATATATATATATCTACTGTGTGTGTATATATATATATATATATATATATATGTAGTATTGGTAGAAAAAATTGTATATCAATACTGTCATATTGATTATATGTAAATGCATAAGTTAGATATAGGGATTAGGAAATTAATTCTACATGTACCAAATTTTTATGACTTTCCCCTCAAAAATTGGGTGAAATTCATCAAACTGGTGTAAAGTAGAAGTGGTTTAGTTGCTTATAGCAACAAATCAGATTCCAGCTTTAGTTTTCCATCAAAATCAAAAATGTGCACAAAGAGCATCTATTTTTTTTATTTATAGTAGGTATAATACCACTTTAATTATTTCTCAGTTCTATTGTTTGTATGTGAAATGTTGTGCTGCCATACTTTTATTAAGCTTTCATTTTTCAAGTATGACATGTGTCATTTTACATGACATATTGTACTTTACATCATGTTAGTGGAAAATTTAGGTTGCTATGTTTTGTTTTTGTCCCCCAAAAAATCCAAAATTTAACTTTTAAGTCATACCACACAAAAAAGTTCATTTTTAACATTTTCCTTGTGTCAACTTTTAGTAATTTTACAAATTTTCAAGAAAGTTTCCAAATCCTATTTTTTAGGGACCAATTCATTTCTGAAGTGGCTTTGAGAGAACAATTTATTAGAATCCCTAATAGATCACCCCATTTTAAAAACGGCACCCCTTAAAGTATTCAAGATAACATTTAGGAAGTTTACTACACTGGAGATGAAATTTAAACATTTTATTTTATTTTTTGCAGATTTTCAAATGTAATACTTTTTTTGGAACATATCAGGTGATAAAATGCAAATCATACTGCAAATTTATTACCCTAATTCAGAAATTTTTTGAATTATCCCATATAAAGCCCTGGAGTGCTACTTGAGAATTGAAAATTAAAGGAGCACCTTGTTTATTTTAGGTCTCCATTTTTTTGTAAGTCTTTTGGGCACCATTTCAGGCTTGAAGTCTTGAGGTGCTAAAAAACAAAAGAAACAACCCAAAGGTCCCCGTTTTGAAATTACACCTCCCAAGGAATTAATAGGGGTACAGTGACCATTTTGACCCCACAGGTTTCATAAATTTTTTTACAATTGAGGCAAGAAAATAAAAAATAGCATTTTAACAAAAATATGTAGTGTTAGCTAAAAATTTTATATATATGAAACAGTTAACAGGAGAAAAAGCGAACCAAAATGTTTTATGCCATTCCTCCCAAATACAGAAATACCCCATATGTGGTCATAGCTGTTTTTTTGTGCACACTGTAGGGCTCAGAAGGGAAAGAGCATTATTTGGCTTTTAAAACAAAGATTTTACTGGAACGGGTTTGGGGGCCATGTCGAACTTGCAGCACCCCTGAGATACCAGAACAGTGGAAACCTCAAGAAATAACCCTATTTTTTAAATAACACCCTCAGAGAATTCAGTTAGGGGTAAAGTGATGGTTTTGGCATAAAAATAAACTTGTTGGGGGTCATCTGCCAGGTCTAAAAAAGTGGATGTGACATGGCCTGTCTCATTTACCATTTTCTATGCCTTGGAAGCTGTCTTACATTTAGAAGTGGCATTATATTATTCACCAAAGCTATGTAGAGGCCGGCGCCTCTATATAACTCCGGCGTATCCACCGGCAGGTATAGGGACATATTAAGACCAGCATCTAAAACGCCAGTCTTAATAAACCCCCTGTAATTTGCAAGGGTTAAAATCACATAATTTGTCTGCTGTTTTTGGAAGCTGTTTGGGGAAACAGCAGCACTCAGAAGGGAAGGACATCTAGATTTTGTAACATTGAACTTGCTGAAATGGTTTTTAAAAACTATAACTTTTTTATTTTTGCGCTGTCTGAGCTCTGTGAGGAGTCAATTTTTGTGGTACAAGCTATACTTTTTATTAGTACCATTTTAGGGTACATTTAGCTATTTGATTGTATTTTATTTTATTTTTTTGCAGGGTGAGGTCTGCCAAAATTGCAATTCTGTCAATAAATTTGTTATTTATTTATATATTTTATGAGGGTCACGCTGTGGTATATTTGATATGATAGCTGTATTCTGTGGGTCAATATTATTATGATTATGTAAAAAATTTTTCATGTTTTACTACTTTTACATAGTAAAAGATTTTATTATACTTTTGAATAATAAAATCACTATTTTATTAGAAATAATTTGTATTTTGCATCATCATATACTAATATCAATAATATTTTTACTTTTCTGTCAACATAGTTGTGTGGGGAATTTTTTTTGCTGTATAGACTGTAGTTTTTATTGTTATTTTGGGGTAAATATTACTTTTTGATTGCTTCTAATAAAAAATTTTGGGGAGGTGAGATGGGCAGAAATAGTAATTCTGTCTTTTATTTTTTATGGGATTTACTATGAGGAATATATGATATGATAAATTTATTCTGCAGGTCAATACGAATATAGTGATACCAAATTCATATAGGTGTATTTCATGTTTTACTACTTTTTGCTTCACAATTTTCCTTTTTCATTAAAAATAACTTTTTTCTTTTCATGTCCACAACTAAGATTCATAACTTTTTTTTTTATATTTCCATCAACGTAGTGTATGAGGGCTTGTTTTTTTGTGGGATTTTCTTTAGTTTTTATTGGTAACATTTAGGGATATTACTTTTTGATCACTTTTTATACCATTTAAGATGACAAAAACAGCAATTCTGTCATGTTTTTTTTTTTATAGATCAGGTTGTTACAGATGTGGAGATAACAATTATGTGTAGTTTATTTTAGTTATTTTCATTTTTTAACCACTAGTCATCTACCATATTGCAATGTAAGTTACCTATTGCAATATATTGTACTGTCAGTTTTACACTGACACCTCCGGTAGGGCCTGGCAAGCTTCTGTACATGGCAGGCTCAGACACCTTTGTAAAGCTTCCAAGTGACATGGCAACCATTGGGATCCTGTGAGAGGGGGAGAGGGAGTTAACTCCAATTGATGGACCCCTCTGACTAACTTTATTAGATACTGTGGTGTCTATTGCCTGTGACATTAATTGGTTAACTGTTCATTGCTCCCTGGTGTCATCTTTGTTATATAGCTGGAAACCATCACATACGGAGCCGGCGTAGTCCATGGCCCACTTCATACATACTTTGCCTACTTCTAAATACATACAGTACATGTCAATTTGCATAAAGAGATTAGTGACTTTTTTCAGGTCTGTTTTTACAAAGCAACCAATCTGAACAAGAAGTGCTGGAGTGTAAAGTATGAATAGTAAGTGCTTTTCCTATTAATTCTTTAGACTACTGAACCTTATAAACTTCTTTAGTGTTTATCCAGGCAGAGCGGCTCATCCATATATATAGCTGTGCCTTATACTGCAGCTTAGTTGTACTGCTAATTGTTTAGGGTCCTTGGAGTTGGACACCACAGTCGCACATTGACTTATCCAAAGCACAAACCCCAAAATCCATATAAATCTTCCTTCTGGTGACCCCTTTAGGCATTTTCAATGTTTGTAGAAAAGATGTAATGAATTTCAACCCCCACAAAAACACAAAGGAAAATACCATGAAAGTGCAATGCAAAATATAGTAGTATTCTGCAAAACACATAATTTAGAAAATATTGTTATACACTGCCTGTCCAAAAAAAAAGTCGCCACCTGGATCTCACTAAGCAAATAGTTAGGAGCCTCCTATTGGATAATTACTACATGGCCGATTATCTTTCAGCTGGCAAAAAGTTATTTAACCCCAACTGGTGCACTGAGTTGCTTCTCATTTCTTAAACGACCATGTCGAAAGACACATCTCGTGGTCGTGGAAAAGATGTTAGTCTGTTTGAGAAGGGTCAAATCATTGGCATGCATCAAGCAGAGAAAACATCTAAGGAGATTGCAGAAACTACTAAAATTGGGTTAAGAACTGTCCAATGCATTATTCAAAACTGGAAGGATAGTGGGGACCCATCGTATTCGAGGAAGAAATGTGTCGGGAGAAAAATCCTGATTGATCATGATCGGCAATGACTTAAACGTCGAAGAAAAACAACAGTAGAACTCAGGGCTATGTTTAATAATGAAAGTAAGAGCATTTCCACACGCACAATGCAAAGGGAACTCAAGGGATTGGGACTGAACAGCTGTGTAGCCATAAGAAAACCACTAATCAGTGAGGCAAACCAGAAAAAAAGACTTCAATTTGCTAGGGAGCATAAATATTGGACTGATGAGTCCAGATTTAGCCTGTTACAGAGTGATGGGTGCATCAGGGTAAGAGGCAGATGAAGTGATGCACCCATCATGCCTAGTGCCTACGGTACACATGTACACATGTCTGTGGGGACAGTGCTATGATCTGGGGTTGCTGCAGTTGGTCAGGTCTAGGTTCAGCAACAGTATGTGCTCCAAGAATGAGGTCAGCTGACTACCTGAACATACTGAATGACCAGGTTATTCCAAGATGACAATGCCAGGATTCATCGGGCTCAAATTGTGAAAGAGTGGTTCAGGGAGAATGAGACATCATTTTCACACATGGATTGGCCACCAAAGAGTCCAGACCTTAACCCCATTGAGAATATTTGGGATGTGCTGGAGAAGGCTTTTTGCAGCGGGCAGACTCTACCATCATCAATGCAAGATCTTGGTGAAAAATTAATGCAACACTGGATAGAAATAAATCTTGTGACATTGCAGAAGATTATCGAAACAATGCCACACTGAATGCGTGCCGTAATTAAAGCTAAAGGCGGTCCCACAAAATATTTTTGGTGGTGACTTTTTTTTGGGGTGGGCAGTGTACATTAATACGCAATATTATTCCAAAAATTTGATGAACGCTAAAAATGGCCTGATGTCATGATGAATCTGTATACGTTGACTTATATTTACTAATGTTTCTGCACCTAGAATCTGTCTCCCAAAGCACCCCGCATTGGCACAATTTAACACAACTTGGGTTTATACACTTTTTTCTGATTTGTTTGTTAAGTATGCAGGGCTTAGCAGGAAAGGGTCATAGCATAATATGCATCATTTGGTGCCAAAATTGTACCAGAATTCTGGTGTAAAATTCTACCTCAAAGGACAGCAACTAATATTAATATTGAGTTAGAGAAAGCTATCTATTAGAGTTGAGCGAACACCTGGATGTTAGGGTTTGAGAAGTTCGGCCGAACTTCCCGGAAATGTTCGGGTTCGGGATCCGAACCCGATCCGAACTTCGTCCCGAACCTGAACCCTATTGAAGTCAATGGGGACCCGAACTTTTGGGCACTAAAAAGGCTGTAAAACAGCCCAGGAAAGAGCTAGAGGGCTGCAAAAGGCAGCAACATGTAGGTAAATCCCCTGCAAACAAATGTGGATAGGGAAATGAATTAAAATAAAAATAAAAAAAATAAAAATGAACCAATATCAATTGGACAGAGGTCCCATAGCAGAGAATCTGGCTTCACGTCAGCAGAGAATCAGTCTCTTCATGCCATAGCAAAGAATCTGGCTTCATGTCAGCAGAGAATCAGTCTCTTCATGCCATAGCAGAGAATCTGGCTTCATGTCAGCGCAGAATCAGTCTTCATGTCATAGCAGAGAATCAGGCTTCACGTCACCCACCACTGGAACAGGCCACTGTCACACATTTAGGCCCAGGCACCCAGGCAGAGGAGAGGTCCCGTAACAGAGAATCTGGCCTTATGTCAGCGCAGAATCTGTCTTCGTGTCATAGCAGAGAATCAGGCTTCACGTCACCCACCACTGGAACAGGCCACTGTCACACATTTAGGCCCAGGCAGCCAGGCAGAGGAGAGAGGTCCCGTAACAGAGAATCTGGCCTTATGTCAGCGCAGAATCTGTCTTCATGTCGTAGCAGAGAATCAGGCTTCACGTCACCCACCACTGGAACAGGCCACTGTCACACATTTAGGCCCCGGCACCCAGACAGAGGAGAGCGGTCCCGTAACAGAGAATCTGGCCTTATGTCAGCGCAGAATCTATCTTCATGTCATAGCAGAGAATCAGGCTTCACGTCACCCACCACTGGAACAGAACACTGTCACACATTTAGGCCCAGGCACCCAGGCAGAGGAGAGAGGTCCCGTAACAGAGAATCTGGCTTTATGTCAGCGCAGAATCTGTATTCATGTCATAGCAGAGAATCAGGCTTCACGTCACCCAACACTGGAACAGGCCACTGTCACACATTTAGGCCCAGGCACCCAGGCAGAGGAGAGAGGTCCCGTAACAGAGAATCTGGCCTTATGTCAGCGCAGAATCTGTCTTCATGTCATAGCAGAGAATCAGGCTTCACGTCACCCACCACTGGAACAGGCCACTGTCACACATTTAGGCCCAGGCACCCAGGCAGAGGAGAGAGGTCCCGTAACAGAGAATCTGGCCTTATGTTAGCGCAGAATCTGTATTCATGTCATAGCAGAGAATCAGGCTTCACGTCACCCACCACTGGAACAGGCCACTGTCACACATTTAGGCCCCGGCACCCAGACAGAGGAGAGGTTCATTCAACTTTGGGTTGCCCCGCAATATAATGGTAAAATGAAATTAAAAATAGTATTGAATGAGGAAGTGCCCTGGAGTAGAATAATATATTGTTAAGGGGAGGTAGTTAATATCTAATCTGTACAAGGGATGGACAGGTCCTGTGGGATCCATGCCTGGTTCATTTTTATGAACGTCAGCTTGTCCACATTGGCTGTAGACAGGCGGCTGCGTTTGTCTGTAATGACGCCCCCTGCCGTGCTGAATACACGTTCAGACAAAACGCTGGCCGCCGGACAGGCCAGCACCTCCAAGGCATAAAAGGCTAGCTCTGGCCACGTGGACAATTTGGAGACCCAGAAGTTGAATGGGGCCGAACCATCAGTCAGTACGTGGAGGGGTGTGCACAGGTACTGTTCCACCATGTTAGTGAAATGTTGCCTCCTGCTAACACGTTCCGTATCAGGTGGTGGTGCACTTAGCTGTGGCGTGTTGACAAAACTTTTCCACATCTCTGCCATGCTAACCCTGCCCTCAGAGGAGCTGGGCGTGACACAGCTGCGTTGGCGACCTCTTGCTCCTCCTCTGCCTTCGCCTTGGGCTTCCACTGGTTCCCCTGTGACATTTGGGAATGCTCTCAGTAGCGCGTCTACCAACGTGCACTTGTACTCGCGCATCTTCCTATCACGCTCCAGTGTAGGAAGTAAGGTGGGCACATTGTCTTTGTACCGGGGATCCAGCAGGGTGGCAACCCAGTAGTCCGCACACGTTAAAATGTGGGCAACTCTGCTGTCGTTGCGCAGGCACTGCAGCATGTAGTCGCTCATGTGTGCCAGGTTGCCCAGAGGTAAGGACAAGCTGTCCTCTGTGGGAGGCGTATCGTCATCGTCCTGTGTTTCCCCCCAGCCACGCACCAGTGATGGGCCCGAGCTGCTTTGGGTGCCACCCCGCTGTGAACATGCTTCATCCTCATCCTCCTCCACCTCCTCCTCATCCTCGTCCTCCTCGTCCTCCAGTAGTGGGCCCTGTCTGGCCACATTTGTACCTGGCCTCTGGTGTTGCAAAAAACCTCCCTCTGAGTCACTTCGAAGAGACTGGCCTGAAAGTGCTAAAAATGACCCCTCTTCCTCCTCGGCCACCTCCTCTTCCATCATCGCCCTAAGTGTTTTCTCAAGGAGACATAGAAGTGGTATTGTAACGCTGATAACGGCGTCATCGCCACTGGCCATGTTGGTGGAGTACTCGAAACAGCGCAACAGGGCACACAGGTCTCGCATGGAGGCCCAGTCATTGGTGGTGAAGTGGGTTTGATCCACAGTGCGACTGACCCGTGCATGCTGCAGCTGAAACTCCACTATGGCCTGCTGCTGCTCGCACAGTCTGTCCAGCATATGCAAGGTGGAGTTCCACCTGGTGGGCACGTCGCATATGAGGCGGTGAGCGGGAAGGCCGAAGTTACGCTGTAGCGCAGACAGGCGAGCAGCGGCAGGGTGTGAGCGCCGGAAGCGCAAACAGACGGCCCGCACTTTATGCAGCAGCTCTGACATGTCGGGGTAGTTGCGAATGAACTTCTGCACCACCAAATTCAGCACATGCGCCAGGCACAGGATGTGCGTCAAACCGGCTAGTCCCAGAGCTGCAACGAGATTTCGCCCATTATCGCACACCACCAGGCCGGGCTTGAGGCTCACCGGCAGCAACCACTCGTCGGTCTGTTGTTCTATACCCCGCCACAACTCCTGTGCGGTGTGGGGCCTGTCCCCCAAACATATGAGTTTCAGAATGGCCTGCTGACGTTTACCCCGTGCTGTGCTGAAGTTGGTGGTGAAGGTGTGTGGCTGACTGGATGAGCAGGTGGAAGAAGAGGAGGAGGAAGCTGAGTAGGAGGAGGAGGAGACAGGAGGCAAAGAATGTTGCCCTGCGATCCTTGTCGGCGGAAGGACGTGCGCCAAACAGCTCTCCGCCTGGGGCCCAGCCGCCACTACATTTACCCAGTGTGCAGTTAGGGAGATATAGCGTCCCTGGCCGTGCTTACTGGTCCACGTATCTGTGGTTAGGTGGACCTTGCCACAGATGGCGTTGCGCAGTGCACACTTGATTTTATCGGACACTTGTTTGTGCATGGAAGGCACGGCTCTCTTGGAGAAGTAGTGGCGGCTGGGAACAACATACTGTGGGACAGCAAGTGACATGAGCTGTTTGAAGCTGTGTGTGTCCACCAGCCTAAATGACAGCATTTCATAGGCCAGTAGTTTAGAAATGCTGGCATTCAGGGCCAGGGATCGAGGGTGGCTAGGTGGGAATTTACGCTTTCTCTCAAATGTTTGTGAGATGGAGAGCTGAACGCTGCCGTGTGACATGGTTGATATGCTTGGTGACGCAGGTGGTGGTGTTGGTGGTACATCCCATGTTTGCTGGGCGGCAGGTGCCAACGTTCCTCCAGAGGCGGAGGAAGAGGCCGAGGCGGCGGCAGCAGCAGCAGAAGAGGCCGAGGCGGCGGCAGCAGCAGAAGAGGCCGAGGCGGCAGCAGCAGAAGAGGTAGCAGGGGGAGCCTGAGTGACTTCCTTGTTTTTAAGGTGTTTACTCCACTGCAGTTTATGCTTTGCATGCAGGTGCCTGGTCATGCAGGTTGTGCTAAGGTTCAGAACGTTAATGCCTCGCTTCAGGCTCTGATGGCACAGCGTGCAAACCACTCGGGTCTTGTCGTCAGCACATTGTTTGAAGAAGTGCCATGCCAGGGAACTCCTTGAAGCTGCCTTTGGGGTGCTCGGTCCCAGATGGCGGCGGTCAGTAGCAGGCGGAGTCTCTTGGCGGCGGGTGTTCTGATTTTGCCCACTGCTCCCTCTTTTGCTGCGCTGTTGGCTCGGTCTCACCACTGCCTCTTCCTCCGAACTGTGAAAGTCAGTGGCACGACCTTCATTCCATGTGGGGTCTAGGACCTCATCGTCCCCTGCATCGTCTTCCACCCAGTCTTGATCCCTGACCTCCTGTTCAGTCTGCACACTGCAGAAAGACGCAGCAGTTGGCACCTGTGTTTCGTCATCATCAGAGACGTGCTGAGGTGGTATTCCCATGTCCTCATCATCAGGAAAAATAAGTGGTTGTGCGTTAGTGCATTCTATCTCTTCCACCCCTGGGGAAGGGCTAGGTGGATGCCCTTGGGAAACCCTGGCAGCAGAGTCTTCAAACAGCATAAGAGACTGCTGCATAACTTGAGGCTCAGACAGTTTCCCTGATATGCATGGGGGTGATGTGACAGACCGATGGGCTTGGTTTTCATGCGCCATCTGTGCGCTTTCTGCAGAAGACTGGGTGGGAGATAATGTGAACATGCTGGATCCACTGTCGGCCACCCAATTGACTAATGCCTGTACCTGCTCAGGCCTTACCATCCTTAGAACGGCATTGGGCCCCACCAAATATCGCTGTAAATTCTGCTGGCTACTGGGACCTGAGGTAGTTGGTTCACTAGGACGTGGGGCTGTGGCAGAACGGCCACGTCCTCTCCCAGCACCAGAGGGTCCACTAACACCACCACGACCATGTCTACGTCCGCGTCCCTTATTAGATGTTTTCCTCATTGTTCCCGTTCACCACAATTTTGAGAATGGCAAATTTGGGAATGCTTTTTCAACCCAGAACAAAAAGTCTGCTTTTACGGTCACTACAAATAACTTGACCAGCTAAACAGTGCAGATTTGGTTGAATAGAGATGTGAGACCTGTTTTTTTTTGCGCTGTGTGACAGGTATAGGTTTAATCACAGAATCACACTTCTATCAGCACGCTAGCGTGTGTCTTAGGTTTTTCTGAATGACACTATCAATACCTTCAATGTAAGATTTTCTTTTTGGGATAGATTTCAAGTAGGCCTCAAATACCAGAAACTAGTTATTTTGAGAATGGCAAATTTGGGAATGCTTTTTCAACCCAGAACAAAAAGTCTGCTTTTACGGTCACTACAAATAACTCGACCAGCTAAAACAGTGCAGATTTGATTGAATAGAGATGTGAGACCTGTTTTTTTTTTGCGCTGTGTGACAGGTATAGGTTTAATCACAGAATCACACTTCTATCAGCACGCTAGCGTGTGTCTTAGGTTTTTCTGAATGACACTATCAATACCTTCAATGTAAGATTTTCTTTTTGGGATAGATTTCAAGTAGGCCTCAAATACCAGAAACTAGTTATTTTGAAAATGGCAAATTTGGGAATGCTTTTTCAACCCAGAACAAAAAGTCTGCTTTTACGGTCACTACAAATAACTTGACCAGCTAAAACAGTGCAGATTTGGTTGAATAGAGATGTGAGACCTGTTTTTTTTTGCGCTGTGTGACAGGTATAGGTTTAATCACAGAATCACACTTCTATCAGCATGCTAGCGTGTGTCTTAGGTTTTTCTGAATGACACTATCAATACCTTCAATGTAAGATTTTCTTTGTGGGATAGATTTCAAGTAGGCCTCAAATACCAGAAACTAGTTATTTTGAGAATGGCAAATTTGGGAATGCTTTTTCAACCCAGAACAAAAAGTCTGCTTTTACGGTCACTACAAATAACTTGACCAGCTAAAACAGTGCAGATTTGGTTGAATAGAGATGTGAGACCTGTTTTTTTTTGCGCTGTGTGACAGGTATAGGTTTAATCACAGAATGACACTTCTATCAGCACGCTAGCGTGTGTCTTAGGTTTTTCTGAATGACACTATCAATACCTTCAATGTAAGATTTTCTTTTTGGGATAGATTTCAAGTAGGCCTCAAATACCAGAAACTAGTTATTTTGAGAATGGCAAATTTGGGAATGCTTTTTCAACCCAGAACAAAAAGTCTGCTTTTACGGTCACTACAAATAACTTGACCAGCTAAAACAGTGCAGATTTGGTTGAATAGAGATGTGAGACCTGTTTTTTTTTGCGCTGTGTGACAGGTATAGGTTTAATCACAGAATCACACTTCTATCAGCACGCTAGCGTGTGTCTTAGGTTTTTCTGAATGACACTATCAATACCTTCAATGTAAGATTTTCTTTTTGGGATAGATTTCAAGTAGGCCTCAAATACCAGAAACTAGTAATTTGGAGAATGGCAAATTTGGGAATGCTTTTTCAACCCAGAACAAAAAGTCTGCTTTTACGGTCACTACAAATAACTTGACCAGCTTAAACAGTGCAGATTTGGTTGAATAGAGATGTGAGACCTGTTTTTTTTTGCGCTGTGTGACAGGTATAGGTTTAATCACAGAATCACACTTCTATCAGCACGCTAGCGTGTGTCTTAGGTTTTTCTGAATGACACTATCAATACCTTCAATGTAAGATTTTCTTTTTGGGATAGATTTCAAGTAGGCCTCAAATACCAGAAACTAGTTATTTTGAGAATGGCAAATTTGGGAATGCTTTTTCAACCCAGAACAAAAAGTCTGCTTTTACGGTCACTACAAATAACTTGACCAGCTAAAACAGTGCAGATTTGGTTGAATAGAGATGTGAGACCTGTTTTTTTTTGCGCTGTGTGACAGGTATAGGTTTAATCACAGAATCACACTTCTATCAGCACGCTAGCGTGTGTCTTAGGTTTTTCTGAATGACACTATCAATACCTTCAATGTAAGATTTTCTTTTTGGGATAGATTTCAAGTAGGCCTCAAATACCAGAAACTAGTTATTTTGAGAATGGCAAATTTGGGAATGCTTTTTTAACCCAGAACAAAAAGTCTGCTTTTACGGTCACTACAAATAACTTGACCAGCTAAAACAGTGCAGATTTGGTTGAATAGAGATGTGAGACCTGTTTTTTTTTTGCGCTGTGTGACAGGTATAGGTTTAATCACAGAATCACACTTCTATCAGCATGCTAGCGTGTGTCTTAGGTTTTTCTGAATGACACTATCAATACCTTCAATGTAAGATTTTCTTTGTGGGATAGATTTCAAGTAGGCCTCAAATACCAGAAACTAGTTATTTTGAGAATGGCAAATTTGGGAATGCTTTTTCAACCCAGAACAAAAAGTCTGCTTTTACGGTCACTACAAATAACTTGACCAGCTAAAACAGTGCAGATTTGGTTGAATAGAGATGTGAGACCTGTTTTTTTTGCGCTGTGTGACAGGTATAGGTTTAATCACAGAATGACACTTCTATCAGCACGCTAGCGTGTGTCTTAGGTTTTTCTGAATGACACTATCAATACCTTCAATGTAAGATTTTCTTTTTGGGATAGATTTCAAGTAGGCCTCAAATACCAGAAACTAGTTATTTTGAGAATGGCAAATTTGGGAATGCTTTTTCAACCCAGAACAAAAAGTCTGCTTTTACGGTCACTACAAATAACTTGACCAGCTAAAACAGTGCAGATTTGGTTGAATAGAGATGTGAGACCTGTTTTTTTTTGCGCTGTGTGACAGGTATAGGTTTAATCACAGAATCACACTTCTATCAGCACGCTAGCGTGTGTCTTAGGTTTTTCTGAATGACACTATCAATACCTTCAATGTAAGATTTTCTTTTTGGGATAGATTTCAAGTAGGCCTCAAATACCAGAAACTAGTTATTTTGAGAATGGCAAATTTGGGAATGCTTTTTCAACCCAGAACAAAAAGTCTGCTTTTACGGTCACTACAAATAACTTGACCAGCTAAAACAGTGCAGATTTGGTTGAATAGAGATGTGAGACCTGTTTTTTTTTGCGCTGTGTGACAGGTATAGGTTTAATCACAGAATCACACTTCTATCAGCATGCTAGCGTGTGTCTTAGGTTTTTCTGAATGACACTATCAATACCTTCAATGTAAGATTTTCTTTGTGGGATAGATTTCAAGTAGGCCTCAAATACCAGAAACTAGTTATTTTGAGAATGGCAAATTTGGGAATGCTTTTTCAACCCAGAACAAAAAGTCTGCTTTTACGGTCACTACAAATAACTTGACCAGCTAAAACAGTGCAGATTTGGTTGAATAGAGATGTGAGACCTGTTTTTTTTTGCGCTGTGTGACAGGTATAGGTTTAATCACAGAATGACACTTCTATCAGCACGCTAGCGTGTGTCTTAGGTTTTTCTGAATGACACTATCAATACCTTCAATGTAAGATTTTCTTTTTGGGATAGATTTCAAGTAGGCCTCAAATACCAGAAACTAGTTATTTTGAGAATGGCAAATTTGGGAATGCTTTTTCAACCCAGAACAAAAAGTCTGCTTTTACGGTCACTACAAATAACTTGACCAGCTAAAACAGTGCAGATTTGGTTGAATAGAGATGTGAGACCTGTTTTTTTTTGCGCTGTGTGACAGGTATAGGTTTAATCACAGAATCACACTTCTATCAGCACGCTAGCGTGTGTCTTAGGTTTTTCTGAATGACACTATCAATACCTTCAATGTAAGATTTTCTTTTTGGGATAGATTTCAAGTAGGCCTCAAATACCAGAAACTAGTAATTTGGAGAATGGCAAATTTGGGAATGCTTTTTCAACCCAGAACAAAAAGTCTGCTTTTACGGTCACTACAAATAACTTGACCAGCTTAAACAGTGCAGATTTGGTTGAATAGAGATGTGAGACCTGTTTTTTTTTGCGCTGTGTGACAGGTATAGGTTTAATCACAGAATCACACTTCTATCAGCACGCTAGCGTGTGTCTTAGGTTTTTCTGAATGACACTATCAATACCTTCAATGTAAGATTTTCTTTTTGGGATAGATTTCAAGTAGGCCTCAAATACCAGAAACTAGTTATTTTGAGAATGGCAAATTTGGGAATGCTTTTTCAACCCAGAACAAAAAGTCTGCTTTTACGGTCACTACAAATAACTTGACCAGCTAAAACAGTGCAGATTTGGTTGAATAGAGATGTGAGACCTGTTTTTTTTTGCGCTGTGTGACAGGTATAGGTTTAATCACAGAATCACACTTCTATCAGCACGCTAGCGTGTGTCTTAGGTTTTTCTGAATGACACTATCAATACCTTCAATGTAAGATTTTCTTTTTGGGATAGATTTCAAGTAGGCCTCAAATACCAGAAACTAGTTATTTTGAGAATGGCAAATTTGGGAATGCTTTTTTAACCCAGAACAAAAAGTCTGCTTTTACGGTCACTACAAATAACTTGACCAGCTAAAACAGTGCAGATTTGGTTGAATAGAGATGTGAGACCTGTTTTTTTTTTGCGCTGTGTGACAGGTATAGGTTTAATCACAGAATCACACTTCTATCAGCATGCTAGCGTGTGTCTTAGGTTTTTCTGAATGACACTATCAATACCTTCAATGTAAGATTTTCTTTGTGGGATAGATTTCAAGTAGGCCTCAAATACCAGAAACTAGTTATTTTGAGAATGGCAAATTTGGGAATGCTTTTTCAACCCAGAACAAAAAGTCTGCTTTTACGGTCACTACAAATAACTTGACCAGCTAAAACAGTGCAGATTTGGTTGAATAGAGATGTGAGACCTGTTTTTTTTGCGCTGTGTGACAGGTATAGGTTTAATCACAGAATGACACTTCTATCAGCACGCTAGCGTGTGTCTTAGGTTTTTCTGAATGACACTATCAATACCTTCAATGTAAGATTTTCTTTTTGGGATAGATTTCAAGTAGGCCTCAAATACCAGAAACTAGTTATTTTGAGAATGGCAAATTTGGGAATGCTTTTTCAACCCAGAACAAAAAGTCTGCTTTTACGGTCACTACAAATAACTTGACCAGCTAAAACAGTGCAGATTTGGTTGAATAGAGATGTGAGACCTGTTTTTTTTTGCGCTGTGTGACAGGTATAGGTTTAATCACAGAATCACACTTCTATCAGCACGCTAGCGTGTGTCTTAGGTTTTTCTGAATGACACTATCAATACCTTCAATGTAAGATTTTCTTTTTGGGATAGATTTCAAGTAGGCCTCAAATACCAGAAACTAGTTATTTTGAGAATGGCAAATTTGGGAATGCTTTTTCAACCCAGAACAAAAAGTCTGCTTTTACGGTCACTACAAATAACTTGACCAGCTAAAACAGTGCAGATTTGGTTGAATAGAGATGTGAGACCTGTTTTTTTTTGCGCTGTGTGACAGGTATAGGTTTAATCACAGAATCACACTTCTATCAGCATGCGAGCGTGTGTCTTAGGTTTTTCTGAATGACACTATCAATACCTTCAATGTAAGATTTTCTTTGTGGGATAGATTTCAAGTAGGCCTCAAATACCAGAAACTAGTTATTTTGAGAATGGCAAATTTGGGAATGCTTTTTCAACCCAGAACAAAAAGTCTGCTTTTACGGTCACTACAAATAACTTGACCAGCTAAAACAGTGCAGATTTGGTTGAATAGAGATGTGAGACCTGTTTTTTTTTGCGCTGTGTGACAGGTATAGGTTTAATCACAGAATGACACTTCTATCAGCACGCTAGCGTGTGTCTTAGGTTTTTCTGAATGACACTATCAATACCTTCAATGTAAGATTTTCTTTTTGGGATAGATTTCAAGTAGGCCTCAAATACCAGAAACTAGTTATTTTGAGAATGGCAAATTTGGGAATGCTTTTTCAACCCAGAACAAAAAGTCTGCTTTTACGGTCACTACAAATAACTTGACCAGCTAAAACAGTGCAGATTTGGTTGAATAGAGATGTGAGACCTGTTTTTTTTTGCGCTGTGTGACAGGTATAGGTTTAATCACAGAATCACACTTCTATCAGCACGCTAGCGTGTGTCTTAGGTTTTTCTGAATGACACTATCAATACCTTCAATGTAAGATTTTCTTTTTGGGATAGATTTCAAGTAGGCCTCAAATACCAGAAACTAGTAATTTGGAGAATGGCAAATTTGGGAATGCTTTTTCAACCCAGAACAAAAAGTCTGCTTTTACGGTCACTACAAATAACTTGACCAGCTTAAACAGTGCAGATTTGGTTGAATAGAGATGTGAGACCTGTTTTTTTTTGCGCTGTGTGACAGGTATAGGTTTAATCACAGAATCACACTTCTATCAGCACGCTAGCGTGTGTCTTAGGTTTTTCTGAATGACACTATCAATACCTTCAATGTAAGATTTTCTTTTTGGGATAGATTTCAAGTAGGCCTCAAATACCAGAAACTAGTTATTTTGAGAATGGCAAATTTGGGAATGCTTTTTCAACCCAGAACAAAAAGTCTGCTTTTACGGTCACTACAAATAACTTGACCAGCTAAAACAGTGCAGATTTGGTTGAATAGAGATGTGAGACCTGTTTTTTTTTGCGCTGTGTGACAGGTATAGGTTTAATCACAGAATCACACTTCTATCAGCACGCTAGCGTGTGTCTTAGGTTTTTCTGAATGACACTATCAATACCTTCAATGTAAGATTTTCTTTTTGGGATAGATTTCAAGTAGGCCTCAAATACCAGAAACTAGTTATTTTGAGAATGGCAAATTTGGGAATGCTTTTTTAACCCAGAACAAAAAGTCTGCTTTTACGGTCACTACAAATAACTTGACCAGCTAAAACAGTGCAGATTTGGTTGAATAGAGATGTGAGACCTGTTTTTTTTTTGCGCTGTGTGACAGGTATAGGTTTAATCACAGAATCACACTTCTATCAGCATGCTAGCGTGTGTCTTAGGTTTTTCTGAATGACACTATCAATACCTTCAATGTAAGATTTTCTTTGTGGGATAGATTTCAAGTAGGCCTCAAATACCAGAAACTAGTTATTTTGAGAATGGCAAATTTGGGAATGCTTTTTCAACCCAGAACAAAAAGTCTGCTTTTACGGTCACTACAAATAACTTGACCAGCTAAAACAGTGCAGATTTGGTTGAATAGAGATGTGAGACCTGTTTTTTTTTGCGCTGTGTGACAGGTATAGGTTTAATCACAGAATCACACTTCTATCAGCATGCTAGCGTGTGTCTTAGGTTTTTCTGAATGACACTATCAATACCTTCAATGTAAGATTTTCTTTGTGGGATAGATTTCAAGTAGGCCTCAAATACCAGAAACTAGTTATTTTGAGAATGGCAAATTTGGGAATGCTTTTTCAACCCAGAACAAAAAGTCTGCTTTTACGGTCACTACAAATAACTTGACCAGCTAAAACAGTGCAGATTTGGTTGAATAGAGATGTGAGACCTGTTTTTTTTTGCGCTGTGTGACAGGTATAGGTTTAATCACAGAATGACACTTCTATCAGCACGCTAGCGTGTGTCTTAGGTTTTTCTGAATGACACTATCAATACCTTCAATGTAAGATTTTCTTTTTGGGATAGATTTCAAGTAGGCCTCAAATACCAGAAACTAGTTATTTTGAGAATGGCAAATTTGGGAATGCTTTTTCAACCCAGAACAAAAAGTCTGCTTTTACGGTCACTACAAATAACTTGACCAGCTAAAACAGTGCAGATTTGGTTGAATAGAGATGTGAGACCTGTTTTTTTTTGCGCTGTGTGACAGGTATAGGTTTAATCACAGAATCACACTTCTATCAGCACGCTAGCGTGTGTCTTAGGTTTTTCTGAATGACACTATCAATACCTTCAATGTAAGATTTTCTTTTTGGGATAGATTTCAAGTAGGCCTCAAATACCAGAAACTAGTAATTTGGAGAATGGCAAATTTGGGAATGCTTTTTCAACCCAGAACAAAAAGTCTGCTTTTACGGTCACTACAAATAACTTGACCAGCTTAAACAGTGCAGATTTGGTTGAATAGAGATGTGAGACCTGTTTTTTTTTGCGCTGTGTGACAGGTATAGGTTTAATCACAGAATCACACTTCTATCAGCACGCTAGCGTGTGTCTTAGGTTTTTCTGAATGACACTATCAATACCTTCAATGTAAGATTTTCTTTTTGGGATAGATTTCAAGTAGGCCTCAAATACCAGAAACTAGTTATTTTGAGAATGGCAAATTTGGGAATGCTTTTTCAACCCAGAACAAAAAGTCTGCTTTTACGGTCACTACAAATAACTTGACCAGCTAAAACAGTGCAGATTTGGTTGAATAGAGATGTGAGACCTGTTTTTTTTTGCGCTGTGTGACAGGTATAGGTTTAATCACAGAATCACACTTCTATCAGCACGCTAGCGTGTGTCTTAGGTTTTTCTGAATGACACTATCAATACCTTCAATGTAAGATTTTCTTTTTGGGATAGATTTCAAGTAGGCCTCAAATACCAGAAACTAGTTATTTTGAGAATGGCAAATTTGGGAATGCTTTTTTAACCCAGAACAAAAAGTCTGCTTTTACGGTCACTACAAATAACTTGACCAGCTAAAACAGTGCAGATTTGGTTGAATAGAGATGTGAGACCTGTTTTTTTTTTGCGCTGTGTGACAGGTATAGGTTTAATCACAGAATCACACTTCTATCAGCATGCTAGCGTGTGTCTTAGGTTTTTCTGAATGACACTATCAATACCTTCAATGTAAGATTTTCTTTGTGGGATAGATTTCAAGTAGGCCTCAAATACCAGAAACTAGTTATTTTGAGAATGGCAAATTTGGGAATGCTTTTTCAACCCAGAACAAAAAGTCTGCTTTTACGGTCACTACAAATAACTTGACCAGCTAAAACAGTGCAGATTTGGTTGAATAGAGATGTGAGACCTGTTTTTTTTGCGCTGTGTGACAGGTATAGGTTTAATCACAGAATGACACTTCTATCAGCACGCTAGCGTGTGTCTTAGGTTTTTCTGAATGACACTATCAATACCTTCAATGTAAGATTTTCTTTTTGGGATAGATTTCAAGTAGGCCTCAAATACCAGAAACTAGTTATTTTGAGAATGGCAAATTTGGGAATGCTTTTTCAACCCAGAACAAAAAGTCTGCTTTTACGGTCACTACAAATAACTTGACCAGCTAAAACAGTGCAGATTTGGTTGAATAGAGATGTGAGACCTGTTTTTTTTTGCGCTGTGTGACAGGTATAGGTTTAATCACAGAATCACACTTCTATCAGCACGCTAGCGTGTGTCTTAGGTTTTTCTGAATGACACTATCAATACCTTCAATGTAAGATTTTCTTTTTGGGATAGATTTCAAGTAGGCCTCAAATACCAGAAACTAGTAATTTGGAGAATGGCAAATTTGGGAATGCTTTTTCAACCCAGAACAAAAAGTCTGCTTTTACGGTCACTACAAATAACTTGACCAGCTTAAACAGTGCAGATTTGGTTGAATAGAGATGTGAGACCTGTTTTTTTTTGCGCTGTGTGACAGGTATAGGTTTAATCACAGAATCACACTTCTATCAGCACGCTAGCGTGTGTCTTAGGTTTTTCTGAATGACACTATCAATACCTCCAATGTAAGATTTTCTTTTTGGGATAGATTTCAAGTAGGCCTCAAATACCAGAAACTAGTTATTTTGAGAATGGCAAATTTGGGAATGCTTTTTCAACCCAGAACAAAAAGTCTGCTTTTACGGTCACTACAAATAACTTGACCAGCTAAAACAGTGCAGATTTGGTTGAATAGAGATGTGAGACCTGTTTTTTTTTGCGCTGTGTGACAGGTATAGGTTTAATCACAGAATCACACTTCTATCAGCACGCTAGCGTGTGTCTTAGGTTTTTCTGAATGACACTATCAATACCTTCAATGTAAGATTTTCTTTTTGGGATAGATTTCAAGTAGGCCTCAAATACCAGAAACTAGTTATTTTGAGAATGGCAAATTTGGGAATGCTTTTTCAACCCAGAAAAAAAAGTGTGCTTTTACGGTCAATACAAATACCTTGACCAGCTAAAACAGTACAGATTTGGTTGAATAGAAATGTCAGGTCTATTTTTTAGGCGCTGGGTGACAGGCTCAACTTGCCCCTGATGTAATATATGGCCAAAAAATAACCACACTGTTGATGGTTAAATGCACTTGGGTGACACAGGCTCAGCCTGCACCAGATGTAGTATATGGCCAAAAAATAATCAGACTGTTGATGGTTAAATGCACTTGGGTGACACAGGCTCAGCCTGCACCTGATGTAGGATATAGCACAAAATAACCACACTATCGATGGTTAAATACACTTAGGTGACACAGGCTCAGCCAGCACCTGATGTAGTATATGGCCAAAAAATAATCAGACTGTTGATGGTTAAATGCACTTGGGTGACACAGGCTCAGCCTGCAGCTGATGTAGTATATGGCCAAAAAATAACCAGACTGTTGATGGTTAAATGCACTTCGGTGACACAGGCTCAGCCTGCAGCTGATGTAGGATATAGCACAAAATAACCACACTATCGATGGTTAAATACACTTGGTGATAGCTCGTGCTGGCGCACCACAAGTCACAAAATGGCCGCCGATCACCCCAGAAAAAAAGTGATCTAAAAACGCTCTGGGCAGCCTCAAAAAAGTGAGCAAGTCAATAATAGCACTTCAATGATCCACAGCTGCAGATCGATCACAGAATGAAGTCTTTTGGAGGAGTTAATCTGCCTAATCTCGCCCTAACGTCGCAGCTGCAACCTCCCCCTATACTGATCATAGCAGAGTGACGTGCGGCGCTACGTGACTCCAGCTTAAATAGAGGCTGGGTCACATGGTGCACTGGCCAATCACAGCCATGCCAATAGTAGGCATGGCTGTGATGGCCTCTTGGGCCAAGTAGTATGACGCTTGTTGATTGGCTGCTTTGCAGCCTTTCAAAAAGCGCCAAGAAAGCGCCGAACACCGAACCCGAACCCGGACTTTTACGAAAATGTTCGGGTTCGGGTCCGTGTCACGGACACCCCAAAATTCGGTACGAACCCAAACTATACAGTTCGGGTTCGCTCATCCCTACTATCTATCCCTGGACCACATTTATCATTCAGTATGAACCCCTGTAATAAATGTATAGGCTTCGTAAATCTGGGCCATTATCGTTTTAAATTCATAATTTAAAGCAAATATAATGTTTTTCACTAACAAACATTCCTGTAAATTTGCTGCATTGGATGTTTGACACAATATTCAGCGTATGCTACCTTGCTCCATAATGCAGCAAATGTATTTTAAAATGATTCTTAGAGCAGCTGTTCTATAGCTTTACTGTTAGAACTAAAAAGGAAATACAAGCAGAAGAAGTTTTTGCACCTGGTGTTAAAAGGAAATAGTCTTTACCCTAATTACAAACTAGAATTTGTCAGCCTTCTTTCTGTCAATATTAAATAAAATATAGACATATGTTATTCTGTATAAAGAGCCTGTTAATCTCAATATTTATTAATATAATTTAGAGATACCATATTGCTTAACAGAACTAAGGAATATACATACACCCCTCAAAAACATCTGTCTTATATTTCTGCATTAGGATTATTAATGGCATAAACTGCTAGCACAAGATACAAAATACACATTAAATAAATCATAGCATGCTCTTCATAAATACAGTATTTAATGTGTGACAAACTCTTAATTCTTTTTTAACTTTTGGCATACAATAGTTGGACAAAATGGAATGAGGAATCGAACAGCATGATAATGAAAATGTAAAAATATTCATGAACTATGGTATAGAAGTTCACTCGTTTCAGGGTCATCATGCCTGATAGGGCCCTAGTGGAGTTTGTATTGAGGTTAAGAAGTTAGCCTCTGGTTATGCAATTTTCTGGGAAAGTTGATTGAGAACCTGAATGATAAATATATATTTCAGCTTTTACATTAAGGGGTTATAAATAGAGCCATACAGATTGTCAGCCAATATCCCCAAATAAAGTTACAATTAAAAAATTTACTGAATGGAATTTTTAATAACAACAATGCAAGGACTTGCACTATATATTTTTTTAACTTTTAAAGGTGAGTCTGTTACAGTGTCCACTGTAAAGCCCCCAAGCTAACAATGGGTGGGTATTTAAAGACACATTGTTAGCTAAGCTTAACTTGTCATGATTACAGTGCCAAGCACTTTCTCACTTCTATCCTCATCCCTCGCATGTTTAGTAGCTGTGGCAACCTGGTGCACATTGATTATGTCATCTCATTGGATATTTAACCCATTTAAGACATGTTGTGTATATGCACACCCAATGCTGGGCCTTTAAAAATGGCGCCAGCTCAGCAGATGAGCAGGTTCGACAGCTGTCGGGTGCCTGCTGTTTCACAAAGCAGACCACCAGTGACAGAGTCCATAATCAGCAATAATGCCAATCCTGGACCGTGCGACCATGGAATCTGAGCAGTTCTTTGCCAAGAGCAAGGGAGCCATTCTGTTGTTATGGCATCCCATGCCAGGGTTTTAAAGGGATGGCCTTATTCTTCCACAGACTGTAATGTAAGCAACTGCAGTCTATTGCACAAGTGATCAGATGATTACATGTTAAAATCCCCTAAGGAGACTAGAGATAAATGTATAAAAAAAAGTAATAAAATAATGTTTTTAAAAATATTTTAAAAAAATCAAAATTTTTTGGTTGCTTCACCTTCAAAAAAAATTGTAAAAGTGGTCAAAACTCATTCAAACTCCAAAAATGGTGTAATTAAAAATTGACAGATCATGCCATAAAAAATTAGCCCTCACACATCTTTAGAAATATGCAAATGTTCATGAGGGGTCATCATTTGATTAAACACAAGAAAAACTATAAAAATATGGTATGGTAATTTTACTGACCTGCAGAATGACGTTAACATGTCAGTAATACTGCATACAGAATGCAATAAAAACAAAACGATAAAATTATGGCAGAATTGTGTTTTTTTTCCAATTCCATCCCATATGGATTTTTTCCAGCTTCCCACTACATTGTAAAGAATAGTAAATTGTTCCATTTCAAAGTACAACTTGTCCTGCAGAAAAACAAGCCCTCATACAGGTATGTGAACGAAAAAAAAAAAAAACAATTTTGGCTCTGGGAAAGCAGTGAGTAGAGAACAAAAACAAAAAAACAGAAAATCACTGTGGCATGAATGGGTTACACTCAGCTCAGCCGGTAGGATGCTGCATGACTATTCAGGTAGCATATGGTACCCCCATTGCCTGGCTGCCATAGTTACTTTTCAACCTTGTTTCATTGTCAGCTCTGCTTGTCCACCAGCTCTACGCATCCTCAACCCTTCCACTCCACCAACTCTACACCATAGTCAGCCTGCTACATTACCAACCCTGTTTCATCTTCTGCTCAGCTACTCCACCATCCCTTTAACATCATCGACTACTCTACATCACCGACTACACCTCAGCTATACCACCAGCTATGCTACATTTTAAATGGATTTTGGTGTGGATTTTATGCCAAAAAGCTGCTAGGTGGCCATGTGAAATCTGCCTGTTATTGTTTTCATTGAAAGCATGAATTTTTGCATGAATTGCAGCGTGGTTTCCCATTGAAAAAATGAGAGGCGGATTCCGCACTACCACTTAGCAGATTCCAAATTCTAAGATTCTAAATTCAGGCTGCACAAAATGCTGTGAAAGGCTCCTTAGACTTGCTATTTCTGAGGCTTCATTAATGTACCTCACCAGGTGAGAACCTAACAAACACGTCCATCTCTAATAAATGCTCTTGAGGGATCACATGACAAGCATATACATGACCTAATGAGCACCACCGCTTAAAAAGGACCATTCTCGTACAGATCTTTTTTGCGATGTCACAAACACTCCATGTTACTTTAAGAGTAAGTTCACATGGAGCAGATACTGAATTAAGTTTCCATAAATCTATTCAATTGCTTCAGATACATTAATTAAAATGCATGAAACAGAACCTGCAACAAATATGCTGCAGGTGAATGTAAAGGGTATGTACATCATTGCTACAAACCTTCTTTGAGTTTCCTCAATGCACCTAAAATTTGAAATGAAGCAATTTTTTTATGGGTGTTAATTAAAAAAAATGTCTCTGTAGTTCTAGCAAGATTGATGTATCCCTATGGGAGCAAATAAAAAACTCTTTACTTCTTTCATCTGCATCCAACTGTAGCCTAACACATTCAGTAGGCCAACAAGAAGTAGTGGACTAATGGAAAAAAGTATGACATGCAGGACAAGACAAATGCAGGGTTTGTTTGTTGTCTGTTACCATGGAGACACATAGGTTTGAATAGAAGCAGTGTAAACAAAATCATGGGAAACTGTTACCCATTACAATGTTTCTTCATTGGCAAGATAACGGTTGCCATCCCCTCAGAAATGCAATTTGATTACTATTTAACATGTTTATTACATTACAGTTTGTTTAAAATTATATCATACAGCTATATAATTTAATTCTATCTGATTACAAGATTGCCTTTATGAGAAACTAGGCCTTGTGTTCACTTTGACTAAACTTAAAGATCAGAAATTCCTATGCAGATGTCTAAAGAAGTAAAAGAATAAACTGTTATATCTTTATGTCATTAAGAGCGAATTAAAATATCCGAAGTGTACTTTGATTTGAATTTCAGGGAAAATTCGATTTGCCGCGAAGCTTCATGGTAACAAATGAATTTTCCCTGAAATGGCAGTAGAAAATCATACTCAACTCATCCATTTGAGGGTGAAGAGCTTGAAGATCCCATGCAAAATCTCTAAACTGGTGACGTATGACGTCACCACGCTGGCCAGCGTGATGAAGTCATTACGCACAACACGATATTTCCCTCTGGATCTTCAAGCAAGATGGCCACGGCAGCCTCTTTGCGCTCAAATGGATGAAGTAAGTACAATTTTTTTTAACTGATTAACCCGTGAAAGGCCTTAATATTCATCATAGATGCCATGATTAATGCAGCATCTGAGGGGTTCAATGATGGGAAGCTGTGCAATTTTCATTCCTTGTCATTGTGCCCCTACTTACAAAAAAATGCCCTTCAGGTTAATTCGTCACAAGGCAATTTTTTGGGTAAAATTTGGCAAAGCAGCCAAATCTTACATTTTTAAGAACTTCGCTCATACTAATCATTATGTATAATCAACACACTGCACCACCACCTGTTATTGGTCCTGCTGCTTCATTGTCCTTGCCACTGCTTGGGGAACTAACAATGCTGAACATGAAAAATCTATGGGACTGTCTATAAGAGAAGGCTGCAGATAGCTGCACATTCTGTTTAATGTGAGTTTTGTGTTTTACTAAAGCCAAAGTGTAGTTCACTGATAATCTCTGCAAATATCTGCAGTCTCATAAAACAGAAATTCGAACCACTTCTGTCCATTGCTCTGATTTTCACAAAAATAGTAGACTATAGATATTTGCTGTTACGGTGTATGGTCCTTTAAGTAATTTTCGGGTAATTTTTTTTTTTAAAACACTCTTGGAAAATGTTTCTGTTTAATACATTACTATGTAAATGCCCAAGATATTTCATTTTTAGTGATAAACATTTCAGTGGGATTAGACCTCAGAAGAGGGATGATTTGGTATTGAATCCCAGTTCAGGTTTTCTCTTGCCAGAATTTATAGGATCATATACACATAAATGCCAGTGCTCAGCTTGATCTATGTGTAAGTGGGGAGTAATTCTGAAATTCAGAGGATTTTGTTTTTATTCTGTTGCCTTTCAGAACACTTATAAAACCGATGCTTATTACAGATGGTCTTAAAAGCACTCTGTAAAAGAAGCTGTTGAAAATGAGTTTTTGTGGAAAAAAATAACTGCAAGGTGTGAAAAATAATGTTATTTTCATGTTTTGTGCATTCATTTTTAGTCATTGGCTTCTTTTCTAATAACTTTGTGTATGACAGAGACCTGACAATAACCTCAATATTGCAGGGCCATTGAAAATTAATTAGAGACATATTTTTTCCTGCCCTCCTTTCAAATAGTAAACATTTCTAGGTAGTATCAAGATGACTAATTCATATTAGTAATACAATCTCATTTTCTAACGGGAGGGGGGTGCCCAGGGTGCATCTTGCACATAATGATTTTCTATTCTAGTTACTATTTCTATGCTCAGAAGATGGTCAAAAATAATTATGTTCACAATTTTCTTTTACTATCAATAAAAGCTATCTTACTCTTTTGGTTTAAAGTTTGTAATCATTCTGTGTCTTAGAATTTATTTTATTTTTACTTTATAATTTTGATATCATTGTAAGAAGAATAGTTTTTCTTATGCTTTAATACTTCTAAAAAAATAAAAAACTTTGAAAACATTTTTCTTTGCATTGCCATATTCTGACACCCTTAAGGGCAGCTTCACATCAGTGTTATGAATTCCGTTATAGCTTTCCGTTATAACATAATTAGTAAGAGGGAATTCAAAACGGAAACCTTTAGAGGCATTCCATTTTGATCCATAATAATAAAGGTCTCTGGGTAAGCATAACGGATCTGTCAGGTTTCCATTATGCAGGACGAAAAGAAAGCCCTGTCCTCTTGAATTCCATCTTACGAATTACGCTTTTTTCCATTATAACCATGTTATAACAGAAAGCAATAACGGAATTCATAATGCTGATGTGAACCCGCCATCACTCTTTTATACTCTTTTTGTTTAAGGGCTCTGTGAGGTGAGCTGGAGTTTTTATTGGTACCATTTTGGTGTATGCATAACTTTTTGATAATTTTTATAAAAATTTTTACTGTTAAGGTAAAACGACAAAAAAATGGCGATTTGGCCATTTTGATTCTTGATTATTTTTTTTTATGTTTCTTTTTATTTGCAAAATGGGAAAAGGGGGTGATTTTAATTTTCTATTTTTTTTTATTTATATTTTTTAAAATCTTTTCTTCTACTTTTTAGCTTATTTTTCAGCCACCCTAGGGCATTTGAACATGCGATCATTAGATTGCTTATACGACAGACAGCAATGATTTACCATTGCAATGGTTTACCATTGGAAAACCAAAATAGCTAGTTCTGCCAGGAGTACAGATATTCTAAATTCCCTACTGGGATTATCTCTACAGCAAGTAGTTGAGGAACCAACCCGGAAGGAGGCCATTTTAGATTTAGTATTCACAAATGGGAATTTGGTATCTGATATTACTGTAGGGGAAAGCTTGGGATCTAGTGATCACCAGTCAGTGTGGTTTACTATAAGTACAGTGACTGAGTCACACCACACAAAAACAAAAGTTTTAGATTTTAGAAAAACTGACTTTTCTAAAATTAGATTAGTGGTATACGAGTCCCTATCAGATTGGAACAGTTTCATTTTAGTCCAGGAGAAATGGGACTACTTAAAAGTGGCACTATTGAAGGCAACAGAAAATTGCATTAGGCTTCTCAGTAAAAGCAAAAAAAAGAAGAGACCACTGTGGTACTCAGCAGAAGTGGCCAAAATCATTAAAAACCAAAAGATAGCATTTAGTAATTATAAAATTAAAAAAAACGAGGATGACAGGCAAATTTATAAGATTAGGCAGGGAGAGGCCAAACAAGTTATAAAAGCTTCTAAAGCACAGGCAGAAGAGAAATTAGCTCAGTGAGGGAATGAAGGCGATAAGGCATTCTTCAGATACATAAATGAAAAAAGGAAACTAAAACAAGGAATTACAAAATTAAAAACAAAAGAAGGAAGGTATATGGAAGAAGATAAAGAACTAGCTGACTGCCTCAATGAATACTTCTGTTCAGTTTTTACAAAGGAAAATGAAGGAAAAGGACCTCAGTTAGGAAAGAAGACTAATGAATCTTTTGATGCATGTGTCTTTACAGAGGAAGAGGTTCTAAGTCAGCTGTCTAAAATTAATACAAATAAGTCACAGGGGCCTGATGGGATACACCCAAAGCTATTAAAAGAGCTCAGCGGTGAACTAGCAAAACCATTAACAGATTTATTTAACCAATCACTGGCAACAGGAGTCATCCCAGAAGATTGGAAATTAGCAAATGTTGTGCCCATTCACAAAAAAGGTAGTAGGGAGGAATCGGGCAACTATAGGCCAGTAAGCCTGACATCAATAGTGGGGAAATTAATGGAAACCATACTTAAGGAGAGGATTGTGGAACATCTAAAATCCCATGGATTGAAAGATGAAAAACAGCATGGGTTTACTTCAGAGAGATCATGTCAAACTAATCTTATTGATTTTTTTGATTGGGTGACTAAAATAATAGATGGCGGAGGTGCAGTAGACATCACTTATCTAGACTTTAGTAAGGCTTTTGATACTGTCCCACATAGAAGGCTTATCAATAAAATGCAGTCTTTGGGCTTGGACTCCTATATAGTTGAATGGATTAGGCAGTTGATGATGGACAGACAACAGAGGGTTGTAGTCAATGGAGTATATTAATACCATGGTCTTGTTACCAGTGGGGTACCTCAGGGATCTGTTCTGGGACCCATATTGTTTAATAACTTTATCAGCGAAATTTCAGAAGGCCTTGATGGTAAGGTGTGTCTTTTTGCTGATGACACAAAGATTTGTAACAGGGTTGATGTTCCTGGAGGGATACACCAAATGGAAAAGGATTTAGGAAAACTAGAGGAATGGTCAAAAATCTGGCAACTAAAACTGGCAAGATAATGCACCTGGGGCATAAAAACCCAAGAGCAAAATATATAATCAGTGATACAGTCCTAACCTCAGTATCTGAGGAAAGGGATTTAGGGTCATTATTTCAGAAGACTTAAAAGTAGGCAGACAATGTCATAGAGCAGCAGGAAATGCTAGCAGAATGCTTGGGTGTATAGGGAGAGGAATTACCAGTAGAAAGAGGGAGGTGCTCATGCTGCTCTACAGAGCACTAGTGAGACCTCATTTGGAGTATTGTGCTCAGTACTGGAGACCATATCTCTAGAAGGATATTGATACTTTGGAGAGAGTTCAGAAAAGAGCTACTAAACTGGTACATGGATTGCAGGATAAAACTTACCAGGAAAGATTAAAGGACCTTAACATGTATAGCTGGGAAGAAAGACGAGACAGAGGGGATATGATAGAAACTTTTAAATACATAAAGGGAATCAACAAGGTAAAAGAGGAGAGAATATTTAAAAGAAGAAAAACTGCTACAAGAGGACATAGTTTTAAATTAGAGGGGCAAAGGTTCAAAAGTAATATCAGGAAGTATTACTTTACTGAGAGAGTAGTGGATGCATGGAATAGCCTTCCTGCAGAAGTGGTAGCTGCAAATACAGTGAAGGAGTTTAAGCATGCATGGGATAGGCATAAGGCCATCCTTCATATAAGATAGGGCCAGGGTCTATTCATAGTATTCAGTATATTGGGCCGACTAGATGGGCCAAATGGTTCTTATCTGCCGACACATTCTATGTTTCTATAAAAAAAACTATGAGAGTCATTTATCAAACAGAAATACGCATGAGGCCTCATACACACGGCCGTGTTCCGCGGACGAGAGCGGTCCGTGGTAACACGGCCTGGATTCCTGTTGAGAGCAGGAGCGCACGGCGTCATTGGTTGCTATGACGCCGTGCGCTTCATGCCGCCGCTGCACTACAGTAATACACTCGTATAGTGTATTACTGTAGTGCAGCGGCAGCATGAAGCGCACGGCGTCATAGCAACCAATGACGCCGTGCGCTCCTGCTCTCAACAGGAATCCAGGCCGTGTTACCACGGACCGCTCTCGGCCATGGAACATGGCCGTGTGCATGAGGCCTAAATTTGGCATATTTCTGGCGCAGATTGCGGTGCAAAGGTCCTTTGCGCCGCAATCTTCAACTTCTCCCTGCTCACGCCAGGTCTAAAAAAGGGGGAGTGGCGTGGATAGGGAAATGGTCTAAATGTAAGACAGCTAGGAAGCTGTCTTACATTTAGAAGTGGCAGAGGATCCGCTGAAGTTATGTAGAGGCCGGCGCCTCTTCATAACTGTGGCTTACCCACTTGCAGGTGTAGGGGTTATTAAGACCGACGCCTAAAACGCTGGTCTTAATAAATGTGCCTTTATGTTCTCATTTAAGGAGTAATGCAGTGCAAAGATATTTATGACCTATCCTCAGGATAGGTCATCAATATTAGATTGTCTGGGGTTCGACTCCTGGCATCCGGACAATTAGCTGTTTGAAGGAGTGTGGCTCTTGTGCGAGCGCTGCTTCCTCTTCAAAATAACCTACACGCCATCTCCTTTGTAGAGGCAGACAAGCAAGTGAATAAGACGAGCAGTTATAATTACACTGTGTGGCTGCTGTGAATAAGACAGTGTACAGGAAATATTGATGACAAAGTATCACTCACATGAGCATTGACACCCCTTCAAACAGCTGTTTGGTAAGGATGCCTGCAGTCAGACCCCTGATTAGAGATGGCCTTGCGGTTTGCCCGGCGGTCGTTTTGCGGCAAACCTTTCTCGTTCGTGATTCGCCGAACATGCGAACATATGGCGTTGTTCGCATGCACCATATTCTTTTGCATTACGCCGAACTTTGACCCATGACACATCCATCAGGTGTGGGAGGACAGCCAATTGAGACGTTTAGGCGCATGGACAACCCCACCCTAGAACATTTGCTTCCACAAATACTGCTCTTCTCTAGGGACTTTGGAACAGGGTCATTTTGAAAATGACAGGCAGAGGAAGAAGCAGGCCGTTCCGCAGGTGTGGTAGGGGTCGGGCAGATGCACCAGGCCGGAGCCTAAGTGGGAAGTTGGAGAAGGTGCGTGCGATTACGTCAAAGGACGCATCAGAGTTGGTTTAGTGGCTCACTCAGCCTTCCTCTTTTGCACCCTCCTCATCCTCTGTATCTGCACCCTCCTCACTCTCTGCTGTATGCTCCACCAAAGACACCACCACCACCACCATAGCCCATCCACTCGAGTTGGAGGAATTATTTTCCAATCCATTCCCAGACCTTACCGATGTGCAGCCATTCTTGGCATCGGATGAGGAAAAAGAGGTAGCAATGGCCGCCACCCAGAGGTCTGACGACCGTACCCAGATTAGCCCAAGAAGGGTGGTCCCTGCTGTTGCTGCCTACTCTGAGATCTCTAATGTCACTGGTGGTGAGAGTGACGATTATGATGTGTCGATAGACATCACGTGGGTGCCCACAAGAGAGGAAGAGGAGGGGAGTTCAGTGGGAGAGATGGAGCAGCAGATAGGGAGGAGAAGGAGGAGAAGCAGGCAGAACTCACAGTGCACAGGAGGCATAAAGCAGAGCGAGCCATCCACCATGCATGCTCACATCTTGCGCTCCCAGGACACCGGCACATTGCTCTGCAGTGTGGACTTTTTTAATGTGTCAGCTGCTGACAATAGTGTTGCCATCTGCAGCCTGTGCTGTCAACGCATAAGTCCCGGTAAGCCCAACACTCACCTAGGAACGACCACCTTAAGAAGGCATCTGGCCTCTCATCACCGTGCCCAGTGGGAGCAACGCTGTCAGAACCCACAAAACCACACTCCTGGAGCTCCACGTCCTGCCTCTTCTCCTCCTCTCTCCTCCCATTTGTCCTCCACCTTCCACCGTGCCATCGTCGCGTTCACCTGGCAGAAGGCAAGCTTCCGTGGCCCAAATGTTTGAGCGTAATGGATAACCCTCTTGCCCAATGGCTAACCGCTGGCTTGTCGGAACTGCTAGCCCGCCAACTACTGCCATATAAACTGGTGGACTCAGAGGCCTATAGAAAATTTGTGGCCATTGGACACCACAATGAAAGGTACCAAGAAGGGCATCCCAGAGCTATATGGCCACATTCAGCGGCAATTAAATATATCTCTGGCGCACAGTGTCGGTGCCAAGATACATCTGACCACAGACACGTGGTCTAGCAAACATGGGCAGGGAAGGTACATAACTTTTACTGCCCACTGGGTGAACCTTCTGATGGCCGTCAAGCATTTAACCCGTGGCACCCATGTGGATTTAATGTTACCGCCATGGATTGCATGCAGGCCTGCCTCTTCTTCTCCTCCTCCTACTCCATCCTCCGTCTCCTCCTCAGCTGACTCCCACCTTTCCACTGCTACCGCCTCTTCTGCTGCACCCCCCAAGCTCCCCAGAATCTATTTGACGTGCCAAGTGAGACGTTGCCATGCTGTGCTGGCTGGAAGCCAAGAGCCACACCGGTCCTGCACTGATTTCAGCTCTGTGGTCACAGGCCGATCAGTGGCTAACCCCGCTCAATTTGACAGTTGGTAAAGTGGTGTGTGACAACGGTGTCAATCTGCTGAGCGCACTGAAAAAGGGCAAAATTACACACGTGCAGTGCATGGCACACGTCCTGAACTTAGTCATGCAGCGATTCGTTGCCAAATACCCCGGGGTCCAGGATGTCTTGCGGCAGGGCAGGAAAATATCTGGCCATTTTAGAAGATCTTACACTGCTATGGCTTGCCTTGCTGACGTTCAGTGGCGACACCACCTGCCCGTCAGACGTCTGATTTGTGATAGCCAAACGTGCTGGAACTCCACCTTGTATATGCTTGATAGGCTGTTCCAGCAGCAACTTGCCATTAACAACTACCTGTACGAACTCTGCAGCAAGACAGGTTCTGGGAGTTGGTTTCTTTTCACCGTGCCAGTGGCTGCTCATGCGCGAGGCATGCAGACTTCTGCGGCCATTTGATGAGATCACCAAACTGGTCAGTCTCAGCCAGGGCGCCATCAGTGAAATCGTGCCTTACGCCTTCTTTCTAGAGCGTGCATTCCATCGTGTCATTAATCAATCCGTTGAGGAGCAGGAGCTGGAAGATGAGGAAGTTGCAATGCTAAATGAATTCCCAGTGGAGGCTACTCCATCTGAGACAAGTTAGCAGGAGTCTGAAGAGGAGTCAGAGGAGGATGGTGGCTGGGGGAGGAGTAGAAAGAAGAGCAGGCTTTGAGGTAGACTTTAAACCTTTTGGGGATCCCTGGTGTTGTCCGTGGCTGGGGGGAGGAGACCGAGGACAACATTCTCCTGGGCAATGAGCAGGAGCCAGGGCATTCCACCGCTTCAAATTTAGTGCAAATGGGGCATTTATGCTCCAGTTTTTGAATAGGGACTCCCGTATAAAAAGCGTAAAGGGCAAGGACCATTACTGAGTGGCCCCGGTACAAACACAAAATGATGGACATGTTACCAGCATCACAGAAGGCTGTCAGAATGTAGAATTTCCAGGCCTTGCTGTGAGAGATGCTGCATTCTGCTGTTGCGGGCGCTGGCAGATGAATTTCCACCCACAGCGAAACAGGTACGGGTACCAATCCTACCGCGCCTGCAAGAAGCGGGCGGTTTGAAGATGTGTTGGTCACTTCGGATATGAGATCATTCTTGCAGCCAACCCATCGAGAGCCGCCCTCCGGATTCAGCCTCAGGGAATGCCTAGACCGACAGGTGTCCGACTACATCGTGTTAACGGCCGATGTGGACGCTCTGAGAAGTGAGGAACCCCTGGACTACTGGGTGTGCAGGCTTGACCTGTGGCCAGAGCTGGTGCAATTTGCCATGGAACTCTTGGCTTTCCCCTCGTCGAGTGTCCTGTCCGAAAGGAAGTTCAGCGCAGCAGAGTGGATCGTGACCGATAAGTGCACTTGCCTAGCTCACGACAATATGGACTACCTGACATTTCTAAAAATGAATGAGGCATGGATCTTGGAGGAATTCAACACCTGTGACGAGCACGTGTAATTTAATTTTCTCATGCCAGCCCACACATATCCGCCACCACTAAGAACAAAGAATGGTCCTTGTTTTATGTATATACAGTGGCATAAAAGGCCTTTTCTGTCAGGTGAGGGGCCTCTACCCTAGTGGCATACAGTAAAAATTTTATCCAGTGAACGCTTAATGTACCTCGAAAAACATTATCACTAGTTCTTTTCAGTCAGGTGAATGCTTAATTTTTGGAGCCTATACTCCACTGGCCTGCAGTAAAATTGTTATCCACTGACCGCCTAATATACCTTCAGCCACATACCGTATTTTTCGCCCTATAAGACGCACCGGCCCATAAGACGCACCTAGGTTTTTGAGGAGGAAAATAATAAAAAAAAAATATTTAACCAAAAGGTGTGCTTTTGGTGGGTTTGGAACTAATGGTGGTCTGTGGATGACAGACAATGTTATGGGGGGGATCTGTGGATGACGGACACTGTTATGGGGGGATCTGTGTATGACGGACACTGTTATGGGGGGATCTGTGGATGACGGACACTTATGGGGGGATCTGTGGATGACGGACACTTATGGGGGGATCTGTGGATGACGGACACTTATGGGGGATCTGTGGATGACGGACACTTATGGGGGGATCTGTGGATGACGGACACTTATGGGGGGATCTGTGGATGACGGACACTTATGGGGGGATCTGTGGATGACGGACACTGTTACAGGGGGGGATCTGTGGCTGGCACTGTTACAGGGGCAGGATCTGTGGATGGCACTGTTATATATGTGCCATCCACAGACCCCCCACCCCATAACAGTACCATCTACAGACCCCCCCAGCCCATAACAGTGCCATCCACAGACCCCCACCCCTTAACTGTGCCATCCACAGATTCCGTGTCCCCCCCCGCCGCCGCCGCCCTCCCAGTATACAAATATAAAATGTATTATTGAATTAAAAGTTATTAAACATGCCCCCCTCACTCCTAATAGTACCGTATATCCTAATTGCTTCTGTATAATGCCGGCAGGCGGGCCGGGCGGCCGGTACATCAGTTACAGTGCGGGGAGGGAGGAGGGGCTGGATGCAACTCACAGAGGGCCCGGTGCAGTCACTGTATTACACCGGGTCCAGCGCACAGAAGTCTCTTTGTATGTAGAATCTTTCATTATTCCTGAATCAATCGCTCTCCTTTTGATAAACTAGCCTAATCGCCTGCATCAGTACTCACTCTGTATGTAACGTGCGGTCCCTCCGGCGCATGACTTCATCCTGCTCCTTCTTCATTAATGAAGTGGGAGGAGCGTGACTGACTGAGTGACGTCAGTCACACACCGGCCGGACCGCACGCTGCATTCATAGTGAGTACTGATGCAGGCGATTAGGCTAGTTTATCAAAAGGAGAGCGATTGATTCAGGAATAATGAAAGATTTTACATACAAAGAGACTTCTGTGCGCGGGGCCCGGTGTAATACAGTGACTGCACCGGGCCCCGCTGTGAGTTGCCTCCAGCCCCTCCTCCCTCCCTGCACTGTAACTGATGTATCGCCGGCCACGCTGTGCAACATAGCGGCCGGCGATATATCAGTGTCAGCTAGTTTATCAAAAGGAGAGCGATTGATTCAGGATTAAAGAAAGATTTTACATACAAAGAATAAAGTACTGTAATGCTGTGAAACATAGGGCCATGAGGGGGACCAGCATAAGATGCTATATGTGTGTCATCCACACATATAGCATCTTATCATGGCCCTATGTGTCACAGCACACATCCCCCATAACAGTGCATCATCCACAGATTTCCCCCCCATAACAGTGTGTAATCCACAGATCCCCCATAACAGTGCGTCATTCACAGAGCCCCCATAACAGTGCGTCATCCACAGAGCCCCATAATAGTGTCATCCCCAGACCATTAGTTCAAAATCCACCAAAAGCACACCTTTTGGTTCAAAATATTTTTTTTATTATTTTCCTCCTCAAAAACCTAGGTGCGTCTTATAATCAGGTGCGTCTTATAAAGCGAAAAATACGGTACTTGTTCCTATCTGTCAGATGAATGCCTAATTTTTGGGACCTGTACTGGCCTACAGTAAAATTGTTATCCAGTGACCATCTAATATACCTCCAGCCACATAATCACTTGTTCTTTTCTGTCACGTGAATGTGTAATTTTTGGGGCCTGCACTCCCGTGGCCTAAAATAAAAATTTTCTAGGCTCTAGCAGAGCACATTTTTGAGAGTTTCCCTTTAAGACGCATAAAAAATGCCCCTGATTAAAATACATATTTTTTGTGGGAACTTTTGCCATTAACCCTCCTCTGGTATGCCACTGTCGATGTTGTGGGATTATTTGTGCACTTCTAGTAAGTATTTGGTGGCTGCAAATATGACCTGAAAGTTTTTCAGGTTCAAATGCCATTAAAGTGAATGGGGCCCGTTGTGAATGCGCGGTTCGCAAACATTTGATCGTCCCGGCCGATGTTTGTCCATCACTACCCCTGATTCGGCTGCAAAGCTGAATTTCCTCATGCCTTGTGGTAACTAATAAATTTTCCCTGAAATGTCGTAGAAAATCCCCCAGTCAGCTCATCCCTTTGAGCACGAAGAGGCCGCTGTGGCCATCTTGATCAAAGACCCCGTGTGAAATCTCATGCTCGTTGATGTATGACGCAGAACGCCAGTCAGCATGATATTTTGCGCAGGATCTTCAATCAAGAAGGCCTCAGCGGCCTCTTCATGTTTAAACAGATGAGGTGAGTATTATTATTTTTTTAACCCCTGAAAGGCCTCCATTTCTACATCACATGTCACAATCAGCAATGAACACAGCATCTGAGGGATTCAATGACAGGGGTGGCAGAGAAATCAATATATTTGTACAGCACAACCACAGATAGGGCTTAATAGGAACTTAAAGGAGTTATCCAGGGAATAATATTGATGATCTATCTACAGGATAGAGAAGAGAAGATTGCGGCACACATGAACTTCTTTTGCAATGTAATACCATTTATTAGTTTGACATAATTATATATAAATCATGATCCAGTTACATTGTGCAATATCATAGCCACTTTTGATAATCGTGCTTACCGGATGTTTCGATCCTAAATGGACCTTCTTCAGCGGTCTAGTTATCTGGTTCTAGTGGCTGGTATTACATTGCAAAAGAAGTTCCTGTGTGCCACAATCTTCTCTTCTCTGATTATGACTACCAAGTCCTTGCTGGCACCAGCCAACCTAGTGTGCGGAGCTCCACTACTATAATACTATCTACAGGATAGGTCATCAATATCAGATTGCAGTTCAGCCAAATTGATTTGAATGGAGCAGATCTACTTGTGACTGATGTAGGGTGACATTATATATGGCTTATAACAGCTGATCAGTGGGGGTACCGGGTGTCAGAACCCTCTTGATCTGATATTGATGATCTATTCTGAGGATAGGTCATGAATATTAATTTCCGGATAACCCCTTTAACCCCTTGGACACCTGAGTTTTTTTTTGTTTTTGTGTCTTCATATTTCTTCCCGATCTTCCTTAAGCCATAACTTTTTTTTATTTTTCTGTTCACATATCCATATAAGGGCTTATTTTTTGCGGGACAAGTTGTAATTTATAATGTCACCATTTTATATGGCATACAATGTACAGGGTGGGCCATTTATATGGATACACCTTAATAAAATTGGAATGGTTGGTGATTTTAACTTCCTGTTTGTGGCACATTAGTATATGTGAGGGGGGAAACTTTTCAAGATGGGTGGTGACCATGGCGGCCATTTTGAAGTCAGACATTTTGAATCCAACTTTTGTTTTTTCAATAGGAAGAGGGTCATGTGACACATCAAACTTATTGGGAATTTCACAAGAAAAATAATGGTGTGCTTGGTTTTAACGTAACTTTATTTTTTCATGAGTTATTTACAAGTTTCTGACTTATAAAATGTGTTCAATGTGCTGCCCATTGTGTTGGATTGTCAATGCAACCCTCTTCTCCCCCTCTTCACACACTGATAGCAACACCGCAGGAGAAATGCTAGCACAGGCTTCCAGTATCCGTAGTTTCAGGTGCTGCACATCTCGTATCATCTGAAGGCAATCGTCTATGATGTGAAGATACGAGATGTGCAGCACCTGAAACTACGGATACTGGAAGCCTGTGCTAGCATTTCTACTGCTGTGTTGCTATCAGTGTGTGAAGAGTGGGAGAAGAGGGTTGCATTGACAATCCAACACAATGGGCAGCACATTGAACACATTTTATAAGTGGTCAGAAACTTGTAAATAACTCATGAAAGAATAAAGTTACGTTAAAACCAAGCACACCATTGTTTTTCTTGTGAAATTCCCAATAAGTTTGATGTGTCACATGACCCTCTTCCTATTGAAAAAACAAAAGTTGGATTCAAAATGGCCAACTTCAAAATGGCCGCCATGGTCACCACCCATCTTGAAAAGTTTCCCCTCTCACATATACTAATTTGCCACAAACAGGAAGTTAAAATCACCAACCATTCCCATTTTTTTAAGGTGTATCCATATAAATGGCCCACCCTGTAGTAGGATGCAGATTTTTTTTCTCAAAATGGGGTGGAATTGGAAAAAAAAATGCAATTCTTCCACCATTTTAGTCCCTACGGCATTCTCATTGTGGCAAAACTGACCTGTGCCCTTCATTCTCTGGGTCAGTATTATTACACCGGACGATTCCGTTTTTTTTAGCTTTTAGATGCCATGTTCACACTTGATCACGTTATTATTGCCGGTTGCGGTCATTAGCCACAGCTTTCTGCTGTTTGAAACAGCTGAGACCCGCCGGTGAAGATGCCTGCTGCAAGCGTGATGTTTACCCATTGCTCCAATGCCGTACATGTACGGTGCTGGTAGTGAAAGGGTTAACGTTTATGAACATCTTCGGGGCAATTTTTTAAAATTATTGCATTCTACTCATTTTACAGACTGTCACTTTCTGTTTAATCTTATTCCTGTTAGATGATGTAGAGCACATATCTGATCTCCCAACCTCATAAACACACTTAAGCCATATTCTTATCAGTTTGATAACAGTTTAGCTATAATAAGTGTTTACGAGCTCCAGAGATCCAAGATAAGAGCTGTAAGTGAGCCATCATCTGACAGAAAGTGACAGTTCTGCAACAGAATAAGGCTACTTTCACACTCGCGTTTTGGGCGAATCCGTCATGGATATGCAAAAATAGATCCGTTACAATAATACCACCGCATGCATCCATCATGAACAAATCCGTTTGTATTATCTGTAACATAGCCAAGACGGATCCGTCATGAACTCCATTGAAAGTCATGGAGAGACGGATCCGTTTTTTATTGTGCCAGATTGTGTCAGAGAAAATGGATCCGTCCCCATTGACTTACATTGTGTGCCAGGACGGATCCGTTTGGCTCAGTTTCGTCAAGCGGACAGCAACACGCTGCAGGCGAAACTGATCCGTTTTGTACCGCTTGTGAGAGCCAATGACAGATCTCACAAACGGAAAGCTAAAACGCGAGTGTGAAAGTAGCCTTAAATTTAACTCCTGTATTACAAACACTGCTTTTCCTGAAATACAATTTCATAGTATTATTCAAGCTAGTGTTAAATTGTAGTTGGATCAACAGCTTTCTTTTAATTAATCCAAACCTCAAACTAACCCTATCTTTGTACCCCTACACTAAAATTCTGTGATAATTCTCCAGTCTTATCTCCAATTTTTGATTAGTAATTCAACCAATTTGTTATCAGTATCAAAATATAATCTGGGACATTTCCATAACAGGTGAACAAGGTCAGCATCATAAATATAACATTTTTTGCAGGTGGAATTTTTGTTAGGAATGAAAATATTTAATAGTTTAGGAGTATAATATATTGGGAGTCTATGGTTAATCATAAAATGCATAAAACACTATGATAGATCTGGTGATACTTCCCTTGTGTTATAATAAATACATTTACATTATAACTCAGAAATAGGGCTAATATCGCAAAACCATTTCTGCTGACTCTTGATGTCTTCAATTAAACCCCTGGACCTAACCAATATGTTATAAACCTCTGACATCGCCCCCTTCTTAATTCTTTCCTCTCATATAAAAGTTTAGAAGCTTGGGATTTTTCAACTCTGAATCTATACTCATGTACCCTAATATGCATTTACTATATGAACATAATGAAAAAGTTTGCAAGTCAGAATGCCAAATACTTTTAACAAAGTTTCAATAGTTTTTAACTCACCATTCATGAATATGTGCCCAATTTGATTAACTTCACAAATAAGCCTACAATTTACGGTATAATCTGCAATTTTTTATTTAAACAAGTACTCATTTTTACAAACAGGTATTGTTTTCATGAATCCTTTGATACTCTATTACTGATACTTTATTTTTTCTTGCATTCTTAAATACCTTTAAAAGATTTGTGTCATTCACTCTGCTTCGACTCAATAAAGTATTATAACTGTGCAGAAAAATAATACAACTCTGGAAAATCTGGAAAAGAAAAAACCTTTCCTGTATTTTTATTTTATCCCTTTCTTTCATTGTCAAATAATATCATTGATCATGGCCCATATTAGTTTAACACTGAATTTGGTAGCCATTTTGGAGAATTAGAGAAAAATGCATTATCTTTAGCAATAATATCATCCCTATTAACATAATACATGGTATGGGAAGTCCTTTCCAGGTTCTAGCCTTAGTTTTTAAGTGGGATAGCAATGGAGTCTAATTTAAAGATGTATTTCTCTGTGGAATTTAATATCATCACTCCCAAATATTGGAACTTGTTGACTACCCTGATACCCAATCCATTGTTTTCATACTCTGATCCACTTCCCAAGGGGAGTAAACAGGATTTCTCCAATTAATTTTTAGGCCTGAGAAACAACCAAACCTTTCCTATGTGCGGACCACATGCTCCACAAAATTCAGATTACCTAGATAAAGAAACATGTTGTCTGCATACAATGATATTTTCTCTGTGTTTGGATCTATTGTATACCCTGGATCAACAACCCATCTCTAGTAGCTATAGCCTGTAATATTATTACACTCCAGAAATACATCCAGGCCCCTCTTAAACTGTTTTAGTGAACTCACCATCACCACCTCCTCAGGCAGAGATTTCCATAGTCTCACTATTCTTACAGTAAAGAATCCTCTTCTATGTTTGTGTGCAAACCTTCTTTCCTCTAGACTTAGTGGATGTCCCCTCTTCACAGTCCTGGGGATAAATAGATGATGGGAAAGATCTCTGTACTAACCCCTGATATATTTATACATAGTTATTAGATCTCCCCTTAGTCATCTTTTTTCTAAAGTGAATAACCCTAATGTTGATGATCTTTCAGGGTACTGTAGTCCACCCATTCCAGTTATTACTTTAGTTGCCCTCCTCTGAACACTCTCCAGTTCTGCTATGTCTGCCTTGTTCACAGGAGCCCAGAACTGTACACAGTACTCCATGTGTGGTCTGACTAGTGATTTGTAAAGTGGTAGGACTATGTTCTCATCATGGGCCCCTTTTGATGCAAACCATTATCTTATTGGCCTTGGCAGCAGCTGCCTGACACTGGTTTCTACAGCTTAGTTTGCTGTTCACTAAAATTTCTAAACCCTTTTCCACGTCAGTGTTACCCAGTGTTTTAACATTTAATATGTACTGGTGACATGTATTTTTCCTTCCCATGTGCATAACATTACATTTGTCAGTGTAAAACCTCATCTGCCACTTATCTGCCTAAGCCTCCAATCTATCCAGATCCACCTGTAGCAGTATACTGTCCTCTTCCGTGCTAATTACTTTACACAGTTTAGTGTCATCTGCAAAAATTTATATTTTACTGTGCAAGCCTTCTACAAGATCATTAAAAAATATATTGAAGAGAATAGGGCCCAATACTGACCCCTATGGTACCCCACTAGTGACAGTGACCCAATCTGAGTGTGTACCGTAATAACCACCCTCTGTTTTCTATCACTGAGCCAGTTACTTACCCACATACAGACATTTTCCCCCAGTTCAACCATTCTCATTTTATATACTCACCTTTTATGTGGTACAGTGTCAAATGCTTTTGAGAAGTCAAGATATACAACATCCATTGATTCGCCGCAGTCAAGTCTAGAACTTACCTCCTCATAGAAACTGATTAAATTAGTTTGACATGACCGATCCCTCATGAAGCCATGCTGATATAGAGTTATTTGCTTATTTTCATTGAGGTACTTCAAGATAGCATCTCTTAGAAAACCATCAAACAGTTTACCCACGACAGATGTTAAACTTACTGGCCTATAATTTCCGTTCTCTGTTCTTGGACCCTTTTTGAGTATTGGCACCACATTTGCCAATCCTGTGGAACACTCCCTATCAGTATAGAATCCTTAAATATTAGAAATAAGGGTCTGCCTATGACATTACTTAATTCTCTTAGGATATGGAGGTGTATGCCACCTGGTCCCAGCGATTTGTCTATTTTAATCTTTTTAAGACGCCACTGTATTTCTTCCTGGGTCAGACAGGGCACTTTTAATGGGTAATTTACTTTTACATTCTGCATTTCATCTGACAGTTTATTTTCCTCAGTGAATACAGTGGAGAAAAAAATATTTAATAGCTTTGCTTTCTTCTCATCGCTGTCTACAACTCCACCCTCGTCACTGTAAAGGGCCCACACCTTCAGATTTATACGTTTTACCATTTATATAATTGAAGAACATTTTAGGGTTAGTTTTACTCTCTTTGGCAATGAATCTCTCTGTCTCTAGTTTGGCTGCTTTTGTGTTTTACATATTCAATTTTTTCCTTATAGTTTTCCAATGCTTCCTCGCTACACTCCTGTTTTAGTGATTTAAATGCTTTCTTTTTGTCATTTATTACTTTCTTTGCAATTTTATTTATCCACATTGTTTTTTTTTGTTCCTTACACTTTTATTCCCAAAAGGTATGTACCTCTCACAATTAGATTTTCGGATGCTTTTAAAAATATCCCATTTTTTGGCTGTATTTTTATTTTTGAGAACTTTGTCCCAGTTAGTTAGGCCAATGGTCTCGCTTAGTTGGCTAAATTTAGCTTTTTTGATGTTTGGTATTTTTGTTCCTCCCTGAAGAAACACTCTTTTGAATGCCTATTTCAAGGTTATTATTTTATGTTCAGTATTTCCCAGGTGTCTCCCAATCTGCACATCTGTTGCTCTGTCAGGTCTATTGGTTAATACTAAGTACAGTGTGGCCATCCCTCTAGTCGGGTCCTGAACCAGTTGGGAAAGGTGATTGTCTTTGGTCATTGCCAAAAACCTGTTTCCTTTATGAGATATATAGGTTTCAGTTTCCCAGTCTATATCTGGGTAGTTGAAGTCCCCCATAATAATAGAGATGTCGCAAACATAAAATTTTCCGTTCGCGAACGGCGAATGCAAGTTTTTACAAATGTTCGCGAACGGGGCGAACCGGGCGAACCGCCATAGACTTCAATAGGCAGGCGAATTTTAAAACCCACAGGGACTCTTTCTGGACACAATAGTGATGGAAAAGTTGTTTCAAGGGGACTAACACCTGGACTGTGGCATGCCGGAGGTGGATCCATGGCAAAACTCCCATGGAAAATTACGTAGTTGACGCAGAGTCGGGTTTTAATCCATAAAGGGCATAAATCACCTAACATTCCTAAATTGTTTGGAATAACGTGCTTTAAAACATCAGGTATGATGTTGTATCAATCAGGTAGTGTAAGGGTTACGCACGCTTCACAGTGACAGACCAAACTCCCCGTTTAACGCACCGCAAACAACCGCAAACAGTCCATTTGCACAACCGCAAACTCCCCATTTGCACAAGGTTGGATACCAAGCTAGCTATGTCCCGTTCCTTGTCCTCACTGACGTCATTGAAGGTCTCTTCCTCCACCCAGCCACGTACAACACCAAGGGTCCCTGAAAGGTGACAACAAGCCCCCAGGGACGCCTGCTGTGGTTGGTCTTCCACCTCCTAAAAGCCACCTTCCTCCTCTGACTCCTCTTCTTCAGACTCCTCTCTCTGCATTGCCGCAGGTCCAGCAATCGACGACGACAAGGCTACTTCTGGTGGTGATGGTGACCACAACTCTTTCTCTTCATGCTCATCTACGGCCTGATCCAGCACTCTTCGCAGGGCACGCTCCAGAAAAAACGCATATGGGATGAGGTCGATGATGTTGCCTTGGGTTTGACGGACCAGGTTTGTCACCTCCGCAAAAGGACGCATGAGCCTACAGCCATTGTGCATGAGCGTTCAGTAACGCGGCCAAAAAATACCCAGCTCCGCAGAGGCTGTCCTCTTTTTTTTTTTTATTAAAAAAATCTGTTCTTAACAGTAATCTCTGTTTTGTCCCCTATGAGGGGCCGGTGTATGGAATAGATTTTAGGAACCAGGAGATGGAAAAAGATGTTTGGTCGGTCCTCTTACTTCCAATTTGGGGCACTGCGCGTACGCCTTGCAATGTACTGTGCCACCAGATATGAGTGGTGTGTTTAAGTAGTACTATTCCTATCAGTTTAATCCTTGTTACGTCCCTTATCAGGGGACGTGTATGGAATAGATTTTAGGAACCGGGAGATAGAAAAAGATGCTTGATTGGTCCTCTTACTTCCAATTTGGGGCACTGCTCGTGCACCGTGCAATGTACTGTGCCACCAGATATGAGTGGTGTGTTAAGTAGTACTATTCCTATCAGTTTAATCCCTGTTACGTCCCCTATCAGGGGACGTGTATGGAATAGATTTTAGACAACCGCAAAGAGTTGTCAATAGTTGACACACTCATGACATAAATTTTATTCCTCTATGCGTCAATCTTGGTGTAGTGATGACTGTGCTCGTGCGCACGTTTTGGAGATTGCAGGCGATGGGGGTTTTTCAAAGTCTATGGTCATGCTGAGGTAGTTCAGTGACAGTTAAGTGACCCAGAAAACAATGATTCTGCAGTGTGGGCCCATTGTTGGCCTAGTAGGCTTTAATGATCACCTTAGATAATCACAAAGAAAATTAATGTTTTTTCTATGCAAAATTATCCAGCCGATCGCTTTTGGTCTGTTCACAATGAAGCAACGACCTTATCATCTGGGATGTGCCAACATTGCCATTGCCAACACACTCATAGAGGTGGTCGCTTCATTGTGATACGCAAGCCCCTTCACCACAACAAGGTAACAATCACGAAGGGGAATTGACACATGTATGTGCCTTTTTTTTTTGTTTTGCTTTTGCAGCCACAGTGCAGCACCAGAGGCCAGAAAAATTGATGTTTTCCAGGCAGAAAGTGCACTAAAACATTTTGGCTTGAACCCTAGTTGGTGGCAGATAAGTCACGCAAGTCATCCGGCATGCAGACATAAAATACAGCAGCGTGTGGACCATTTTTAGCCCGAGGCAGCTCATCTCATCACCAGGCCTTTATTAGTCAAATGTATGGCTCACTGTCAGTCCCTTCGGGATCCATGCCTCATTCATCTTAATAAAGATGCGGTAATCTAGACTTTTTTGACCTAGGCGACTTCTCTTCTCAGTGACAATACCTCCTGCTGCACTGAAGGTCCTTTTTGACAGGACACTTGAAGCGGGGCAGGCCAGAAGTTCTATCGCAAATTGGGATAGCTCAGGCCACAGGTCAAGCCTGCACACCCAGTAGTCAAAGGGTTCATCGCTCCTCAGAGTGTCGATAGCTGCCGTTAAGGCGAGGTAGTCTGCTACCTGTCGGTCGAGTCGTTCTCTGAGGGTGGACCCCGAAGTGCTGTGGCGATGCATAGGACTTAAAAAGCTCTGCATGTCCTCCATCAACAACACGTCTGTAAAGCGTCCTGTTCTTGCCGTCGTGGTCGTGGTAGGAGGATTACTTTCACCTCTTCCCCTGTTAGATTCCCGTTGTACTGTGACATCACCCTAATACGCTATTGTAAAGCATACTTTTTAATTTATTTTGGAACTGCTGCATCCTTTCCGACTTGCGGTAATTTGGTTACATTTCAGGCACTTTCTGCTTATACCGGGGGTCTAGTAGCGTGGCCACCCAGTACAGGTCGTTCTCCTTCAGCCTTTTTATACGAGGGTCCCTCAACAGGCACGACAGCATGAAAGACCCCATTTGCACAAGGTTGGATGCCGAGCTAATCATGTCCCGTTCCTCGTCCTCAGTAATCTCACTGAAAGTCTGTTCTTCCTCCCAGCCACGTACAACACCACGGGTACCAGATAGGTGACAACGAGCACCCTGGGATGCCTGCTGTGGTTGGTCTTCCTCCTCCTCCTCAAAGCCACATTCCTCCTCTGACTCCTCTTCCTCACACTCCTCTTCCAGCGTTGCTGCAGGTCCAGCAAGCGATGCTGATAATGCTGTTTCTGGTGGTGATGGTGACCACAACTCTTCCTCTACCTCTTTACGCTCATCTACGGCCTGATCCAGCACTCTTTGCAGGGCACGCTCCAGGAAGAAAACAAATGGGATGAGGTCGCTGATGGTGCCTTCGGTGCGACTGACTAGGTTTGTCACCTCCTCAAAAGGACGCATGAGCCTACAGACATTGCGCATGAGCGTCCAGTAACGTGGCAAAAAAATTCACAGCTCCGCAGAGGATGTCCTAGCACCCCGGTCATACAAATACTCGTTGATGGCTTTCTCTTGTTGGAGCAGGCGTTCGAACATTAGGAGCGTTGAATTCCAACGTGTCGGGCTGTCACAAATCAAGCGCCTCACTGGCATGTTGTTTCGCAGCTGGATATCTGAAAAGTGCACCATGGCCATGTAGGAACGCCTGAAATAGCCACACACCTTCCTGGCCTGCTTGAGGACGTCCTGTAAGCCTGGGTACTTATGCACAAAGCGATGTACAATCAGATTCAACACATGTGCCATGCACGGCACATGTGTCAACTTGCCCAAATTCAATGCCGCCAACAAATTGCTTCTGTTGTCACACACCACTTTGCCGATCTCCAGTTGGGGCGGAGTCAGCCACTGATCCACCTGTGCGCTCAGGGCGGACAGGAGTGCTGGTTCGGTGTGACTCTCTGCTTTCAGGCAAGTCAACCCCAAGACGGCGTGACACTGTCGTATCCGGGATGTGGAATAGCCACTGGGGAGCTGGGGGGGTGCTGTTGATGTGGAGCAAGACGCAGCAGCAGAAGAGGACTCAGTCGAGGAGGTTATGGAAGAGGATGGAGTAGGAGGAGTAGAGGAGGTGGCAGCAGGCCTGCCTGCAAGTCGTGGCGGTGTCACCAACTCCTCTGCAGAGCCACGCATTACATGCTTGGCAGCCGTCAGCAGGTTTACCCAATGCGCAGTGTAGGTGATATACCTGCCCTGACCGTGCTTTGCAGACCAGGTATCAGTGGTCAGATGGACCCTTGCCCCAACACTGTGTGCCAGACATGCCATGACTTCCTTTTGCACAATCGAGTACAGGTTGGGGATTGCCTTTTGTGCAAAGAAATTTCGGCCGGGTACCTTCCACTGCGGTGTCCCAATAACTACAAATTTTTTGAAGGCCTCAGACTCCACCAGCTTGTATGGTAAAAGCTGGCGGGCTAAGAGTTCTGACAAGCCAGCTGTCAGACGCCGGGCAAGGGGGTAACTTTGTGACATTGGCTTCTTACGCTCAAACATGTCCTTGACAGACACCTGACTGTGGGCAGATGAGCAGGAACTGCTCAAGGCGAGAGACGGAGTGGCGGATGGTTGAGAGGGGGCAAGGAGGACAGCAGTGGTTGACGTGGCTGAAGATGCTGGACCAGGAGGAGGATGGTGGCTTTGAGTTTGTGTGCTGCTTGTACTCATGTGTTGATCCCATAGGCATTTGTGATTTGAGATCATGTGCCTTCGCAAAGCAGTTGTACCTAGGTGGGTGTTGAACTTTCCACGACTCAGTTTCTTGTGGCACAGGTTGCAAATGGTATCGCTGGTGTCAGAGGCAGACACACAAAAAAAATGCCACACTGCTGATCTCTGCAATGACGTAATTCTGGTGGTGGCAACAGCATGCGCTGATTGGCGTGCTGTCTGGCTGACCCCGGTTGCCGATACATGTTGTCTGACTGTGCCACTAGCTCCTTGCGACGACCTCCCCCTGCTTCCAACTCGTCTCCCCATCTGAACTTTCCCCCTGTTCTTCTTCTCTTCGAGCGGGCACCCACGTGACATCCACGGACACATCGTCATCATCAACCGCTTCACTTGTATGTGACAACTCAGAAAAGGATGCAGCAGCAGGTACAACATCATCATCATTACACCGTACGTCCATGTGTGTAATGCTGCCTGACTGAGACATATCCCTGTTATCTACATCCTCTGCCAAGAATGGTTGCGCATCACTCATTTCTTCCAACTGATGTGTAAATAACTCCTCTGACAGATCAAGTGAAGCAGCTGTGGTGCTAGTGTTGGTGGTGGCGGCAGGCGGGCGAGTGGTATCTTGAGAGGTGCCCGAAACTGAGCTGAAGCTGTAGAAGATTGGGTGTCCTGTGTTAGCCAGTCAACTATGTCCTCAGAACTTTTCGAGTTCAGGGTACGTGGCCTCTGAACACTGGGCATTATTCTAGGGCCAAAGGGAATCACAGCACCACGACCACGATGGCCCCTGCTGGGTGGCCTGCCTCTGCCTGTCATTTTTTTTAAAATTAGTTTAGTTGTACTATGCGTGCAAGCTACTGTGACACCAGATATGAGTGGCACTGTGCACTGGCAGAAGTTGGCAGAGTAGACGCTGTAGGCCTGACACACACGCTTGCAGACAACTAATTGCTATTCAATCTATTACAGTCAAAATTGTTGTTGTTTTTTTAAATGTAATCTACTGTGACACCAGATATGAGTTGCGCTGGTGACACTATGCACTTGCAGGGCCTGAAACACACACACGTGCAGGCAACTGACTGCTATTATTTCACTGTCAAAATAGTTTTTTTTAAAAATGTAATCTACTGTGACACCAGATATGAGTTGCGCTGGTGACACTATGCACTTGCTGGGCCTGAAACACACACACGTGCAGGCAACTGACTGCTATTATTTCACAGTCAAAAATTATTATTTTTTTTAAATGTAATCTACTGTGACACCAGATATCAGTTGCACTGGTGACAGTGTGCACTTGCAGGGCATGAAACACACACGCGTGTAGGCAACTGACTGCTATTATATTACAGTCAAAAAAGTTTTTTTTTTTTTTTAAATGCAAGCTACTGTGACACCAGATATGAGTGGTGGCATTGGGCAAGTGGGCACAGTATACGCTGTGAGCCTGACACACACGCTGGCAGGCAACTGCAATTAGATTACACAGAAAAAATAAATAAATAAGCAGACTAATGCTCTAGCCCTAAAAGGGGCTTTTTGGGGTGCTGTCCTTACAGCAGAGATCAGATGAGTCTTTCAGGACTGTAGTGGACACTGAATACTCTAGCCTAGCTATCGATTTCCCTATTAAATCAGCAGCAGCTACACTGTCCCTCCTCTCACTAAGAATGCAGCATCCGAATGAATCTAAAATGGATGCTGTCCAGGAGGTGGGAGGGTCTGGGAGGGAGGGCATGATGCTGATTGGCTGGAATGTGTCTGCTGACTGTGAGGTACAGGGTCAAAGTTTACTCAATGATGACGAATAGGGGGCGGACCGAACATCGCATATGTTCGCACTCCGCGGCGAACGCGAACAAGCTATGTTCGCCGGGAACTGTTCGCCGGCGAATAGTTCGGGACATCTCTACATAATAACGATCTCATGATTTTCCGCCTCATCTATTTCATTTAGTAGTAGATTTTCTGTGGACTTCGGGATATTAGGTGGCTTATAATAAACTCCTATTAGTATTTTATTATTGTTTTTGCCTCTATGTATTTCTACCCACAGTGACTCCACATTTTCATGTTCATCACTTATATCTTCCCGGAGTGGGGGCTTTAGACAGTAGTTTACAAAAAGGCAAACCCCTCCACCTCTCCAGTTTTGATGATCCTTTCTAAACAGACTGTAACCCTGTACGTTATCAGAATCAGAATCAGAATTAGCTTTATTTGCCAAACACGACACATTCGATCGTGCTCGGAATTGGGTTAGGCACAGGTACAGGCATAATACTATGGGGAGGGAGGGGATAGGGTATATGCAATGGGCACATCAGGGGCGAGGGATTATGGGCGGGAGATGGGGCGTGGTGAGTTCAGCAGTCTGACGGCCGTTAGGAAGAAAGTGTTCAGCCTCCTCGATGTCCTTGCAGGGATGGCCTGATACCTGCGGCCGGACTTTAGACGTCTGAAGAGACGATGGCCCGGATGGGAGTGGTTATTGGATATTTTCAGAGCCCTGGAGCGCAGTCTGTTGGAGAAGATAGAGTCAAGGGGTAGTAGTGGCAGTCGAGTAGTTCTCTCCGCCGCGCTGATGACCCTTTGTAGTTTGCGCTTGTCACTGGCTGATGAGCCGGCATACCAAACCAGAAGAGACGAGCACAGTACCGACTCGATGGTACAGGAGTAGAAGGACTTCAGTAGGTCCTGTGCCATGCCGAACTTCCTCAGTTGTCGAAGGAAGTAGAGCCGCTGGTGAGCCTTCTTTATGATGGACGAAATGTTGGGACGCCAGGATAGGTCCTCAGAGATTGTCGTGCCTAGGAGATGGGCACTGGGTACCCTTGCGACTTCAGATCCGTCAATGTAGGTCGGGGGGGAAAACTACCCTTCTGTTCCTGAAGTCGATGATCAGCTCGACCGTTTTTGTGGTGTTTAGGACCAGATTGTGCGCGCCACACCAGTTGCTGACCCTTTGGATTTCCTTACGGTAGGCCTGCTCATCGCTGTCGCTAATCAGGCCCACGAGTGTGGTGTCATCTGCGAACTTGATGACTTTAACTGAGGCCTCCTCCGATCTGCACTCGTTCGTGTGCAGAGAAAACAGGAACAGCGATAGTACACATCCAAGAGGGGCGCCAGTGTTGGTGATCTGACGACCTGGGACCTGTTAGTGAGAAAGTCCATGATCCACTGTCGTAGTGTTGGGTGGACATCAAGCGCCGTGAGGTTTCTCTGCAGGATACTGGGGGAGATAGTATTAAAAGCAGAGCTGAAGTCTAGAAGGAGGATTCTCGCGTATGTGTTGGGTTTGTCGAGGTGTTCAGTGACGTATTCTAGACACATGTTAATCGCATCGTCAGTGGATCTGTTTGCCCTGTAGGCGAATTGCAGAGGGTCCAGCCGGTCCAGAGTGGCGGGCTTCAGGATGGAGAGGACCACCTTCTCTAGGGTTTTCATGACCACCGAAGTCAGAGCCTCGGGCCGGAAGTTTTTTAGATCAGAAACGCCCTGTTTCTTCGGCACAGGGATGATAGTTGAGTTCTTAAAGCAGGCGGGGACATGTCCCTCCTTAAGGGATCTGTCAAAGATTGGGGTGAGGGCCGGGGCCAGTTGGACTGAGCAGTATTTCAGGCACGCAGGAGTGACACCATCGGGACCGGGGGCTTTCCTCGCATTTAGCTTGGACAGCAGGGTGCGAACTGTAGTCACATTCACTGTAGGGGGGTCAGCGAAGTCAGCGAACGGGCAAGATAATGTAGCAGCAAGGAATGGGGTTCCCATTCTAGGGGGCATTGGCCGAGTTACATCCATCGAGGTCTCGAATCTGCAGTAGAACCTGCCCAGCTCCTCTGCCAGTGCCTGACAAGGGGTAGTGAGCACCGGGGGGGGGGGGGGGCTGTTGTAGTTAGTGGCGGACCTAAGGTCCTTCCAGACCGCCCTCCGGTCGTTCGAGCGTAGAGAATGGTGGATGCGTTCCGCGTATGCCCGTTTCGCCGCAAGAAGTTCCCGATTAATGCAGTTTTTGGCCAGTCTGTACTCAAATTGATTACCGGATTTATGCGCGGTTTCCTTGCACCTGCGTAGTTGTTTGAGCTTGTTCGTGAACCACGGTTTGCCATTTGGGTAAATCGTGTATGATCTTGAGGGGACGCAGGAGTCTTCGCAGAAACTGATGTACGAGGAGACAACATCCGCCCAGGTGTCCAGGTCATTCTCTTCTAGGGCTCCCCAGTCTGTGCAGTCAAAACAGGCCTGTAGTTGTAGCTTGGCCTCCTCGGACCACACTCTGGAAGTTCTACGGATCGGTTTCGATGACTCTAGGCGACGTCTGTAGGAGGGGACCAGATGGACAAGGCAGTGGTCGGATGAGCCTAATGCGGCTCTCGGGACGGCTTTGTACGCTTTCCTTAGAGGCATGTAACAGTGATCCAAGGTGTTCGAGAGTCTCGTGGGACAGTCAATGTGCTGTGAGTAGCGTGGTAGGACATGACGGAGGTCCGCTTTATTGAAATCACCCAACACGATGAACAGTGAGCCAGGAAGGGCCGACTCCCAGTGTGCGATGGTATCGCTGAGGGCCTGTAGGGAATTACCGGTGTCAGCATCAGGGGGATGTAAACACCCACCAACACGTACGAAGAGAACTCCCGAGTAGGCCGGCCTGCAGTTAATGAGGAGCGCCTCAAGGTTCGCAGTGCACATCCGTTCTAAGAGGGAGACATTAGGGCACCAGGTAGCACTGATGTAGAAGTAGATGCCGCCGCCTTTGGACTTCCCCGAAAGGGATGGTACGCGGTCCGCACGAACAATGTTAAATCCATGGAGATGGAGAGCGTTGTCCGGGATGTCATCATGCAGCCATGTTTCCGTGAGGCAGATGATCGGGGTGTGTTCCCCGTGACCATACTTGCGGAATATCAGACAGAGTTCGTCCAACTTGGGGAGGGATCGGACGTTATCTGCCCAGTCATAGGTATCATCCAGTCATGTCTCAGTTATTCCCACTATGTCATAGTCCTCATCACACATCACTAATTCCAGTTCACTAGTTTTAGGAGTCAGGCTTCTTAGTGTACATACAATTAAGGTTTATGTAAATTTTTACCCTACACCTTTCCTTCTGAACCGTGCTAGTCCCTCCTTATATTCCTCCCCCAGTTCCATTACCTTGCCCCAGGTCTGTATCTGCACTATCTTCCCCTCCTACAATGTAATTCCCCTTCCCCCCAGTCCCTAGTTTAGACACTCCTCCAACCTTCTAGCCATCTTCTCCCCCAAAACAGCTGCACCTTCCCCATTGAGGTGCAGCCCATCCCTACGATAGAGCCTGGATAATAGATAATTTCTAAGCATACACTTCAATGAATATACCTAAATTGTAAATAGCAAATGAGACATTGGGCATACTTGATGGGTGCCTTCCTGAATCTTAATCCATTGAGAATCTACCCCACTAATTGACACCTCTGCTCTAGGATTGTTATACAATTTAATTTAGCCCAAGAGACTCTCACAAAATCCAAACCTGACCATAACCTGCCATAGAAAACTACAGTCCACCATATCGAAAGCCTTGGCTGCATCAATAGCCAAGACCAGTCCCACAATGATTCTCTTGGCAATACTGAATATTTAGCTACAACCATCTGATACTGCATACAATTTATTTCTTTTAAATAAATCCTGTTTGGTCTTGATTAGAGTTGAGCGAACACCTGGATGTTCGGGTTCGAGAAGTTCGGCCGAACTTCCCGGAAATGTTCGGGTTAGGGATCCGAACCCGACCCGAACTTCGTCCCGAACCCGAACCCCATTGAAGTCAATGGGGACCCGAACTTTTGGGCACTAAAAAGGCTGTAAAACAGCCCAGGAAAGAGCTAGAGGGCTGCAAAAGGCAGCAACATGTAGGTAAATCCCCTGCAAACAAATGTGGATAGGGAAATGAATTAAAATAAAAATTAAAAAAATAAAAATTAACCAATATCAATTGGACAGAGGTCCCATAGCAGAGAATCTGGCTTCACATCAGCAGAGAATCAGTCTCTTCATGCCATAGCAGAGAATCTGGCTTCATGTCAGCGCAGAATCTGTCTTCATGTCATAGTAAAGAATCAGGCTTCACGTCACCCACCACTGGAACAGGCCACTGTCACATATTTAGGCCCCGGCACCCAGGCAGAGGAGAGAGGTCCCGTAACAGAGAATCTGGCCTTATGTCAGCACATAATCTGTCTTCATGTCATAGCAAAGAATCAGGCTTCACGTCGCCCACCACTGGAACAGGCCACTGTCACACATTTAGGCCCAGGCACCCAGGCAGAGGAGAGAGGTCCCGTAACAGAGAATCTGGCCTTATGTCAGCGCAGAATCTGTCTTCATGTCATAGCAGAGAATCAGGCTTCACGTCACCCACCACTGGAACAGGCCACTGTCACACATTTAGGCCCCGGCACCCAGGCAGAGGAGAGAGGTCCCGTAACAGAGAATCTGGCCTTATGTCAGCGCAGAATCAGTCTTCATGTCATAGCAGAGAATCAGGCTTCACGTCACCCACCACTGAAACAGGCCACTGTCACATATTTAGGCCCAGGCACCCAGGCAGAGGAGAGAGGTCCCGTAACAGAGAATCTGGCCTTATGTCAGCACATAATCTGTCTTCATGTCATAGCAGAGAATCAGGCTTCACGTCACCCACCACTGGAACAGGCCACTGTCACATATTTAGGCCCCGGCACCCAGACAGAGGAGAGAGGTCCCGTAACAGAGAATCTGGCCTTATGTCAGCGCAGAATCTGTCTTCATGTCATAGCAGAGAATCAGGCTTCACGTCACCCACCACTGGAACAGGCCACTGTCACATATTTAGGCCCCGGCACCCAGGCAAAGGAGAGAGGTCCCGTAACAGAGAATCTGGCCTTATGTCAGCGCAGAATCAGTCTTCATGTCATAGCAGAGAATCAGGCTTCACGTCACCCACCACTGGAACAGGCCACTGTCACATATTTAGGTCCAGGCACCCAGGCAGAGGAGAGAGGTCCCGTAACAGAGAATCTGGCCTTATGTCAGCACAGAATCAGTCTTCATGTCATAGCAGAGAATCAGGCTTCACGTCACCCACCACTGGAACAGGCCACTGTCACATATTTAGGCCCCGGCACCCAGACAGAGGAGAGAGGTCCCGTAACAGAGAATCTGGCCTTATGTCAGCACAGAATCTGTCTTCATGTCATAGCAGAGAATCAGTCTTCAAGTCACCCACCACTGGAACAGGCCACTGTCACACATTTAGGCCCCGGCACCCAGGCAGAGGAGAGAGGTCCCGTAACAGAGAATCTGGCCTTATGTCAGCGCAGAATCTGTCTTCATGTCATAGCAGAGAATCAGGCTTCACGTCACCCACCACTGGAACATTCCACTGTCACACATTTAGGCCCCGGCACCCAGGCAGAGGAGAGAGGTCCCGTAACAGAGAATCTGGCCTTATGTCAGCGCAGAATCAGTCTTCATGTCATAGCAGAGAATCAGGCTTCACGTCACCTACCACTGGAACAGGCCACTGTCACATATTTAGGCCCAGGCACCCAGGCAGAGGAGAGAGGTCCCGTAACAGAGAATCTGGCCTTATGTCAGCACAGAATCTGTCTTCATGTCATAGCAGAGAATCAGACTTCACGTCACCCACCACTGGAACAGGCCACTGACACACATTTAGGCCCAGGCACCCAGGCAGAGGAGAGAGGTCCCGAAACAGAGAATCTGGCCTTATGTCAGTGCAGAATCAGTCTTCATGTCATAGCAGAGAATCAGGCTTCACGTCACCCACCACTGGAACAGGCCACTGTCACACATTTAGGCCCCGGCACCCAGGCAGAGGAGAGAGGTCCCGTAACAGAGAATCTGGCCTTATGTCAGCGCAGAATCACTCTTCATGTCATAGCAGAGAATCAGGCTTCACGTCACCCACCACTGGAACAGGCCACTGTCACATATTTAGGCCCAGGCACCCAGGCAGAGGAGAGAGGTCCCGTAACAGAGAATCTGGCCTTATGTCAGCACAGAATCTGTCTTCATGTCATAGCAGAGAATCAGGCTTCATGTCACCCACCACTGGAACAGGCCACTGTCACACATTTAGGCCCCGGCACCCAGGCAGAGGAGAGAGGTCCCGTAACAGAGAATCTGGCCTTATGTCAGCACAGAATCTGTCTTCATGTCATAGCAGAGAATCAGGCTTCACGTCACCCACCACTTGAACAGGCCACTGTCACACATTTAGGCCCAGGCACCCAGACAGAGGATAGGTTCATTCAACTTTGGGTTGCACCGCAATATAATGGTAAAATGAAAATAAAAATAGGATTAAATGAGGAAGTGCCCTGGAGTAGAATAATATATTGTTAAGGGGAGGTAATTAATGTCTAATCTGCACAAGGGATGGACAGGTTCTGTGGGATCCATGCCTGGTTCATTTTTATGAATGTCAGCTTGTCCACATTGGCTGTAGACAGGCGGCTGCGTTTGTCTGTAATGACGCCCCCTGCCGTGCTGAATACACATTCAGACAAAACGCTGGCCGCCGGGCAGGCCAGCACCTCCAAGGCATAAAAGGCTAGCTCTGGCCACGTGGACAATTTGGAGACCCAGAAGTTGAATGGGGCCGAACCATCAGTCAGTACTTGGAGGGGTGTGCACAGGTACTGTTCCACCATGTTAGTGAAATGTTGCCTCCTGCTAACACGTTCCGTATCAGGTGGTGGTGCACTTAGCTGTGGCGTGGTGACAAAACTTTTCCACATCTCTGCCATGCTAACCCTGCCCTCAGAGGAGCTGGCCATGACACAGCTGCGTTGACGACCTCTTGCTCCTCCTCTGCCTTCGCCTTGGGCTTCCACTGGTTCCCCTGTGACATTTGGGAATGCTCTCAGTAGCGCGTCTACCAACGTGCGCTTGTACTCGCGCATCTTCCTATCACGCTCCAGTGTAGGAAGTAAGGTGGGCACATTGTCTTTGTACCGGGGATCCAGCAGGGTGGCAACCCAGTAGTCCGCACACGTTAAAATGTGGGCAACTCTGCTGTCGTTGCGCAGGCACTGCAGCATGTAGTCGCTCATGTGTGCCAGGTTGCCCAGAGGTAAGGACAAGCTGTCCTCTGTGGGAGGCGTATCGTCATCGTCCTGTGTTTCCCCCCAGCCACGCACCAGTGATGGGCCCGAGCTTCTTTGGGTGCCACCCCGCTGTGAACATGCTTCATCCTCATCCTCCTCCACTTCCTCCTCATCCTCGTCCTCCAGTAGTGGGCCCTGTCTGGCCACATTTGTACCTGGCCTCTGCTGTTGCAAAAAACCTCCCTCTGAGTCACTTCGAAGAGACTGGCCTGAAAGTGCTAAAAATGACCCCTCTTTCTCCTCTTCCTCCTGGGCCACCTCCTCTTCCATCATCGCCCTAAATGTTTCCTCAAGGAGACATAGAAGTGGTATTGTAACGCTAATAACGGCGTCATCGCCACTGGCCATGTTGGTGGAGTACTCGAAACAGCGCAACAGGGCACACAGGTCTCGCATGGAGGCCCAGTCATTGGTGGTGAAGTGGGTCTGATCCGCAGTGCGACTGACCCGTGCGTGCTGCAGCTGAAACTCCACTATGGCCTGCTGCTGCTCGCACAGTCTGTCCAGCATGTGCAAGGTGGAGTTCCACCTGGTGGGCACGTCGCATATGAGGCGGTGAGCGGGAAGGCCGAAGTTACGCTGTAGCGCAGACAGGCGAGCAGCGGCAGGGTGTGAACGCCGGAAGCGCGACCAGACGGCCCGCACTTTATGCTGCAGCTCTGACATGTCAGGGTAGTTGCGAATGAACTTCTGCACCACCAAATTCAGCACATGCGCCAGGCAAGGGATGTGCGTCAAACCGGCTAGTCCCAGAGCTGCAACGAGATTTCGCCCATTATCACACACCACCAGGCCGGGCTTGAGGCTCACCGGCAGCAACCACTTGTCGGTCTGTTGTTCTATACCCCGCCACAACTCCTGTGCCGTGTGGGGCCTGTCCCCCAAACATATGAGTTTCAGAACGGCCTGCTGACGTTTACCCCGGGCTGTGCTGAAGTTGGTGGTTAAGGTGTGTGGCTGACTGGATGAGCAGGTGGAAGAAGAGGAGGAGGAAGCTGAGTAGGAGGAGGAGGAGACAGTAGGCAAAGAATGTTGCCCTGCGATCCATGGCGGCGGAAGGACGTGCGCCAAACAGCTCTCCGCCTGGGGCCCAGCCGCCACTACATTTACCCAGTGTGCAGTTAGGGAGATATAGCGTCCCTGGCCGTGCTTACTGGTCCACGTATCTGTGGTTAGGTGGACCTTGCCACAGATGGCGTTGCGCAGTGCACACTTGATTTTATCGGACACTTGTTTGTGCAGGGAAGGCACGGCTCTCTTGGAGAAGTAGTGCCGGCTGGGAACAACATACTGTGGGACAGCAAGCGACATGAGCTGTTTGAAGCTGTGTGTGTCCACCAGCCTAAATGACAGCATTTCATAGGCCAGTAGTTTAGAAATGCTGGCATTCAGGGCCAGGGATCGAGGGTGGCTAGGTGGGAATTTGCGCTTTCTCTCAAATGTTTGTGAGATGGAGAGCTGAACGCTGCCGTGTGACATGGTTGAGATGCTTGGTGACGCAGGTGGTGGTGTTGGTGGTACATCCCATGTTTGCTGGGCGGCAGGTGCCAACGTTCCTCCAGAGGCGGAGGAAGAGGCCAAGGCGGCGGCAGCAGCAGCAGAAGAGGCCGAGGCGGCGGCAGCAGCAGAAGAGGCCGAGGCGGCAGCAGCAGAAGAGGTAGCAGGGGGAGCCTGAGTGACTTCCTTGTTTTTAAGGTGTTTACTACACTGCAGTTCATGCTTTGCATGCAGGTGCCTGGTCATGCAGGTTGTGCTAAGGTTCAGAACGTTAATGCCTCACTTCAGGCTCTGATGGCACAGCGTGCAAACCACTCGGGTCTTGTCGTCAGCACATTGTTTGAAGAAGTGCCATGCCAGGGAACTCCTTGAAGCTGCCTTTGGGGTGCTCGGTCCCAGATGGCGGCGGTCAGTAGCAGGCGGAGTCTCTTGGCGGCGGGTGTTCTGATTTTGCCCACTGCTCCCTCTTTTGCTACGCTGTTGGCTCGGTCTCACCACTGCCTCTTCCTCCGAACTGTGAAAGTCAGTGGTACAACCTTCATTCCATGTGGGGTCTAGGACCTCATCGTCCCCTGCATCGTCTTCCACCCAGTCTTGATCCCTGACCTCCTGTTCAGTATGCACACTGCAGAAAGATGCAGCAGTTGGCACCTGTGTTTCATCATCATCAGAGACGTGCTGAGGTGGTATTCCCATGTCCTCATCATCAGGAAACATAAGTGGTTGTGCGTTAGTGCATTCTATCTCTTCCACCCCTGGGGAAGGGCTAGGTGGATGCCCTTGGGAAACCCTGGCAGCAGAGTCTTCAAACAGCATAAGAGACTGCTGCATAACTTGAGGCTCAGACAGTTTCCCTGATATGCATGGGGGTGATGTGACAGACCGATGGGCTTGGTTTTCATGCGCCATCTGTGCGCTTTCTGCAGAAGACTAAGTGGGAGATAATGTGAACGTGCTGGATCCACTGTCGGCCACCCAATTGACTAATGCCTGTACCGGCTCAGGCCTTACCATCCTTAGAACGGCATTGGGCCCCACCAAATATCGCTGTAAATTCTGCTGGCTATTGGGACCTGAGGTAGTTGGTACACTAGGACGTGTGGCTGTGGCAGAACGGCCACGTCCTCTCCCAGCACCAGAGGGTCCACTAACACCACCACGACCATGTCCACGTCCGCGTCCGCGTCCCTTATTAGATGTTTTCCTCATTGTTCCCGTTCACCACAATTTTGAGAATGGCAAATTTCGTAATAGTTTTTCAACCCAGAACAAAAACTGTGCTTTTACGGTCACTACAAATAACTTGACCAGCTAAAACAGTACATATTTGGTTGAATAGAAATGTGAGGCCTGTTTTTTTTTTGCGCTGTGTGACAGGTATAGGTTTAATCACAGAATTAGACTTGTATCTGCACGGTAGCGTGTGTGTTAAGTTTTTCTGAATGACACTATCAGCACCTTGAATCTAAGATATTCTTTTTGGGATAGATTTCAAGTAGGCCTGATATATATAGCATAAACTACTTATTTTGAGAATTGCTAATTTTGGAATAGTTTTTCAACCCAGAATAAAAACTATGCTTTTACGGTCACTACAAATAACTTGACCAGCTAAAACAGTACAGATTTGGTTGAATAGAAATGTGAGGCCTGTTTTTTTTTGCGCTGTGTGACAGGTATAGGTTTAATCACAGAATTAGACTTGTATCTGCACGGTAGCGTGTGTGTTAAGTTTTTCTGAATGACACTATCAGCACCTTGAATCTAAGATATCCTTTTTGGAATAGATTTCAAGTAGGCCTGATATATATAGCATAAACTACTTATTTTGAGAATTGCTAATTTTGGAATAGTTTTTCAACCCAGAACAAAAACTGTGCTTTTACGGTCACTACAAATAACTTGACCAGCTAAAACAGTACAGATTTGGTTGAATAGAAATGTGAGGCCTGTTTTTTTTTGCGCTGTGTGACAGGTATAGGTTTAATCACAGAATTAGACTTGTATCTGCACGGTAGCGTGTGTGTTAAGTTTTTCTGAATGACACTATCAGCACCTTGAATCTAAGATATCCTTTTGGGATAGATTTCAAGTAGGCCTGATATATATAGCATAAACTACTTATTTTGAGAATTGCTAATTTTGGAATAGTTTTTCAACCCAGAACAAAAACTGTGCTTTTACGGTCACTACAAATAATTTGACCAGCTAAAACAGTACAGATTTGGTTGAATAGAAATGTGAGTCCTATTTTTTTGACAGGTATATGTTTAATCACAGAATTAGACTTGTATCTGCACGGTAGCGTGTGTGTTAAGTTTTTCTGAATGACACTATCAGCACCTTGAATCTAAGATATACTTTTTGGGATAGATTTCAAGTAGGCCTGATATATATAGCATAAACTACTTATTTTGAGAATTGCAAATTTTGGAATAGTTTTTCAACCCAGAACAAAAACTGTGCTTTTACGGTCACTACAAATAACTTGACCAGCTAAAACAGTACAGATTTGGTTGAATAGAAATGTGAGGCCTATTTTTTTTTGCGCTGTGTGACAGGTATACGTTTAATCACAGAATTAGACTTGTATCTGCACGGTAGCGTGTGTGTTAAGTTTTTCTGAATGACACTATCAGCACCTTGAATCTAAGATATCCTTTTTGGGATAAATTTCAAGTAGGCCTGATATATATAGCATAAACTACTTATTTTGAGAATTGCTAATTTTGGAATAGTTTTTCAACCCAGAACAAAAACTGTGCTTTTACGGTCGCTACAAATAACTTGACCAGCTAAAACAGTACAGATTTGGTTGAATAGAAATGTGAGGCCTATTCTTTTTTTGCGCTGTGTGACAGGTATACATTTAATCACAGAATTAGACTTGTATCTGCACGGTAGCGTGTGTGTTAATATTTTCTGAATGACACTATCAGCACCTTGAATCTAAGATATCCTTTTTGGGATAGATTTCAAGTAGGCCTGATATATATAGCATAAACTACTTATTTTGAGAATGGCAAATTTTGGAATAGTTTTTCAACCCAGAACAAAAACTGTGCTTTTACGGTCACTACAAATAACTTGACCAGCTAAAACAGTACAGATTTGGTTGAATAGAAATGTGAGTCCTATTTTTTTGACAGGTATATGTTTAATCACAGAATTAGACTTGTATCTGCACGGTAGCGTGTGTGTTAAGTTTTTCTGAATGACACTATCAGCACCTTGAATCTAAGATATACTTTTTGGGATAGATTTCAAGTAGGCCTGATATATATAGCATAAACTACTTATTTTGAGAATTGCAAATTTTGGAATAGTTTTTCAACCCAGAACAAAAACTGTGCTTTTACGGTCACTACAAATAACTTGACCAGCTAAAACAGTACAGATTTGGTTGAATAGAAATGTGAGGCCTATTTTTTTTTGCGCTGTGTGACAGGTATACGTTTAATCACAGAATTAGACTTGTATCTGCACGGTAGCGTGTGTGTTAAGTTTTTCTGAATGACACTATCAGCACCTTGAATCTAAGATATCCTTTTTGGGATAAATTTCAAGTAGGCCTGATATATATAGCATAAACTACTTATTTTGAGAATTGCTAATTTTGGAATAGTTTTTCAACCCAGAACAAAAACTGTGCTTTTACGGTCGCTACAAATAACTTGACCAGCTAAAACAGTACAGATTTGGTTGAATAGAAATGTGAGGCCTATTCTTTTTTTGCGCTGTGTGACAGGTATACGTTTAATCACAGAATTAGACTTGTATCTGCACGGTAGCGTGTGTGTTAATATTTTCTGAATGACACTATCAGCACCTTGAATCTAAGATATCCTTTTTGGGATAGATTTCAAGTAGGCCTGATATATATAGCATAAACTACTTATTTTGAGAATGGCAAATTTTGGAATAGTTTTTCAACCCAGAACAAAAACTGTGCTTTTACGGTCACTACAAATAACTTGACCAGCTAAAACAGTACATATTTGGTTGAATAGAAATGTGAGGCCTTTTTTTTTTTGCGCTGTGTGACAGGTATACGTTTAATCACAGAATTAGACTTGTATCTGCACGGTAGCGTGTGTGTTAAGTTTTTCTGAATGACACTATCAGCACCTTGAATGTAAGATATCCTTTTTGGGATAGATTTCAAGTAGGCCTCATATAACATAAACTACTTAGTTATTTTGAGAATGGCAAATTTGGGAATAGTTTTTCAACCCAGAACAAAAACTGTGCTTTTACGGTCACTACAAATAACTTGACCAGCTTAAACAGTACAGATTTGGTTGAATAGAAATGTCAGGTCTATTTTTTAGGCGCTGGGTGACAGGCTCAACTTGCCCCTGATGTAGTATATGGCCAAAAAATAACCACACTATTGATGGTTAAATGCACTTGGGTGACACAGGCTCAGCCAGCACCTGATGTAGTATATGGCCAAAAATTAACCACACTGTTGATGGTTAAATGCACTTGGGTGACACAGGCTCAGCCTGCATCTGATGTAGTATATTGGCAAAAATTAACCACACTGTTGATGGTTAAATACACTTTGGTGACACAGGCCCAGCCTGCACCTGATGTAGTATATGGCCAAAAAATAACCACACTGTTGATGGTTAAATGCACTTGGGTGACACAGGCTCAGCCTGCACCTGATGTAGTATATGGCCAAAAAATAACCAGACTGTTGATGGTTAAATGCACTTCGGTGACACAGGCTCAGTCTGCAGCTGATGTAGGATATAGCAAAAAATAACCACACTATTGATGGTTAAAAGCACTTGGTGGTAGCTTGTGCTGGCGCACCACAAGCCACAAAATGGCCGCCGATCACCCCAGAAAAAAGTGATCTAAAAACGCTCTGGGCAGCCTAAAAAAAGTGAGCAAGTCGATATTAGCACTTCAATGATCCACAGCTGGAGATCGATCACAGAATGAAGTCTTTTGGAGGCGTTAATCTGCCTAATCTCGCCCTAATTTTGCAGCAGCAACCTCTCCCTATGCTTGAATCAGCAGAGTGACGTGCAGCGCTACGTGACCCAAGCTTATATAGAGGCTGGGTCACATGCTGCACTGGCCAATCACAGCCATGCCAATAGTAATGGCCTCTTGGGGCAAGTAGTATGACGCTTGTTGATTGGCTGCTTTGCAGTGCATTGCATGTGCCAGTGAATTTCTCAGACAACAATTTATAACCTTATTGATCGCATGCCAAAACATGTAAGTGTGTATTCCAGGGAGTGTACTCCATGCTGAATAAATCAAGGTACAGTATTTTGAATATTTTGTTTCTATTTTTTATCATTTGCATATCATTAACATGTCTATCAGTCCTATGATTTCTATAATTACATAACTATCTATCTATATCAGCAAATTAGGGAAGCTAAATTTTTCATTAAAAGCTTACCGTGAAATATAAAAACTATTGAATTGAAAGTATAAAAACTGTATTTAATAAAAATAAAAGAAAACTGTTTCTATTGCTACTTGAAACACCCAGACTCCTACTAAAAGACAGAAGTTCTGTCTTTAGCATATCCCACTAGAATTTACAACCTTAGAACACTCATAAATGCCAAATCTTAACTTGATGTATGAAACAGGAAGAGCTTCTCTTGGTGTTTCAGACTATTTCTTCATTCTGTGCATCAGTCCGGTGCCCATAAAACTGTTTCTGATCAGCATTGTTGGACTTTTAATATCTACATTAAAAAAAAGCGCATTTGGAGGTTAAAGCACTTGTAAATTAGATGGATTTTACCCTGTAAAAGTAATTCTAAGTTTAATTTGCTGTCTGAATGCCCATCCTCATCCTATTCTTGTATTATTGTTTATTGTGAGCTAGATTCTTTATTTGCTGTTACTCATTATTTCATAACTTCAATACAAATAAATCATGCGTATTTAAGATTAACGTGGACAATAATTTAGCACAAAAGCTACTAATTCACCAAACAATATACAGTATGCTAAATAGATTTTTTCTGTATATGAATGAGCATATTAAATATTTCCCTTACGTCCTAACCAGTGGCACAAATGGGGTATTCTGCCCCTGTGGACTGGTTAGGACAGGTGGAATTTTAATGAAACAATCAAACAAAAAATACTGGCAGGCACACGCCCTCCCTGCCCCCAATAAAGAGGGGTGTGACCCTCCAACCCATGTGTTTTTTTCTGTCCTGCGGACAGGACGGGACGGGTGGTGCACTCCTCCATCCCTGCGGTGGAGAGAGTGTTTGTTTTTTCCCCCTTTTTTTTTTTTTTGACATCTCGGGGTTCTTATTTTGTTCCCTTGGGAGCGGCTCCGCTCCCCCGGTGCGGCGGAGGATGTTCTCCGGTTTATGCCGCTCTTTGCCGCCCTTGTTGATAGCCCTGCTTCTCCTACCTTCTCTGAGCTGGGTGCTGGAGCGGCGGTGGCGGCGTCCCGCATGTTCTCCGGGCGCCGCCTTCCGGCGGAAGTGACGTCGGGTGACGTCACTTCCGGGGTTTCGCTCCGGCCGATTGAGTCGTCGGCCGGAGGTGTATTTTTACGTTATGAGGCCGTGGGGGGCCTTTAAATGCTTCAGGGTCCCTCTTTGGATCCTAAATATAGAGTTTTGTCTTTTAGTTTTTTCTTTTAGTTAAGATATAAACTCGGAGGTTTACCCCGCCCCTTTGTGAGCGGGGCTTCCTTTTTTTGGCGCCAACAAACCCTATTTAAACTGGATGAAGCTCCAGGTTCAGTCTCCTGGAGCGCAGCTTGCTGTCAACCTTGAGTGTGGTTTGGTGCTAGAGTGTTGTTACCTCTGTGCTGAAAAACTTTGTGTGCTGATTTATATAGAGCTTGCTAGGATCTTCTGGGTAAAGGTCCTGAAGCTTGCGATTAAGCACTGTTTTCTTGAATTTTGCTAAATTCATGTCTCTTTTTAATTTTCAGCCATGTCGTCTACCGGTGACGGTGAGCGAGAGCCCAGCAGGAAGTCCGCGGGCAAGAGGCGCCACCTGCAGTGCCATGACTGTCAGATTGTCCTGGAGGACTCTTATGATTTCTCCCGGTGCCCATCCTGCAGGGCCATGACCCTCCCCCAGCTGGAGCCATCTGTCCACGACGTGGTCGATTGGGTGAAGGGGTACATGGAGTCCAACATGACCCAGGTCAACGCCTCCATTCAGGAATTGAAGAGTGCCCTGGTCTCCAAGCGTCATCGTCCCTCCTCCCCCCATCGTGCTATGGAGGTCTCGGGGGGTCAGGAGGCGAGAGAGGGTTCAGCCTCTTCCTCCTCGGATGAGGAGGATGGTTTTGCATATTCCGCTGGAGAAGGCCCAGCGACTACTAAAATCCGTCCGGTCGGGGGACCAGGACGTTGATCCGGGGGAAGCCTCATCCTCTGCCTCTAGGGGGCCTAGGGCCTTTAAAGCGGATGATTCTCTCCTGTCTCTGATGAAAACAGAGTGGAGAAAGCCAGAGAAGGGTCCAGTGTTGACCAGAAGGTTCAAGGCGGTGTTCCCGGTTAAAGAGGATCAGGTATCGTCCTGGGGGCCTGTCCCCAAAGTGGACATGGCAATAGCAAAATTATCCAGAAGGACCCTGATCCCCTCAGACGACGGGTCAAGTTTGCTGGACCCGATGGACCGGAAGGCGGACTGCGCCCTTAGGCGCGCTTACTCCTCAGCCTCTGCTTCCGCCTCAGTCGCCATTTCCTCGTCCGAAGTGGCGAATTTTCTAAAGTCTAGATTTGCTCAAATCCAGTCTGACCTGGACCAAGGGGTCTCTAGGGATGACATTCTGGCCTCATGTAAGACGGCCAGCCTAGCCATTGACTTCTTGTGTGACGCAGCTCCACAACAACTGAAGCTGGCATCCAAGACCATGGCGCTTTCAACCGCGGGCAGGCGTCCGCTTTGGTTGAAGCCCTGGAAGGCCGATACGATCTCAAAGCATAACCTCTGTGCCATGGCATATGAACCCGGCAAACTTTTTGGTGCAGAGCTTGACCACATAATGGAGGGGCTGTCGGACAAGAAGGGCAAGTCCCTTCCCCAGCAGTCTTTTCGTGGTCGGGGCAGGGGGTATAGTTCCAGAGCGGAACCGCAACCCAGACCCCAGAGGAATTGGGGTTCCCGTAGAGGAGGAAGATCCTCTCGGGGTTCTAGACCCCCCAAGAAGTCCTCGGCGCTCTGATTGCGGGCCTCCTCGAGGCTCTTGGTATTTAGCCGGTCTGACTGGAGATCTCGGGCTCCCTTCTCCCCACATTCCCGTAGGCGGCCGCCTACAGCACTTTCTACCTTGTTGGCAGAATCATATCCAGGACAATTGGGTCCTGCGTGTAATTTCTCATGGCTATCTTGTAGACCTGAGCAGTTTGCCTCTGGACAAGTTTGTCCAGACAAGGCTTCTTCCCAGCAACAAGCAGAAGATTCTAGAAAGCTACGTGCTAGAATACTTCCAGAAGGGGGCCCTAGAGGAGGTTCCTCTCCAAGAGAGGGGAACAGGTATCTACTCCCCAGTTTTCCTGGTACCCAAGAGTACGGGTGGTTGGAGGATGATTATAGATCTGAGGTTCTTCAACCGTTTCATAAAACAGAGGAAGTTCCGTATGGAAACTATCCAGTCAGTGACCAATCTTCTTATGCCGGGAGATTTCTTGGCAACCTTAGACCTCAAGGATGCTTATCTCCATATTCCCATCCATCCTGGGTCCAGAAGATTCTTAAGGATCGCGGTAAATATCGGGGGGGGTCCTAAAACATTTTCAGTTTGTGGCCCTCCCATTTGGGATTTCTTCAGCCCCACACACTTTCACCAAAGTAGTGGTCTCTGTGGTGGCCGCTCTAAGGCTTCAGGGCCCTTAGCATAGTTCCATACCTGGACGTCTGGCTCCTCAGAGCTCCTTCCCAAGCGATCCTGTCCCAACACATCCAACTGGCTGTTACATTCCTACATCAGTTAGGATGGATAATCAATTGGGACAAATCCCAACTTCAACCAGCCACCTCGGTAAGGTTCCTGGGGTTCATGGTGGATTCAATCAGGATGACAATTCATCTCACTCCCGAAAGAAGGCAATCCGTGCAACAAACAGCCCGTTCTCTCTCTGTACCAAGACAGGTAACGATTCGAACATGGATGAGAATGTTGGGACTAATGTCTTCAACCGCAGAGGCGGTACCTTGGGCATTATGGCACCTACGTCCGCTCCAGTCGGAGGTATTAGCCAAGTGGAATCACAGTCCGGTGGGACTCAATTCCGTGCTCTCCCTGCCTTACAAAGTCCGATCCTCTCTGAGGTGGTGGTCCCACCTCACGGACGGCAAGTCTCTGATCCAACCCTCTTGGATCATACTTACTTCAGACGCATCCCTAGTAGGCTGGGGTGCGCATCTTCAGGACAAGACAGTCCAGGGAACTTGGACACCTCAGGAGAGGTTATTGTCTTCGAATCTCCTGGAGATCAGAGCAATCAGACTAGCTCTTCTTCATTTTTCTCCCATCATTCGAGGGAAAGCAGTAAAGGTACAGTCAGACAGCATGACCGCTGTACTGTATATCAACAAGCAGGGAGGCACGAGGTCACAAAGTCTCCTGAGAGAGATAGGTGTGATTTTGGATTGGGCAGAACTGAACCTCACCCACTTATCAGCCGTTCACATTCGCGGAGTTCACAATGTGATTACGGATCGTCTGAGCCGAGGTCTTCCAACCGGAGAATGGTCACTCCATCCAGAGGTCTTCAAGGAGATAACGCTCAGGTGGGGCATGCCAGAGATCGATCTCATGGCAACGAGGTTCAACACCAAGGTGGAGAAGTATTGCTCCCTTTACAGGGAGGACAACCCGGTGGCAATAGATGCACTGTCAATCCCATGGAGGTTCAGGCTGGCCTACATCTTCCCTCCAATTTCCTTGATACCAAGGGTCTTGATGAAGATCAGGCAGGACCAAGCGTCAGTTATCGCCATTATCCCATACTGGCCGAAAAGAGCTTGGTTTACCCAACTCTTACAGATGAGTCGGGGTCAATTTCTGAGGCTTCCCCCAGAGAGAGTACTGGTGTCGGGGGGCACCCAGGTCTCCTCAAATCTTCAAATGTTCAACCTGACGGCCTGGAGGTTGATCAGTCCCTTCCAGGGATAGAAGGCCTATCGGGGTCTGTCTTGAGAACCCTGGAGCACTCCAGATCAGAAGCTACTAATAAAGCCTACTCCAGAATCTGGAAGATCTTTTCATCCTGGTGTACAAGACATCAGCAAAGATCCGCTGAAGCTTCCATCCCGATGATCCTCCAATTTCTTCAGGACGGTCTGGACAGGGGGCTATCACCAGCTACCCTTAAAGTGCAGATTTCAGCTATCTCTGCTTGTCTCAACAGAGCTATTTCTCAAGACCCCCTTATCAAGAGATTCCTGAAGGGAGCCTCAAGATTAAAGCCTACAGTAATCAGACCTATCCCGGCCTGGGATTTGTCGGTCGTGCTCAGGGGGTTATCATCTCCCCCCTTTGAGCCCCTAGAGGAGGCGGGATTCAGGTTCCTGACCTGGAAAATCACCTTCTTGTTAGCTGTTACCTCTGCAAAGCGAGTTGGGGAACTCCAGGCTTTTTCTGCCTTTGAGCCATATACAAAGTTCCTACAGGATCGGGTACTTCTAAAATTTTTACCCAATTTTTTTTCCCAAAGGTTCCTTCCTTTGACAATATCAATCAGGTGATCTCCCTACCAACTTTGGCTCCACCCCCCTCCTCTGAGGAAAGAGGGCTCCATACCCTCGATATTGCGAGATGTCTTAGGATTTACCTGGAACGCTCCAAGGTATTTAGGAAGGATGAAAACCTCCTTATCCTTTTTTCCGGTACCCATAAGGGGAGGAAAGCCTCTAAACCCTCCATCAGTCGTTGGATTAAAGAGGCAATTCGGGAGTCTTATATGTCTCAGGGCTCGGAGCCCCCTGAATTTGTAAGGGCCCACTCTACTCGAGCAGTGGCCACTTCTTTTGCAGAGAGAAGCTCGATCCCATTGGATGTGATCTGTAAGTCAGCTTCTTGGAGTTCTCACTCCACTTTTATCTCACACTATAGAGTGGATACCAGAATACATAGTTATTCCTCATTTGGCCGGACAGTGTTATCTTCCGCCAGGCATGAGGACCCTCCCATGGGGGTTTCTACTTGCTAAATCCCCATTTGTGCCACTGGTTAGGACGTAAGGGAATCGTTAATTTCTAACGATAATTTGTTTTCCCTTAGTCCTAACAGTGGCACACAATTTTCCCCCCCTATATTTATTAATTGAGATTGTGGTTGTCTACTTGTAATTACACATGGGTTGGAGGGTCACACCCCTCTTTATTGGGGGCAGGGAGGGCGTGTGCCTGCCAGTATTTTTTGTTTGATTGTTTCATTAAAATTCCACCTGTCCTAACCAGTCCACAGGGGCAGAATACCCCATTTGTGCCACTGTTAGGACTAAGGGAAAACAAATTATCGTTAGAAATTAACGAATATATTCTTTATCTGAGTTTTTCTTCATATAATAATGATTATTAATACAATTATTATGATTCTTTTTTATAGTGGTAATTTATTTTATTAGGTAAACTATCTATATATACTGTACAGTATGTGCAAATAAAATATATACATATTTAAAATATAGGGGCTATTATGACTCTGTATAATAAAACCCAAATACATTAGTATACTCAATTTAGAACACTGCCATAATGGTATTTACAAACTTGGCAGAAATTTGGGAGATATTTTAAGCCACAAAGATTTCTGAAACATCTGCTCTGTGAACATTTTTTAAGTGTAAGTTACACATAATTTCTTGCCCTGCTTTCTGTGCAAAACAAGGACCACCAACAAACAACAACAACTGAAGATCCTGACTAATGATGAGCAAAGTTTTAAAAAATTGGATTCGGTCAATTCGCCAAACTTCGATAAGAAATTAATTTAGGGACAAATTAGTTACAAATCAATATAAATTAGGTATACCCGTATGTTATGGTGGCTAAAGGAATGTATGGAGCAGGCTGCTGTATTGAGCCCTCTGCATATGCGGCGGGTGCCGGCTGTATCACACAGCTGCAATGACAGGGAATGGCGATTACCATGAATAGGACAGGTTCTAGCCCCCTAAGGGGGTTAAAAGTTGTAGAAGTAAAAAAATAAAAAAAATAAAAAGTTGAAATGATCCACCTTTCTCAATTTTACATATAAAAATATATAAACAAAAAAATATATTACGTATCGCCTCGTCTGAACTTTTAAAATATTAATTTAAAAAAATGTACACATTAAAATTGTAAATGGCTCTGTTCTGTCAAATGGAAAACTACTGAAACAGAAATAATTTTTTAACACTGTAGACATAATCCCTTTAAAAAAAAAGAATGATTTACATATTTGAAATGTAAAGTCGAAAACTATACAAAATATATACTATGGACCAGATGGTATTTTGCTTTAAATGTGTATTAGGGTTAATACCAGATGGCCCGATCATGATAGATGAATCAAACATGGCCGCAGGATTATTGCCATAAGAGACAGGAGTCTGAAAGATAGTAGCTGCCATATAATATGTTGGTCAATCAGAGGCTGTTGCTGGTACGGGGTTTGGCTGGTTAGGTAAGTGGCACAATTTGCAAATTATTGCTGTTGTGGCCTAAAATCTCCTGAAAGTGCCCCTTTTGTATGATAATTACATAACGTGTCACATGGGGCCAATAGTTTACCACTATATACATTTTACCTAATAATAAATGTTGTACTTACCTTTAACACTTGCATCCTGAAACAAAATATGAAGAGACCTTGTGGTGCAGCAGGTGACCGGCAGTTGGATCCAATGAACTGTTAAGGGCTCTTGCGGGAATCACCTGACCTATCTGTAACAGAATCATACTGACATAAAGCTGTCAGTATGATTCTGTTACAGAATGGTCAGACAGAGGCACAAAGCATTATCAATCATGATAATGCCGTGCACTTCTGTAGTCCAGACAGCATGATCCCTATCTCACACGGAGCGTGATTCCTTCAAGGGACATGCACCTGTCAAACAGCACTAAAAGAGGAGAGAAAAATGGTCATGGGCCATTCCCATAGTGACACAAGAAGAAAGCTACCCACCACCCCACCTCCTAGTTGCAAGCCCACATCTCCAACCCCAACCGCTCCCCTGCCCTATAGGCGGAAGAACCCTTCTTTTGCCATCTGCTTTTCTTCCTTTTCCACATCATCAAATATAGATGATATGTGATACAGAATAAAATGGCTCAGTGGCTCACCAGTCGATCAATATGGATAGAGGTGCTCAATCACCTGTACACCTAAAAACCGTATAAAAATATGAGATTAAAAAGAAGAATTGTGATGGCACACTCACATTTGGTTTAAACTGGAAGGTATTTATTATTATTGATTAAAATATTTGTTGCTTATTGTAAAATGGGAAAAATAAATAAATAAAATTGTAGGATAAAGTGAAAAACTGTGATTGTTAATTAGAATGTGATTGGGTTGGTGTTGGATGTAAAATAAAATAAAATAAAATAAATGGTCAATGATCAATGGGATCGGTATGTCCTAAAGGATCCAGCAGCTGTTCAATTATTCAAAAGTTCATTAAAAAAAATAAAAAAATTAAATAAATTCAAAAAAAGCCCTTCAGGATAGATGTTGGTAATACAGGGTGGGCCATTTATATGGATACACCTTAATAAAATGGGAATGGTTGGTGATATTAACTTCCTGTTTGTGGCACATTAGTATATGTGAGGGGGGAAACTTTTCAAGATGGGTGGTGACCATGGCGGCCATTTTGAAGTCAGCCATTTTGAATCCAACTTTTGTTTTTTCAATAGGAAGAGGGTAATGTGACACATCAAACTTATTGGGAATTTCACAAGAAAAGCAATGGTGTGCTTGGTTTTAACGTAACTATATTCTTTCATGAGTTATTTACAAGTTTCTGACCACTTATAAAATGTGTTCAATGTGCTGCCCATTGTGTTGGATTGTCAATGCAACCCTCTTCTCCCACTCTTCACACACTGATAGCAACACCGCAGGAGAAATGCTAGCACAGGCTTCCAGTATCCGTAGTTTCAGGTGCTGCACATCTCGTATCTTCACAGCATAGACAATTGCCTTCAGATGACCCCAAAGATAAAAGTCTAAGGGGGTCAGATCAGGAGACCTTGGGGGCCATTCAACTGGCCCACGACGACCAATCCACTTTCTAGGAAACTGTTCATCTAGGAATGCTCGGACCTGACACCCATAATGTGGTGGTGGGTGCACCATCTTGCTGGAAAAACTCAGGGAACGTGCCAGCTTCAGTGCATAAAGAGGGAAACACATCATCATGTAGCAATTTTGCATATCCAGTAACCCCCTTAGACTTTTTTCTTTGGGGTCATCTGTAGGCAATTGTCTATGCTGTGAAGATACGAGATGTGCAGCACCTGAAACTACGGATACTGGAAGCCTGTGCTAGCATTTCTCCTGCGGTGTTGCTATCAGTGTGTGAAGAGTGGGAGAAGAGGGTTGCATTGACAATCCAACACAATGGGCAGCACATTGAACACATTTTATAAGTGGTCAGAAACTTGTAAATAACTCATGAAAGAATAAAGTTACATTAAAACCAAGCACACCATTGTTTTTCTTGTGAAATTCCCAATAAGTTTGATGTGTCACATGACCCTCTTCCTATTGAAAAAACAAAAGTTGGATTCAAAATGGCCAACTTCAAAATGGCCGCCATGGTCACCACCCATCTTGAAAAGTTTCCCCCCTCACATATACTAATGTGCCACAAACAGGAAGTTAATATCACCAACCATTCCCATTTTATTAAGGTGTATCCATATAAATGGCCCACCCTGTAGTTCAGTCCTGTGAGACAGTGATATTCCAGAAGGATACTCAATATAAATAGCAAATAAAAATGAATGAATAAACAGTAGCAAAAAGTCAGTGCAAAAAGGGTAAAGTGAAAAAATAATCAATGGGTGAAAAGAATAAAAGTATTAAAATGCTTAAAAATAATGTTCTTATTTTTTAAATAAAAAAATAATATAAATAAACTGCAGTGCTGGAGGCGGAATACTTTTGGTCTTGTATCAGCAGAATCCCATTTGTTCAGTCACTCGCCTGTTAAGGAGAGAGTAGTCTCTATCTCATAACGGGATTTCGATTCACTGAAAAGTAATTCGTGAGTTGACTTTCCAGTTTGTGTTATTCGGTGCACGGCAGTTGATTTGTATTATAGTATGTATGTTACGGATGGACTGTAAAGTACCTATACTCTTTATTATCCATCCGTAACCTACATACTATAATACAAATCAACTGCAGTGCAACGAATAACACAAACTGGAAAGTCAACTCACAAATTACTTTTCAGTGAATCGAAATCCTGTTATGAGATAGAGACTACTCTCTCCTTAACAGGAGAGTGACTGAACAAATGGGATTCTGCTGATACAAGACCAGAAGTATTCCGCCTCCAGCACTGCAGTTTATTTATATAAATTTTTTATTTCAAAAATAAGAACATTATTTTTAAGCATTTTAATACTTTTATTCTTTTCACCCATTGATTATTTTTTCACTTTACCCTTTTTGCACTGACTTTTTGCTACTGTTTATTCATTCATTTTTAGTTGCTATTTATATTGAGTATTCTTCTGGAATATCACTGTCTCACAGGACTGAACTGTTACCAACATCTATTGTGAAGGGCTTTTTTTGAATTTTTTGAATTTATAGAATTTTATAAATTTTTGGAATGAACTTTTGAATAATTGAACAGCTGCTGGATCCTTTAGGACATACCAATCCCATTGATCATTGACCATTTATTTTATTTTATTTTACATCCAACACCAACCCAATCACATTCTAATTAACAATCACAGTTTTTCACTTTATCCTACCATTTTATTTACAATTCTTCTTTTTAATCTCATAGATGATATGTCATCATGAGCATCCAACTCCTCCTCTCTTTGCATTTTGTGGAGTTTTCTAGGACATGGAGACTTTGAAGGACGATTTGGAAAAATTAATGTCAGCAAAAGATGAGGATGGTCATCATTAAGACTTGGACCCCCTAAGAGGTGCGTATTAAAATAATTATTTTAATATTCCATTTGTAAAATCAGGATGGTATTTCACTTTAAACCTGTATTAGGGTTAATACTAGATGCGCCGAACATGGTGGATGAATCAAACATGGCCACAGGATTATTGCCATAAGGGACAGGAGCCTGAAAACCAGTAGCTGCTATATAATATGTTGGCCAAACCGGGGCTGTTGCTGGTATGGGATTTAGCTGGTTAGATGAATAGCACAATATGAAAATTATTACTGTTGTGGCCTGTCTCCTGAAAGTGGCAATTTTGTATGAGAATTACAAAAAGGGGCCACATGGGGCCAATAGTTGACCACTATATACATTTTACCTAATAAATGTTACACTTAGCTTAAACACTTGAATCCTGAAACTACAAACCGGATTCCAAAAAAGTTGGGACACTAAACAAATTGTGAATAAAAACTGAATGCAATGATGTGGAGATGGCAAATGTCAATATATTATTTGTAATAGAACGTAGATGACAGATCAATCGTTTAATCCGAGTAAATGTATAATTTTAAAGGAAAAATACGTTGATTCCAATTTTCACGGTGTCAACAAATCCCCAAAAAGTTGGGACAAGTAGCAATAAGAGGCTGGAAAAAGTAAATTTGAGCATAACGAAGAGCTGGAAGACCAATTAACACTAATTAGGTCAATTGGCAACATGATTGGGTAAAAAAAGAGCTTCTCAGAGTGGCAGTGTCTCTCAGAAGCCAAGATGGGTAAAGGATCACCAATTCCCACAATGTTGCGCAGAAAGATAGTGGAGCAATATCAGAAAGGTGTTACCCAGCAAAAAATTGCAAAGACTTTGCATCTATCATCATCAACTGTGCATAACATCATCCGAAGATTCAGAGAATCTGGAACAATCTCTGTGCGTAAGGGTCAAGGCCGTAAAACCATACTGGATGCCCGTGATCTCCGGGCCCTTAAACAACACTGCACCACAAACAGGAATGCTACTGTAAAGGAAATCACAGAATGGGCTCAGGAATACTTCCAGAAACCATTGTCAGTGAACACAATCCACCGTGCCATCCACCGTTGCCAGCTGAAACTCTACAGTGCAAAGAAGAAGCCATTTCTAAGCAAGATTCACAAGCTCAGGCGTTTTTACTGGGCCAGGGATCATTTAAAATGTAAGACTGTACTGTGGTCAGACGAGTCACAATTCGAAGTTCTTTTTGGAAATCTGGGACGCCATGTCATCCGGACCAAAGAGGACAAGGACAACCCAAGTTGTTATCAACGCTCAGTTCAGAAGCCTGCATCTCTGATGGTATGGGGTTGCATGAGTGCGTGTGGCATGGGCAGCTTGCATGTCTGGAAAGGCACCATCAATACAGAAAAATATATTCAGGTTCTAGAACAACATATGCTCCCATCCAGATGTCATCTCTTTCAGGGAAGACCCTGCATTTTTCAACAAGATAATGCCAGACCACATTCTGCATCAATCACAACATCATGGCTGCGTAGGAGAAGGATCCGGGTACTGAAATGGCCAGTCTGCAGTCCAGATCTTTCACCTATAGAGAACATTTGGCGCATCATAAAGAGGAAGGTGCAACAAAGAAGGCCCAAGACGATTGAACAGTTAGAGGCCTGTATTAGACAAGAATGGGAGAGCATTCCTATTTCTAAACTTGAGAAACTGGTCTCCTCGGTCCCCAGACGTCTGTTGAGTGTTGTAAGAAGAAGGGGAGATGCCACACAGTGGTGAAAATTGCCTTGTCCCAACTTTTTTGGGATTTGTTGACACCATGAAATTCTGATTCAACATATTTTTCCCTTAAAATTGTACATTTTCTCAGTTTAAACTTTTGTTCCGTGATTTATGTTCTATTCTGAATAAAATATTAGAAGTTGGCACCTCCACATCATTGCATTCAGTTTTTAGTCACGATTTGTATAGTGTCCCAACTTTTTGGGAATCCGGTTTGTACGTATGAAGAGTATCTTGTGGTGCAACAGGTCACCGGCACTTGGATCCAATAAACTGTTAAAAGAAGACACAAGAAGAAAGAACAGATTAACTGCCAATGTGTCAGCAATTCAACAAGATGCCGACAGAAATATATTAGACCACCCTTAAATATTGAGACACAGTATATATAAACTAACAGATTAATGTGGATTGTGTCAGCAGTTTAACAAGCTGCAGATCGTGATATATTAGACTGCCCTTTAATACTGAGGCACATTAATTCTATATATAAACTAAAAGATTAAAGGGGATTGTGTCAGCAGTTGAACAAGATGCAGACGTCGATATATTAGACCGTCCTTTAATACTGAGGCACAGCAATTCTTTATATAAACTAACAGATTAACTATGAATGTGCCAGCAGTTCAACAAGATGCATACGGTGATATATTAGACTGCCCTTTAATACTGAGGCACAGTAATTTTATATATAACCTAACAGATTAAATGAGATTATGGCAGCAGTTCAACAAGATGCACACGGTGATTACACTCAACCTGCATCGTCTCTACAGTCTCCCTATGCTCTCCCTTTAGTGACTAAAAAACTCTCTCTATGATCTCCCTACACTATTCTTGCACTCTCTCTATCCAATATTCTACAATTAAAGGTTTTAGGCAACATTGTCCCTAGCGCATAAGTGCTTGTCACGTCTTTCCCTAAGCTCAGCCCACAGTGAAATGGCAGACACCGTGCGGGATGAGGCTTTTCATAGAACTGTGACATTACAGGGGATAGCTATCTGCTTATTGGCTATCTGTAAGGCATTATGGGTCATATCACATTCCAGGGCTTGTTACTTTCACTTTGAAACACATGCCGCGACTGCTTTAGAAAAAAATCGTATTCGTTATCATTACAGCACGTGGCAACTTAGCTTCGTGGCAAATTGAATTTTTCCTAAACTTCTGATCAAATTCCGAGTTGAGCGGACACCTGGATGTTCAGGTTCGACGGGTTCGGCCGAACTTCACAAAAAAGTTTGAGTTCGGAACCCGAACTTGACCCCAAACCCGAACCCCATTGAAGTCAATGGGGACCCAAACTTTTGAGCACTGAAATGGCTCTAAAAAAGTCATAGAAAGGGCTAGAGGGCTGCAAATGGCAGCAAAATGTGGATACGAGCATGGCAAGTGCTCTGCAAACAAATGTGGATAGGGAAATGACTTCAAATAACATAAAATATGTAAAAATAAAAAATAATAATCTTGATCTAGGAGGACGAGGTCCATATGGAGTAGGAGGTTGAGGAGGCAGTGGATGTGGCGGTGTAGGTGAAAGCGGCGGTGGAGGATGAGGAGGTAGCCTACACTGCTTTTTGGTTTTATTTTTTTGTTGTTTAAATTAGGGTACACCCCAAAACATTGGGAAATATAACCTGTTATAACCCCCTCCAGCCGTGCTAAACAAACGTTCAGACAATACACTGGCTGCAGGGCAGGCCAGCACCTCCAAGGCGTAAAGGGCAAGCTCAGGCCATGTGCCCAATTTGGAGACCCAGAAATTGAAGGGGGGAGACCCATCAGTCAGTACGTATAGGCTTGTGCACACATACTGCCCCACCATGTCACTCATCCCAGTGATGTTCACGATCTATTTGGATATCTTCTCTATCAACTTTCGATGTTCTTTTCTGAGCCTACCATGTTGATCATGGTTATCGGCGAATCAGGGTTCCATGCCGGAGAGGGAGCATGAGAAAGGGAGACCACATCAATGTGATTGAGTGGAAATTTGGGACAAGTTATTAAAGCAGAAGGATTGAATGAAAGGGCCAATTAAAGACGAATTTTAGAAATTTATGTCCCTGTCACCTATGCAGAGCAGGGGTTTCTATCCGTCAAAATTGGTAAAATGTTACCTGACAAAGTAACAGACGAATTTTTGAAATTTATGTACCTGTCACCTATGCAGCGGTGCCCCCGTGACATCCACCATCCATTTTGGATATCTTCTCTATCAACTTTCAATGTTCTTTTCTGCGCCTACCATGTTAATCACGGTTATCGACGAATTAGGGTTTCACGCTGGAGAGGGAGCGTGACAAAGGAAGACCACATCCAAGGGAGGTTAATTGTTTCAAATTAAATATAATAGAGCGGAAATGTGGGACAAACTATTGAAGTGCAAATGTGGGACAATTTAAAGTTTAAGTATTGAATGAAAGGAGTTGGCACGCATCAATTAAAGAAGAATTTTAGAAATTTTATTCCCTGTCACCTATGCAGAGCAGAGGTTTCTATCCGGCAAAATTGGTAAAATGTCACCTGACAATGTAACAGACAATTTTTTGAAATTTATGTTCCTGTCACCTATGCAGAGGTGCCCCTGTGACGTCCAACATCCATTTGAATATCTTCTCTATCAACTTTCGATGTTCTTTTCTGCGGCTACCATGTTGATCACGGTTATCGGCGAATCAGGGAGTGTGAGAAAGAGAGACCACTTCCAAGGCAGGTTAATGGCTGCAATGTGATCGAGCGGAAATGGGGGAGAAGCTATTAAAGCAGAAGGATCAAATGAAAGGGCCAATTAAAAATGAATTTTAGAAATTTAAGTCCCTGTCACCTATGCAGAGCAGGGGTTTTTCATCGCCAGAAATGGGTTAATGTCACCCATCAATAGAACAGATGATTTTTTAAAATTTCACGGCAAAAATTGTAAAATGTCACCCAAGAATGTAACTGAAAAATTAGTGAAATTTATTAACCTGTCTACTAGGTAGATAAGGGGTATATCACAAGCAAAAATTGGTGAATTTCTCCCGAATATGTAACAAATTAGTGAAATGTTTTTACCTGTCTACTAGCTAGAGCAGTGGTATATTGGTATATTATAGCCAAAAATTTGTGAATTTTACCCGAATATGTAACAGAAAAATTTGTGACATTTGTTTACCTATCTACTAGGTATAGCAGTGGTATATCACAGCCAAAAATTGGTTAATTTCACCCGAGAATGTAACAGACAAATTAGTGAAATTTATTTATCTGTCTACTAGGTAGAGCAGTGGTATATTACAGCCCAAAAATTGTGAATTTCACCCAAATATGTAACAGACAAATTAGTGAAATGACATAAAATAAAATGAAATACGTACAAATAAAAAAAAAATCTTGATTTATGAGTTGGAGGTCCATATGGAGGTTGAGGAGGCGGTGGACGTAGCGGTGTAGGTGGAAGCGGTGGTGGAGGAGGACGAGGTAGCCAACACAGTTTTTTATTTTTTATTTTATTATGGCAGCGCAGACAGGCGAGCAGCAGCAGGATGAGAACGTCGAAAGCGCGCACAGCCGGCCCGCACTTTATGCCGCAGCTCTGACATGTCGGGGTAGTTGTAAATGAATCTCTGCACCACCAAATTCAGCACATGCGCCAGGCAAGGGATGTGCGTCAAACCGGCTAGTCCCAGAGCTGCTATGAGATTTCGCGCATTATCGCACACCACCAGGCCGGGCTTGAGGCTCACTGGCAGCAACCACTCATTGGTCTGTTCTTCTATACCCCTCCACAGCTCCTGCGCGGTGTGCGGTTTGTCCCCCAAACACATCAGTTTTAGAACCGCATGCTGATGTTTACCCTTGGCTGTGCTGAAGTTGGAGGTGAAGTTCTTTCGCTGACTGGATGAGGAGATGTAGAAGAGGAGGAGGAATCAGAGTAGGAGGAGGAGGCAACAGGAGGCAAAGAATAATGCCCTGCGATCCTTGGTGGTGGAAGGACATGCGCCAAACCGCTATCCACCTGGGGCCCCGTCACTACATTTACCCAGTGTGCAGATAGGGAGATATAGTGTCCCTGCCCGTGCTTACTGGTCCACGTATCTGTGGTTAGGTGGACCTTGCCACAGATGGCGTTGCGCAGTGCACACTTGATTTTATCCGCCACTTGATTGTACAGGGAAGGGACGGCTCGCCTGGAGAAGTAGTGGCGGCTGGGAACGACGTACTGTGCAACAGCAACCGCCTTCAGCTGTCTGAAACAGTCTGTCTCCAACAGACGGAATGACAGCATTTCAAAGGCCAGTAGTTTAGAAATGCTGGCATTCAGGCCCAGGGATCGACGGTGGGTAGGTGGCTACTTCCTCTTTCTCTCCAGGGTTTTGGAGATGGAGAGCTGAAGGCTTCTGTTTGACATGGTAGAGATGGTTGGTGACGGAGGTGCTGGTGTTGGTGGCACATCCTCTGTTTGCTGGGCGGCAGTTGACAATGTTACTCCAGAGGTGGAGGAAGAGGCCGAGAGCAGCTCATTCCACTGCAGCTTTTGTTTCGCATGTAGATGCCTGGTCATGCAGGTTGTGCTCAGGTTCAGAATGTTAATGCCTCGCTTCAGGCTCTGATGGCACAGCGTGCAAACCACTCATGTCTTGTCGTCAGCACGATGTGTGAAGAACTGCCATGCCAGGGAACTCCTTGGAGTTGGCTTTGCTGTGCTCGGTCCCTGGGTGCCATGGGCAGTAGCAGGCGTACTGTCTTCGAGATGGCAGCTCTGCTTTTGCACCCTGCTCCCTCTTTTGCTGTGCTGTTGGCTTGGTGTGACCACTGCCTCTTCCTCCGAACTATGAAAGTCATTGGCATGACCTTCATTCCATGTGGGGTCTAGGAATCGGATCTCATCGCCCTCCACATCATCTTTCACCCAGTCTTCCCCCCTTCCCTCCTTGTCGGTCTGCACACTGCAGAAATCCGCAGCAGTTGGCACCTGTGTTTCGTCCTCATCAGAGACGTGCTGCGGTGGTGTTCCCATGTCATCATCCTGAAACATAAGTGGTTGGGCATCAGTGCGTTCAATGTCTTCCACTTCTGGGGCAGGGATATGTGGATGGCCCTGGGAAACACTGCCAGCAGAGTCATCAAAAACATAAGAGACTGCTGCATGACTTGGGGCTCAGACTGCTTGGCTGATTTGCAAGGGGGTAAGGCGAAAGACTGATGGGCATGGGCTGCAGGTGCCAACTCTGAACTTTCTGCAGAGGACTGGGTGGGAGATAACGTTAAGGAACTTGATCCACTGTCGGCCACCCAATCTACTAGCGCCTGTACTTGTTCTGGCCTCACCATCCGTAGAGCGGCATTGGGGCCCACCAAATAACTCTGCAGGTTCTGGCGCCTACTCGCACCTGTGGAAGGTGTATCACTTGGAGGAGTAGCTGGCGCAGAATGGCCACGTCCTCTCCCTGCAACAGTAGCTCCACCAACACCACCACGACCATGTCCACGTTCCTTATTTGATGTTCTCCTCATTATTTGCGTTTACCCACCAGGTGTCAATTAAACTGCCAATAGTCAACAATTAATTTCCTTAACAGTAAGACAGTGCCCGTGTCATAAACAGAATACATTTTTTTAGATCATACAACAGTGTAACAGAGCAATTGAATACAATTAGTTCACTATCACCAAAAGTTAGAATTTTCAAATCAACAATTTAACTGCAGAAGATAACGGTTTAATTTGACTGTCAGAAACGCAGCGTACACCGAAAATTTGCAATCCACCACAAAACCAGTGTTTATTGCAAAAAAGTGTTTATTTCACAGGTAAATTCTAAAATAGCTAATGCTGTGTTGTACACAAAAGTGCTCTGGGGCAATAGTACAGTGTTTTTGGGCATTAAACTGTGTAAATGCAGAGTTCAACTGGTTACTTCACATGAAAGAAATACAGGGTAGGCCTCAGATCTGCTATGTAGTTTGAAACCAGTGTTTGTGAAGGGGCCCACCACAGGCGGTGTGGGGAAATATCCTTATTAAAATATAACTTTTATACGATATGCAATAAAATACAATACACCAGAGGATGCATCAACATAACACACATACAAACATGTAAGGGGTCCAACCAAGCATAGGTACCCGACTGCTGGTAGAGCAAAGGTAAATAAATAAAATTGCCGCGCCTGTGTGGACGCGAGCAGTCTTACCCGACCAACCAGATGGCTAGGATCAGCTTGGCTTAGGTAAAGCCTGGACCGGACAGTGTCTTGTGTTAGCGTGTAGTCAGAGGGAGTCGTGGTGCTGTGCCCTATCTCACCCTAAACACTTGGGGGAAGGGGGCTGCTCCCATACTGCCTGTCTACACAGAGCACTCGCCCTAGAAAGGGCGACCCCGTCATACCTGTCCCTAGTTATGGACCTGGTCACTAGCCTATTAAAAATGCAGATTCTTCAGACCTCCCAACGTGGCACGTTTCTGTCGTGTCGACTCCTCAGGGGAAGTTGGTATATATAGAAAAAACCTTGAAATATCGGTGAGGCTTTTGTAACTATTAGCCCCATTCAGTTATTGTTGCTTCTTCACTGATATGGCAGGATTCCTGGTGACGGGGTTTGACGCAGAGAACTGGCTACATGAGGCCAAGGATATTTTCTCTGATAAACAATTTCATCAGAAGAAGTACCTACCCTCTTTTCAAACTGCCTTTGCAGACCTCACCCAGGTCTACAAGGAACAGATCACGTCTTGGTGGGAGGTGCAAAGCTTAGATAACTATATAAAAAATAATATTGTCCCCAAGGGGCTACGTATTTCTCTCCTCCCAGCAGCCCGCTCACGGCATGGAGCACGAAGCCACCAGTAGTTCCCTCAGGCTCATGAAGCTGCTGCTGGAGGAGGAGAAAAATACCTTAGCCACCCTCAGTCAGAAATTGACAGAGTACACAGAGGTAGTGCAGACTTTTTTGCAGGAGGCGGAGTTTCAGAATAAAGAGAAACAGCTCCAACTTACTTTGGAAAAATATCAATATCACCTTAAAGAGAGAAAACACCGGCAGTTTATTAGAGATCTCTCTGACTTTAAAGAAAATCGCATATACTCGTCCCTTGGTAATACAAGAAGAGAAGCGATACCGAGTAATTCTGAGAGATCTTCTACTGAAACTGAGCTATCCGACTCTGATAAAGAGAATTAGGCTTATCTTTTGTACCTACCCCAAAGTTTGACAGATTTTCATCCGTTAAGGATATTAATTTATTAATTCGCAAATTAAGGTGGCACAAACACTTTAGACATATGGATCGGCGTCAGTGCCTCGAGTTAGGGATCCCCACTGATCTACTGGGGGATGTACAACTTCTGCATTCCCTGAACACTGAAGAGGGTCCGATCCTGGGCAAAGGCCCATTCACCAACTTGAAATTGAAAAGTACGAAAATGCCACCCACTGCGAATGAACTGTCCTGTATCGATGTATTCCTAAATATGGTCACCAGGGATCTGGAGGACCTCTGAGTATCCACACATCATTCTAACTGCGCCGAGTCTGTGACCACTGCCATCTCTACATTAGCAGATGACCCCCACATCGTCATTAAACCTGCTGATAAGGGGGGTAATATTGTGGTCATGGACTCGGGGCAATATAAGAATATGTGTAGAAATATACTGGTAGATACAGAGACGTATGAAATTCTGGATCGAGACCCCACTGAGGACTATAGGCGGGAATTGAAAATTATATTGGATGAGGCTAAGGCCTCTCATATCATTACAGCTGATGAACATGCTTTCCTTTTTCCTACACATCCCCGCAAATCTACGTTTTACAGCCTCCCCAAAGTTCATAAGGGGGTCAGCCCCCTTAAGGGGAGACCCATAGTCTCTGGGGTCGATAATCTTAATCAGAATCTGGGGATATACATTGACCGGGTATTGGCACCCTTTGTGGCGGCTCTCCCTTCCCATGTCAGAGACACCACAGACCTCCTTAAACGTCTGGAGGGTCTGACATTGGAGGAGACATGCCTCCTCTCCAGCATTGATGTGGAGGCCCTTTATTCATCTATACCACATCATCTGGGCCTGACGGCTGTGGAACACTTTCTCCGATCACGGGGATGTCAGTATCGCGCCCACAGCCAATTTGTCCTACGTATTTTAGAATTCACTCTTACACGAAACTTCTTCTCCTTTGACGGTATGACCTACCACCAGCTCAGAGGTACGGCGATGGGGATCCCCTGTGCCCCGTCGTACGCAAACCTATTCCTGGGCTGGTGGGAGGAGACCCTGGTCTTTAGGGAGGATGAAGCACTGGACACCTTTGAAATTGGCTTGGGGCGCGATACATCAATGACATTTTCATCCTCTGGAATGGAGATCAAGTGGGCTTTGAGGCCTTTGTCCAGCACCTCAACCAGAATCAGATAGGCATGCATTTCACTTGTGAATCGCATCCTACGAGTCTACCATTACTGGACATAAAAATTTCCAAGAATAACAGGGGTGAACTTGACACCTCCATTTACAGGAAGGCTAGCTCCACGAATTCCCTCCTGAGGTGGGAGAGCAACCATCCTCTCCCACTCAGGAGAGGAATTCCCAGGGGCCAATACTTGCGACTCAGACGCAACTGCTCAGACAAGCATGATTTCATCAATCAGGCAGTTGATCTTAGGAGGAGATTCCTGTCAAGGGGATACCCCGACCATGTCTTGAGGTCCGCATATCAGACCGCCTTGTCCCGACCAAGATCCTCTCTATTAACTCCGATCCAATCTTCCACCCCCCAAGCTAAAGTAATGAGAATTATCACCAATTTTGATAGAGGGTCCAAACAAGTTCAGCACATCATACAACGCCACTGGGAGGTCCTTAAAATGGACCCAGATTTGATAGATGTGCTGGGTGACCAGCCTCAAATTACTTACAGAAGGGGGCCCAATCTACGTGATAAACTCGTACATAGCCATTATGCTCCCAATCGCATAAAATCCACCTGGTTGCGGTCAAAGATTGTGGGCTGTCACAAATGTGGCAATTGTATAGCATGCAAATGTATACAGACCACAAAATCATTTGTAAGCCACGTGACAGGCAAAAAATATTCCATCCAACATTTCATCAACTGCAAGTCCAGGGGGATTATATACCGCATTCAGTGTGAATGTGGGATGGAATACATAGGGAAGACGATACGAGAATTTAGGAGGCGGATAGGGGAACATTTGGGGGACATCTCACACAAACGGGACACCCCACTATCCAAACATGTACACACTGCCCATAATGGTATAGCCTCTTTGAGATTTATGGGTATTGACCTTGTGAAGCCTCCCATTAGAGGGGATGATTGGGACAAATATCTCCTGCAGCGCGAATCTCACTGGATCTTATGTCTAAAACCTCTGCACCCCTGGGCCTTAATGAAAGGCTGGACTATGGGTGCTTTATATAAACTGACGTGAGGAACCTGTGTAACATATCTAGGTTTCCCCTATGTATCCGGCGCAACTTCCAGTATTCTCTGCGACTTATCTTGTTTCCTATATTCCTGCAAGAAATATCAGTTTAATCTAGCTGCGATTTTGTGTCACAGCATAATCATGGACGCCTCTATCAGGAGGCGTTCCGTACGGCTGCCCATCTGTTGACATGGTCTCCAAGGCAACCTTCTCTCCCCACGGCCTCCTCATGACTGTGACTGGCTGCCGCTATCACGTGGTGTTGGCGCCGGCGTCTGGTGTGTAGCGGCGCATGCGCGTGACGTCAGACGCCGACACGGACGATCACAGGGCGGTCCTTCCAAGAGAGCCGCGGATGGGCTCTATTTAAATCCCACAAAGGTATGCATCAGTGTGGCTGGTAGATGTTGAGGAACCCCCGGAACCCCCAGAACTAGAGGGACATTACCTTAAGTGAGGACCACCATATCCCCACACACCAACGTGCAGAGGAACATCTTTTGCTCTGCAGAAAGGCACTCCAACACCAGGGGTGTCTGCCCACAGGCTCTCACTCTAGCTGATAGAGCCCCTTTGCAACTTTTTGACTGCAGGGTTTATCTCCCTTTTTTTTACCCGCGGTCGCATATGTTACATGCTGTGTTTTTTCTATATATACCAACTTCCCCTGAGGAGTCGACACGACAGAAACGTGCCACGTCGGGAGGTCTGAAGAATCTGCATTTTTAATAGGCTAGTGACCAGGTCCATAACTAGGGACAGGTATCCTGATGGGGTCGCCCTTTCTAGGGCGAGTGCTCTGTGTAGACAGGCAGTATGGGAGCAGCCCCCTTCCCCCAAGTGTTTAGGGTGAGATAGGGCACAGCACCACGACTCCCTCTGACTACACGCTAACACAAGACACCGTCCGGTCCAGGCTTTACCTAAGCCAAGCTGATCCTAGCCATCTGGTTGGTCGGGTAAGACTGCTGGCGTCCACACAGATCTATTTATTTACCTTTGCTCTACCAGCAGTGGGGTACCTATGCTTGGACCCCTTACATGTTTGTATGTGTGTTATGTTGATGCATCCTCTGGTGTATTGTATTTTATTGCATATCCTATAAAAGTTATATTTTAATAAGGATATTTCCCCACACCGCCTGTGGTGGGCCCCTTCACATATAGCACCTTGAAATATCGGTGAGGCTTTTGTAACTATTAGCCCCATTCAGTTATCGAAACCAGTGTTTATTGCAAACAACTGTAGAAATGCAGTTTTTCACTGCTTAATTATCAAATAGGTAATACTGCATTGTACGCAAAAGTGCTATCTAGCACAAAAATTGTGCTTTTTTACAGCAGCAAGGTAACGGCACTGTTTAACGGTTTTATTGGACTGTCAGAAATGCAGTGCCTGTGGCAGACAGATAAAAAAAACTCGCTTTAGGTCACAAAAATGTGTGACAATCTGACAGACTAATGTAATTGAATAATTTTCAATGCCAGGTATGCACTTCCGGCTGTAGGGGTAATTGACCTGCCAAAAAAGAGAATTTCACCTCTACTGAGCTACCAGAACAGAAGTAGACTAATGTCCCTGCCACACAAGCAGTTAACATGCAGTTTCAAGGTGACTGCATTTAACAAATTGGCCGCCGACGCTGACCTCACTAACAGATGGATAAAAAATTATTTTGGAGTATCACTGGGCTCAGGGCTGGGTACAATATTGTAGCATAGCACCCTCAATTATCGCTGTAGTTTGCAGATTGTACAACACCAGAATTCTGCCCTAATCTGTCCCTCACAACAGCAGCAGAAGCTTTCCCTACACTGACAAGAGCAGAGTGATGTACGGCGCTATGTGATTCCAGCTTATAAAGAGGCTGGATCACATGCTGCACTTGGCCAATCACAGCCATGCCATTAGTAGGCATGGCTGTGATGGCCTCTTAGGGCAAAGTAGTTAAACACTTGTTGATTGGCTGCCCTGCAGCCTTTCAAAAAGCGCCAAGAGAAAGCCGAACACTGAACCCGAACCCAAACCTTTACGGAAAGGTTCGGGTTCGGGTCCGGGTGCCAAAAATCGTAAAGTTCGGTACGAACCCGAACTTTACAGTTCGGGTTTGCTCAACTCTGCTTAACACTAATCCTGACAAATGAAACATGACATCTCTCTTTGGTGACAATAAATTTACTTCCTAACTATAAAATGGCATTTAAATCCCGATAAACAAATTTCTCTATTTCAGTTAAAAATGTTCGGCTTAAGAAATGTATGACCTTGTATATTACCTGAGATTCTCTATGGGGTTCAGTTCAGGCGAGTTTGCTGGCTAATCAAGCAAAGTAATCCCATGGTCATTGAACCAGGTTTTGGTACTTTTGGCAGTGTGGGCAGGTGCCAAGTCCTGCTGGAAAATGAAGTCACCATCTGCATAAAGCTCGTCTGTGGAAGGAAGCATGAAGTGCTCCAAAATCTCCTGATAGATGGCTGTGTTGACTCTGGACTTAATGAAGCACAGTGGACCAACACCAGCAGATGATATGGCTCCCCAAATCAACACAGACTGTGGAAACTTCACCCTGGACTTCAAGCATTTTGCATTGTGTGCCTCTCCATTCTTTCTCCAGACTCTGAGTCCTTAGTTTCCAAATAAGATGCAAAAGTTGCTCACATCAGAAAAGAGGACTTTGGACTACTGAACAACAGACCAGTTCTTTTGTTCTTTAGCCCAGGTAAGACGCTTCTGATGTTGTTTGTTGTTCAGGAGAGGCTTGACAAGAGGAATACGACATTTGAAGCCCTTGTCCAGGATCCGTCTGTGTGTGATGGCTCTTGATGGACTAACTCCAGCCTCAGTCCACTACTTGTGAAAGTCCCCAACACTTTTGAATGACCTTTACCTGACAATCCTCTCCAGGCTGTGGTCATCCCTGCTGCTTGTGCACCTTTTTCTTCTACACTTGTCCCTTCCATATAACTTTCTATTAATGTGTTTTGATAAAGCACATGGGAACATCCAACTTTTTTGCAATTACCTTTTGAGGCTTTCCCTCCTTATGGAGGGTGTCAATGATGGTTTTCTGTACTACTGTCATGTCAGCAGTCTTTCCCATGATTGTCATTCCTACTGAACCAGACTGAGAGACAATTGAAAGGCTCAGGAACCCTTTGCAGATGTTATGGATTAATTAGCTGACTAGAGTGTGACACTTTGAGCCTAGAATATTGAACCTTTTCACAATATTCTAATTTTCTGAGATTGTGAATTTTGGGTTTTTATAAGCTGTAAGCCATAATCATCCAAATTATAACAAATAAAGGCTTGAAATATCTCGCTTTGCATGTAATGAGTCTATCTCATATATTAGTTTCACCTTTTAAGTTGCATTACTGAATTAAATGAACTTTTGCACTATATTCTAATTTTTCGAGTTTCACCTGTACAACCACCCACACAAGGCATTGTTCTTTCATTTTCCACTTAGTCATTTACTAGACATTTTATTATGAAGCCTATTTAAAAATTAGACATTTGGTACACTACACTGATTATTAAATGAAGAAAATTTCCCAAAAGTTAGACAACCCTTTTGACAACAATAGATGCTCCTAATGACACACTAAAATATGCTTACTTGCACAGTTATAAACAGTTAAAAAATTGCAACAGGTTTTTTGGAAACAGCAAAAGGGCCAATTGGACATTCCTTGGCTGTGACCAAACTATATACTGCTATTGATGTACTAAAATATGCTTAATTGAGCAATTATAAATGGAAGAAAAATTTAAACAAGTGACAAGACTATACACTTCTATTATTTCTATTGACACACTGAAATACAATTATTTGTGCACTTCTAAAATTGCAGCAGGTTTTAGGAAACAGCTGGACATCCCCTAGGTGTCATACAAATATATGATATTATGCTGCTGTTGATGCACTAAAATATGCTTATTGCACATACATATCTACTTGCAACAAGTCTTGGAAAAGAAAAAGGTGCAATTGTGCAACATATGTGGTGAAGTATATACTGCTTGTAATGCTGGTAAAACATTTTAACAGGTTTCTAGACAGACCTTGCTATTACACTGCTGTTGTTGGGTTCTGCTACTACTGTGTAGTGATGGACGAACATCTGCCAGGACGGTTCGCGAACGCGAGCGCGATCAAATGTTCGCGAACCGCTAGTTTGCGGCGGGTCCCATTCATTTTAATGGCAGGCGAACCTGAAAAACCTTCAGCTCATATTTGCAGCCAAGAAATAATTACTAGAAGTGCACAAATAGTCCCACAACATGGACAGTTACATACCAGATGTATTATTCGAATTTGCGATCTCCATTCATTTTTTTTTTTTTGCAAAATATCGACAATATAATTTTCGCGTACGTGCATGCGCCAATGCACTATACAGTACCCAAATGCAATATACAGTACCCAAATGCACTATAAATAAAGTATATTGGTATATAACACCCAGCTTCAATCAGTTTTTTTGGGGAACGACTGGTATATCACACCAGTAGAAATTATTTGTTCCAATAACGCTTATCCATCTATATACCTGCAGTATCGCAGCAGAACCGCACACAACTGCCGCATAATACAAATGCACTATGCACTATAATATACTTTCTAACATAGAAAGTATATTATAAAATTGTGCAAGGAAGGCAATCCATTAGAATATACATAAAGATAAAACGTAACCTTTAATAATTTTACTATGAGGGTCCATTCCCACGTCCGTAAGTGTTTTGCGAATCCGCAAAGCACAGACACCGGCAATGTGCATTCAGCAATTTGTGGACCGCACATCACCGGCACTATAATAGAAAATGCTTATCTTGTCTGCAATTGCGGACAAGAATAGGACATGTTCTATTTTTTTGTGGAAACGGAAGCACGGATGTGGAAGTGCGGATCCGCAAATGCGGATGTGGATCCGCAATTGCTGATGTGGACAGCACATTCCCGGCCCCATTAAAAATGAATGGGTCTGCACCCATTCCGCAAAATTGCGGAACCGATGCGGACCCATTTTGCGGACGTGTGAATGGAAAAGATATCCATCAGAATGAAAATAAATAAAATTATTAAAGTTAAGCAAAAAGCATAGATGTGGTAGGCAATACCAAGTGCTCGGCGGCACTAAATCAGGTGCTCGGCGGCACCAAATGAGAAATCATATGTCCTACCACAAACCGGGGGGTTCCAGTGCACATCTATGAATCCAGGAGGGAAAGCAAAAAAACATCCATCCCTGGGCTAGATGATGATGTGGTATTGAAGGACAGGGTGGGCAAAGAACTGTCCCTGATATTGCCCTACAGGGGGGCTGCTATTCTGGCCCTGAAAGCCTAACCACAGACCACCTGCCCTGATAAGAGCGACCCGTCCGGAACCTACAGTCATGGCCAAAAGTTTTGAGAATGACAAAAATATTAGTTTTCACAAAGTTTGCTGCTAAACTGCTTTTAGATCTTTGTTTCAGTTGTTTCTTTTTCTTTTCAATTTTCTTTTTATTGATTTTAAATTAATTCCATTGCAAAAACAGAATATAAAGGAAATTCAGTTGTTTTTGTGATGTAGTGAAATATAATTACACGCACTTCATACGTTTCAAAGGCTTTTATCGACAATTACATGACATTTATGCAAAGAGTCAGTATTTGCAGTGTTGGCCCTTCTTTTTCAGGACCTCTGCAAATCGACTGGGCATGCTCTCAATCAACTTCTGGGCCAATTCCTGACTGATAGAAACCCATTCTTTCATAATCACTTCTTGGAGTTTGTCAGAATTAGTGGGTTTTTGTTTGTCCACCTGCCTCTTGAGGATTGACCACAAGTTCTCAATGGGATTAAGAGCTGGGGAGTTTCCAGGCCATGGACCCAAAATGTCAAAGTTTTGGTCCCCGAGCCTCTTAGTTATCACTTTTGCCTTATGGCACAGTGCTCCATCGTGCTGGAAACTGCATTGTTTTTCACCAAACTGTTGTTGGATTGTTGGAAGAAGTTGCTGTTGGAGGGTGTTTTGGTACCATTCTTTATTCATGGCTGTGTTTTTGGGCAAAATTGTGAGTGAGCCCACTCCCTTGGATGAGAAGCAACCCCACACATGAATGGTCTCAGGATGCTTTACTGTTGGCATGACACAGGACTGATGGTAGCGCTCACCTTTTCTTCTCCGGACAAGCCTTTTTCCAGATGCCCCAAACAATCGGAAAGAGGCTTCATCAGAGAATATGACTTTGCCCCAGTCCTAAGCAGTCCATTCACCATACTTTCTGCAGAAGATCAATCTGTCCCTGATGTTTATTTGGAGATAAGTGGCTTCTTTGCTGCCCTTCTTGACACCAGGCCATCTTCCAAAAGTCTTCGCCTCACTGTGCGTGCAGATGCGCTCACACCTGCCTGCTGCCATTCCTGAGCAAGCTCTGCACTGGTGGCACTCCGATCCCGCAGCTGAATCCTCTTTAGGAGACGATCCTGGCGCTTGCTAGACTTTCTTGGACGCCCTGAAGCCTTCTTAACAAGAATTGAACCTCTTTCCATGAAGTTCTTGATGATCCTATAAATTGTTGATTGAGGTGCAATCTTAGTAGCCACAATATCCTTGCCTGTGAAGCCATTTTTAGGCAACGCAATGATGGATGCACGCATTTCTTTGCAGGTCACCATGGTTAACAATGGAAGAACAACGATTTCAAGCATCACCCTCCTTTTAACATGTCAAGTCTGCCATTTTAACCCAATCAGCCTGACATAATGATCTCCAGCCTTGTGCTCGTCAACATTCTCACCTGAGTTAACAAGACGATTACTGAAATGATATCAGCAGGTCCTTTAATGACAGCAATGAAATGCAGTGGAAAGTTTTTTTTGGGATTAAGTTAATTTTCATGGAAAAGAAGGACTATGCAATTCATCTGATCACTCTTCATAACATTCTGGAGTATATGCAAATTGCTATTATAAAAACTTAAGCAGCAACTTTTCCAATTTCCAATATTTATGTAATTCTCAAAACCTTTGGCCACGACTTTATATAAAAATGGCCCTAGTAAGCCCCTAGACCCTAGGACCCCGACTTCCAGGTGTACACTATATAGATCTATGTGTTTTTGACTCATTATAAAAGTATATTATAAGTATATTACACCCCTCTGTGTATCACACATATCGATAGCACACCTATACTAGTGCTTAAAATGACTTTTGTGGCCCTATTAGCTAGCGTTTGGTGTCCCTAACAGCCTGTCCCTGCTCCACACAGCAACCTCTTCCTACACTGGCAAAACACTGAATGTAAAATGGCGGCCAGTTCAGGTCTATTTATAAGGTACGGGGTATGTCCATGTGCTGAAATGTCTCAATTGGCTGTCTCAATTGGCTGTACCACCTGATCGATGTGTCATGGGTCAAAGTTCTTCACAATGTAAAAGAATATGGCGGGCGCGAATTTCTCCATATGTTCGGCGAATTGTGAACACGCAAAGTTTGCCGCGAAACGACCGCCGGGCGAACCGCAAGGCCATCTCAACTACTTTGATCTGCCACCATATTGTGCTGTATGCTACGGCTGCTGCCCCTCCTCCCCACTCTGTCATGGGGTGACTATTGCGACTGTCACTGCTGCTGCCCCCTCTTTCATAGACAAACGGAAAATGCAAATGTGATCGCACACTACATCCAGCACTCTGCCCTGCCTCCATGCTGGATGAGACATTGGTGTACATTTTGGCCAAAGCGTAATAAGCCACTCACCACGTCAAGGTCGTCTCATTTGAGTGGTCCCTAACACTAGTTCCTACCTGTTCATGGGCCATGACAGCCACACAAAGTCCAGGGAATGCAGGTCAGCATGCAAGCCAAGCACACTCTGCTTTTAACCCCGTCCGGTGCCATTACAGCTTTCATCGGATCCAGGGATGCAAGTACCAACATGCATGCTGAGCCCACCATATACTTCTCCTGGAGCCAAATGGCTACTGGTAGGTTCTATATAAGCAGACTCAGTTTTATACTGACTTTAAAACCAGCCTCCAGGACAGATTGACTGGTCAGGTGTGCATGACTCAAAGGAGATCGCCACGCCTCCAATATATACTACAAAGAAAAAATGTGGGGGATTGGGTCAGCACAACCCGTATGTAGGTGCATATCACTATGGCGAAATACATATACAAACGGAAAATGCAAATGTGATCGCACACTACATCCAGCACTCTGCCCTGCCTCCATGCTGGATGAGACATTGGTGTACATTTTGGCCAAAGCTTAATAAGCCACTCACCGCATCAAGGTCGTCTCATTTGAGTGGTCCCTAACACTAGTTTCTACCTGTTCATGGGCCATGACAGCCACACAAAGTCCAGGGAATGCAGGTCAGCATGCAAGCCAAGCACACTCTGCTTTTAACCCCGTCCGGTGCCATTACAGCTTTCATCGGATCCAGGGATGCAAGTACCAACATGCATGCTGAGCCCACCATATACTTCTCCTGGAGCCAAATGGCTACTGGTAAGTTCTATATAAGCAGACTCAGTTTTATACTGACTTTAAAACCAGCCTTCCGTTTGTATATGTATTTCGCCATAGTGATATGCACCTACATACGGGTTGTGCTGACCCAATCCCCCACATTTCCCTTCTTTCATAGGGCAACTATTGTCCCTGTTTCTGCCACTGCTGTTGGCCCCCATTCCCACTCTGAATGGTGCCACTATTGTCCCTGCTTGTATTGACATCACAATTTTTTCCACGTTCTTATCTGTCAAAAGAAAAGAAAAAAAAAAAAGCATCCTTTATTTTGAGCATCTGTAAGGCCTCTTTTACACGGTCAGTATTTGGTCAGTATTTGATCAGAATTTGTAAGCCAAAAGCAGGAGTTCACTATACACTAAAAATAACATGACAATTTTATTCTGTGTGTCTGTACCATTAAAGCAATGCCAAATGTATATGCTTTCTCTCTTATTTTTCACTACATTACAAAATAAATAAAAATATTCTTTGCATTACCATGCAACTTCTGACAGCCATTTTTTTTATATTTTTCCATCTATAGAGCTGCGTGAGGGATTATTCTTCAGGGTGACAGGTAGTTTTTATTGCCACCATTTTGAGGTACATCTGACTTTTTGATAACTTTTAGAAATTTTTTTGGGGTTACGAAATCAGCTTTTTTCCCCAATATTTTTAATTTCATTTTACCTATTATGCCTATTTTTATAGCTTATTTATTTGTACATGTAAGATTGAGAAAGGAGGTGATTTGAATTTTTAATATTTTCATTTTTTTTTTTACTGTACATTAGCCCACTTAGGAGACTCGAACATGCAATCATCTGATCGCTTATCCCATAGACTGCAATAGAATAGTTTTGCAGTCTATTGGATTTTCACTGGCTGACTTTCAGGTCATGCTTCGGGTATAGCTTTTCAGGCAGCATGCTTTATAAAACCCCAGGCTGTCATAGCAACCAATTGAGGTCCTACGATTTTGGACAGGAGGTGCTCCAATCGAATGGCAGAGGGAACCCCCCCTCTTTCTACCCCAACAGATGCCTTGATAGCTATTGACTGCAGCATCTGAGGGGTTAAATGATCTGAAGTGTGGATCAGAGTAATCTCTGAACTTGATCACTGAGGGCAGATGCCTGCTGTGCTATACAACTGTCAGACTAACCTGATTTGTTTTTATGAGGGGGTGAGTAGAAGCCTGGATAGAGGGGCGGCTGTGGATGTAGTTTATGGATTTTGCAAAGGTTTTTTATACTGTCCCTCATAGAGGTTTAATAGGTAAATAGGTCTATAGGCTTGGAAACTATAGATTCTAATTTGATTGAAAACTGGCTGAAGGACTGTGTCCAGAGAGTTGTGGTCAATGATTCCTATTCAGAATGATCACGGTGTACCCCAAGTTTCAGTGCTGGGTCCTCTATTATTTAATTTATTTATTAATTAATGATATCGAGGATGGGATTAATAGCACCATTTCTATTTTTGCAGAAGAACTAAGCTATGTAGTTCAGTGCAGTCTATGGAAGATGTCCATAAACTACACTCTGAGTGATTGAGCAACAACTTGACAAATGAGGTTCAATGTGGATAAATGTAAAGTTATGCGTCTTAGTAGTAATAATTCGAGTTGAGCGGACACCTGGATGTTCGGGTTCGACGGGTTCGGCCGAACTTCGGAAAAAAGTTCGAGTTCAGGACCCGAACTCGAACCGAACTTGACCCCGAACCCGAACCCCATTGAAGTCAATGGGGACCCGAACTTTTGAGCACTAAAATGGCTGTAAAAATGTAACGGAAAGGGCTAGAGGGCTGCAAATAGCGTCAAAATGTGGTTAAGAGCATGGCAAGTGCTCTGCAAACAAATGTGGATAGGGAAATGACGTCAAATAACATAAGATACATAAAAATAAAAATAAATCTTGATCTAGGAGGACCAGGTCCAGATGGAGAAGGAGGTTGAGGTGGCGGTGGATGTGGCGGTGTAGGTGGAAGTGGCGGTGGAGGAGGTAGCCTACACTGATTTTTTTTCAGACAATACACCAGCTGCAGGGCAGGCCAGCACTTCCAAGGCGTAAAGGGCAAGCTCAGGCCATGTACCCAATTTGGAGACCCAGAAGTTGCAGGGGCTGACCCCTGTCAGTTAGTTCGTGTAGGCGTGTGCATACTTACTGCCCCACCCACTATGTCGCACGTCACCGTGATGTTCACGATCCAATTTGATATCTGCTCTATCAACTTTCGATGTTCTTTTATGCGCCTACCATGGTGATTACGGGTGGCGGGGAATCAGGGTTCCAGGCCGGAGAGGGAGTGTGAGAAAAAGAGACCAAATTTAAGGGAGATAAATTTATTTTAAAAATTTGGGATCAAGTGTCAATCATTGTGGGAAAAGTTATTGAGGCGCAAATGTGGGACAAATTACAGAAGCCCAAATGTGGGCCAAAAGAGTCAAGCGGAATTGTGGGAAAAGCTATTGAGTCGCAAATGTTGGCCAAAAGAGTATAGCGGAAATGTGGGACAAAGTATTGAAGCTTAAATGTGGTACAACTTGCTTAAAGGGATTCTGTCACCAGGTTTCACCCCTGTCAGCTAAACATATGCTGATGTTCAGGACCTCATCAGGATTCCTAATGTGGGCTTCTAAATGTGATCCGTAGCCTTATTTAGCTAAAAAACAGGTTTTACTAACCTGTCACTCAAAGAAAGGGATGTCAAGGGATGCAAGGTGCCGGCCGCACCCACCGCCGTTCGTGCCCAGCGCTGCCTTTCCAGACTTCTACACCACCTCCTAATCCTCTGTGCCGCCTCTCGCTCTCCCTCCCCCTCCTCCTGCTGTAAGATATCGCGCGTTGACACAGGGCTCTGAGAGGCTGGCGCCAGAGTGCAGGTCATACCTGGGTTGAGCGAAGTGCCGGCGCATGCGCACTTCGCTTTAAGAAGCCAAATCGAGAAGTCCGCACGGGCGCATCAGGCAGAGCCCTGTGCGCACGCGCAAGATCTTACAGCAGGAGGATGGAGGAGGGGGGATGGAGGGAGAGCGAGAGGCGGCACAGAGGATTAGGAGGCGGTGCAGAAGTCTGGAAAGGCAGCGCTGGGCACGAACGGCTGTGGGTGCGGCCGGAACCTTGCATCCCTTGACATCCCCTTGGGCACCTTATTTCTTTGAGTGACAGGTTAGTAAAACCTGTTTTTTAGCAAAATAAGGCTACGGATCACATTTAGAAGCCCACATTACAAATCCTGATGAGGCCCTGAACATCAGCATATATTTAGCTGACAGGGGTGAAACCTGGTGACAGAATCCCTTTAATCAAAGTTTAAGCATTGAATCAAAGAAGGTGGCGCGCATCAATTAAAGAAGCATTTCAGAAATGTTATTCCCTGTCACCTATGCAGAGCAGGGGTTTATTCACGTCTAAAATTGTATAATGTCAACCCAATAATGTAACAGAGAAATTACAGAAATTAATTAACCTGTCTACTTGGTAGAGCATGGGTCTATGACCGAAAACGATTGTTTATTGTCACCCGAAAATGTAAAATAAAAATTATTGAAATATATGAAGCTGTCAACTAGGTAGAGGAGGAGTATATTACTCCCAAAAATTTGTGAATTTCACCATAAAATGTAACTGACAAATGTTTTTTTTTTTTTTACCGGTCTACTAAGTATAGCAGTGGTACTTGACACCAAAAAATTGCTGAATTTCACCCGAAAATGTTAATGACAATTTATTTTATTTTTTTAACCGGCCTACTAGGTATAGCAGTGGTACATCACACCCAAAAATTTGTGAATTTCACCATAAAATGTAAGAGACAAATTTTTTAATTGTTTAACCTGTCTACTAGGTATAGCAGTGGTACTTCACACCCAAAAATTGTTGAATTTCAACTGAAAATGTAACTGACAAGTATAGATTTTTTTGTTAACCGGCCTACTAGGTATAGCAGTGGTACTATACACCCAAAAATTTGTGAATTTCACCTGAAAATGTTAATGACAATTTATTTTATTTTTTTAACCGGCCTACTAGGTATAGCAGTGGTACTCTACACCCAAAAATTGGTGAATTTCACCAGAAAATATTCATGACAATTTTTTTTTAAACATCATACTAGGTATAGCAGTGGTACTATACACCCAAAAATTGGTTAATTTCACCAGAAAATGTTAATGACAATTTTTTTATTTATTATCCGGCCTACTAGGTATAGCAGTGGTACTTTACACCCAAAAATTGGTGAATTTCATCCAAAAATGTTAATGACAATTTTAATTTATTTTTTTAACCGGCCTACTAGGTAGAGCAGTGGTACATCACACCCAAAAATTAGTGAATTTCACCATAAAATGTAAGAGACCAATTTTTTTTATTGTTTAACCTGTCTACTAGGTATAGCAGTGGTACTTCACACCCAAAAATTGTTGAATTTCAACTGCAAATGTAACTGACAAATATATTTTTTCTGTTAACCGGCCTACTAGGTATAGCAGTGGTACTATACACCCAAAAATTGGTGAATTTCACCTGAAAATGTTAATGACAATTTTTATTTTATTTTTTTAACCGGCCTACTAGGTAGAGCAGTGGTACTATACACCCAAAAATTGCACCAGAAAATGTAAATGACAAAGTAGTGAAATGATATAAAATAAAACACGTACAAAAAAAAAAAAATGGAATTATGAGGTGGAGTTCCATATGGAGTAGGAATTTGAGGAGGCGGTGGACGTAGCAGAGTAGGTGGAAGCGGCGGTGGAGGAGGAGGACAAGATAGCCAACACAGGTTTTTGGTTTTAATTTAATTTGGTAAAATTAAGGTACACTCCAAAAGAGTGTGAAATATCCAAAATACAAACATGAGCAATTGCGCTGCAGTATAACAATGGCTGCTTAGTGCCGTTATACATGTCTATTCTGCACAAGGTACGGACAAGTCCTGAGGGATCCATGCCTGGTTCATTTTAAGGAACGTGAGCTTGTCCACATTGGCTGTGGACAGGCGGCTGCGCTTGTCTGTGATGATGCCCCTTGCCGTGCTCAACACACGTTCAGATAATACACTGGCTGCAGGGCAGGCCAGCACCTCCAAGGCGTAAAGGGCAAGCTTAGGCCATGTGTTCAATTTGGAAACCCAGAAGTTAAAGGGGGCAGACCCGTAATTCAGTACGTGTAGGCGTGTGCACACATACTGCTCCACCATGTTGGTGAAATGCTGCCTCCTGCTAAGACATTCCATATCAGCTGGTGGTGCTGGTTGTTGTGGCGTGCTGACAAAGCTTTTCCACATGTCGGCCATGCTAACCCTGCCTTCTGAGGTGCTGGCGGTGCCCCAGCTGCGTTGGCGACCTCTTCCTCATCCTCTGCCTTCGCCTTGTGCTTCCACTGTGCCCCCGCTGTCAGGTGGGAATGCCACCAGCAGCGCGTCTACCAGCGTGCGCTTGTACTTGCGCATCTTTCGATCACGCTCCAGTGACGGAATTAAGGATGGTACGTTGTCCTTGTAACAGGGATCCAGCAGCGTGGCCACCCAGTAATCAGCACAAGTTAAAATGTGGGCAACTTGGCGGTCGTTGCGGAGACACTGCAGCATGTAATCGCTCATGTGTGCCAGGCTGCCCAGAGGCAACGAAAAGCTGTCCTCTGTGGGAGGTGTATCGTCTGTGTCCTCTGTATCCCCCCATCCACGCACCAGTGATGGCCATGAGCTGGTCTGGGTGCCACCCTGCTGTGAACATGGTTCCTCCTCCTCCATCTCCTCCTCCTCATCCTCCACCTCCTCATCCTCCAGAACTGTGCCCTGGCTGGAAAATTGTGTACCTTCCTTGGGTTTGTGGGTGCAGAAACCCACCCTCGGAGCCACTTGGGAATGACTGTCCGGAAACCCTACGAAATAATCCCTCTTCCTCCTCCTCCTCCTCCTCCTATGCCACATCCTCTTCCATCATCGCCAGGAGCGTTTTTTCAAGGAGGCATAGAATTGGGATAGTAACGCTGAGAACAGCGTTATCAGCACTGGCCATGTTGGTGAAGTACTCGAAACAGCGCAACAAGGAACACAGGTCTCGCATGGAGGCCCAGTCATTGGTGGTGAAGTGGTGCTGTTCCACTAGGCAAACTCACCCATGCGTGCTGCAGCTAAAACTCCACTATCGCCTGCTGCTGCTCGCACAATCTGGCCAGCATGTGCAAGGTGGAGTTCCACCTTGTGGGCACGTCGCATATGAGGCGGTGAGCGGGAAGACCGAAGTTACGCTGCAGCGCTGACAGGCGAGCAGCAGCAGAGTGAGAACTCCTAAAGCGCGCACAGACTGCCCGCAATTTATGCAGCAGCTCTGACATGTCGGGGTAAATTTTAAGGAATCTCTGCACCACCAAATTCAGCACATGCGCCAGGCAAGGGATGTGCATCAAACCGGCTAGTCCCAGAGCTGCTTCGAGATTTTGCCCATTATCGCACACCACCAGGCCGGGCTTGAGGCTGACTGGCACAAACCACTCATCGGTCTGTTGGTCAAGGCCTGTCCACAGCTCCTGCGCAGTGTGTGGTTTGTCCCCCAAACAGATAAGTTTTAAAACTGCCTGCTGTCGTTTACCCCTGGCTGTGCTGAAGTTGGTGGTGAAGGTGTTACGCTGACCGGATGAGGAGCTGGTAGAGGATTAGGAAGCAGAGTAGGAGGAGGAAGCAACAGGAGGCAAACTGAAGCGCCCTGCAATCCTCGGTGGTGGAAGGACATGCGCCAAACTGCTATCTGCCTCAGGCCCAGCCGCTACTGCATTTACCCAGTGTGCTGTTATGGAGATATAACGACCCTGACCGTGCTTACTGGTCCACGTATCCGTAGTCAGGTGCACCTTGCCACAGATGGCAATGCGCAGTGCAGACCTGATTTTGTCCCCTACTTGGTTGTGCAGGGAAGGGATGGCTCGCCTTGAAAAGTAGTGGCGGCTGGGCACGACGTACTGTGGGACAGCCACTGCCATAAGGCCTTTAAAACTATCCGTCTCCACCAGACGGAATGACAGCATTTCAAATGCCAGTAATTTAGAAATGCTGGCATTCAGGGCTAGGGATCGCGGGTGGGTAGGGGGGGTACTTCCTCTTCCTCTCCAGCGTTTGGGATATGGAGAGCTAAACGCTTGCGTGGGACATTGTGGAGATGCTTGGTGACCCAGGTGTTGGTGTTACTGGCAGATCCTCTGTTTGCGGGGTGCCAGGTGGCACTGTCACTCCAGAGGTGGATGAAGAGGCCGCGTCTGCAGCAGAAGAGGAAGCAGGAGGAGCCAGAGACCTTTCTTGGTTTTTGAGGTGTCTACTCCACTGCAGCTCGTGCTTTGCACTTAAATGCCTGGTCATGCAGGTTATGCTCAGTTTGAGAACGTTTATGCCTCGCTTCAGGCTCTGATTGCACAGCGTGCAAACCACTTGTGTCTTGTCATCAGCACATTGTCTGAAGAACTGCCACGCCAGGGAACTCCTTGGAGCTGGCATTGGTGTGCTCGGTCCCCTGCTGCCATGGGCAGTAGGAGGCGTACTGTCTAGAGGACAGCAGCTCTGCTTTTGCACCCTGCTCCCTCTTCTGCTGTGCTGGTGGCTCTGTGCGACCACCGCCTCTTCCTCTGAACTACATCGGTCACTCGCATGACCTTGATTCCATGTGGGGTCAAGGACCTCATCGTCCTCCACATCATCTTCCACCCAGTCTTCACCCCTGACTTCCTTGTTGGTCTGCACACTTTCGAAAGCCCCAGCAGTTGGCACCTGTGTTTCGTCATCATCCGAGATGTGCTGCAATGGTCCTCCCATGTACTCATCTTGAAAAATAAGTGGTTGGGCATCAGTGCACTCAATCTCTTCCACTTCTGGGGCAGGGCTAGGTGGAGGGCCCTGGGAAACCCTGCTAACAGAGTCATCAAAAAGCAGAAGAGACTGCTGCATGACTTGGGGCTCAGACTGCTTGGCTGATTTGCAAGGGGGTGAGGTGAAAGACTGATGGACATCGGCTGCAGGTGCCAAATGTGGTCTTTCAGCAGGAGACTGGGTGGGAGACAATGTGAAAGAACTGGATCCACTGTCAGCAACCCAATCTACTATCACCTGTACTTGTTCAGGCCTCACCATTAGTGGAGCAGCATTAGGCCCATCCAAATACCGCTGCAGTTTTTGTCGCCTACTCGCACCGGAGGACGGGGTTTCACTTGTGCGTGTAGCTGGCACAGATCGACCACATCCTCTCCCTGCAACAGGAGCTCCACCAGCAGCACCACGACCTGGGCCACGTCCCTTATTTGACGCTCTCCTCATATTTTTCAAATTTAGGATCTTGCCCTAAATGGGTGTTTAATTAATAGTAGAAAAGAACTACAGTATGTAAAGGGTGTATCTCACACGGCCTGAACCAGTGTAGGCCTGCAGAAAATATATCTTTGCACAAAATGACTGTATTTCAAATGGCTGTATTTCAAATGCCTAATTCAAACCCCTGTATGTAGAGGTGGTATCTCAGACGGCCTGAACCTCTGTAGGCCTGAAGTAAATATATATTTGCACAAAATGGCTGTATTTCAAATGGCTGTATTTCAAATGCCTAATTCAAACCCCTGTATGTAGAGGTAGTATCTCAGAGGGCCTGAACCTCTGTAGGCCTGCAGTAAATATATCTTTGCACAAAATGGCTGTATTTCAAATGGCTGTATTTCAAATGCCTAATTCAAACCCCTATATGAAGAGCTAGTATCTCACAGGCCCTAAACCAGTGTAGGCCTGCAGTAAATATATCTTTGCACAAAATGGCTGTATTTCAAATGGCTGTATTTCAAATGCCTAATTCAAACCCCTATATGAAGAGCTAGTATCTCACAGGCCCTAAACCAGTGTAGGCCTGCAGTAAATATATCTTTGCACAAAATGGCTGTATTTCAAATGGCTGTATTTCAAATGCCTAATTCAAACCCCTGTATGTAGAGGGGGTATCTCACAGGGCCTGAACCAGTGTAGGCCTGAATTCAATATTGGTGCACCAAATGGCGGTATTTAAAATCTCTGAATGTAACCCTAATGTATTAAGGGTGTATCTTACAATGACATCTGCATCAAAGGCTGCCAACTAAATTTTTTGTGCCCAAATGAGTGTTTGTTTAAAAACTGAATTTGACAGCAGTATATAAGCCTGTAATTTCACACGTGCTGATGCTGCAAGGTCTGAAAATAGTGTTTTTTGTCAAAAGAGTGTGTTTTTCAAACCCCAGAAAATGATGGGTGTATTTCTACCTTTAATTGCACACTGACTAATACAGATGTTGAAGATTGCCAAAAAAGTATTTTTTTTGCTAACAGAATATGAAAGCTGTATATTTTAAACTTGAATTTAACTCTTGCAGATCTGGAAAATACTATTTTTCTGGAAAAAAAAGTGTGTTTTTCAAACCCCAGAAAATGATGGGTGTATTTCTACCTTAAATTGCACACTGACTAATCCAGATGTTGTAGATTGCCAAAAAAGTCTTTTTTTGCTAACAGAATATGAAAGCTGTATATATTAAACTTGAATTTAACACTTGCAAATCTGGAAAATACTGTTTTTGGAAAAAAAAAGTGTGTTTTTCAAAACCCAGAAAATGATCTCACAATGACATCTGCATCAAAGGCTGCCAACTAAATTTTTTGTGCCCAAATGAGTGTTTGTTTAAAAATTTAATTTGACAGCAATATTTAAGCCTGTAATTTCACACGTGCTGATACTGCAAGGCCTGAAAATTGTGTTTTTTCTGTCAAAAGAGTGTGTTTTTCAAACCCCAGAAAATGATGGGTGTATTTCTACCTTAAATTGCATACTGACTAATACAGATGTTATAGATTGTCAAAAAAGTATTTTTTTCCTAACAGAATATGAAAGCTGTATATATTAAACTTGAATTTAACACTTGCAGATCTGGAAAATACTGTTTTTTTGAAAAAAATTGTGTGTTTTTCAAACCCCAGAAAATGATGGGTGTATTTCTACTTTAAATTGCACACTGACTAATCCAGATGTTGTAGATTGTCAAAAAAGACTTTTTTTCCTAACAGAATATGAAAGCTGTATATATTAAACTTGAATTTAACACTTGCAGATCTGGAAAATACTGTTTTTGGAAAATAAAAGTGTGTTTTTCAAAACCCAGAAAATGATCTCACAATGACATCCGCATCAAAGGCTGCCAACTAAATTTTTTGTGCCCAAATGAGTGTTTGTTTAAAAACTTAATTTGACAGCAATATTTAAGCCTGTAATTTCACACTTGCTGATGCTGCAAGGCCTGAAAATTGTGTTTTTTGTCAAAAGAGTGTGTTTTTCAAACCCCAGAAAATGATGGGTGTATTTCTACCTTAAATTGCATACTGACTAATACAGATGTTGTAGATTGTCAAAAAAGTATTTTTTTCCTAACAGAATATGAAAGCTGTATATATTAAACTTGAATTTAACACTTGCAGATTTGGAAAATACTGTTTTTGGGGAAAAAAGTATGTTTTTCAAAACCCAGAAAATAATCTCACAATGATATCTGCATCAAAGGCTGCCAACTAATTTTTTTGTGGCCAAATGAGTGTTCGTTTAAAAACCTAATTTGACAGCAGTATATAAGCCTGTAATTTCACACGTGCTGATGCTGCAAGGCCTGAAAATTTTCTTTTTTGTCAAAAGAGTGTGTTTTTCAAACCCCAGAAAATTATGGGTGTATTTCTACCTTAAATTGCACACTAACTAATACAGATGTTGTAGATTGCCAAAAAAGTCTTTTTTTGCTAACAGAATATGAAAGCTGTATATATTAAACTTGAATTTAACACTTGCAGATCTGGAAAATACATATTTTTTTTTTAAATAGTGTGTTTTTAAAACCCCAGAAAATGATGGGTGTATTTCTACTTTAAATTGCACACTGACTAATCCAAATGTTGTAGATTGCCAAAAAAAAGTCTTTTTTTGCTAACAGAATATGAAAGCTGTATATATTAAACTTGAATTTAACACTTGCAGATCTGGAAAATACTGTTCTTTGAAAAAAATTGTGTGTTTTTAAAACCCCAGAAAATGATAGGTGTATTCCTACCTTAAATTGCACACTGACTAATCCAGATGTTGTAGTTTGCCCCAAAAAAATGGTGATTTGCAATGTCCCAAATGCTGGTGCACTGAGCATGCATAAAATGGCAGCCGCCGCCCACCTAAATAACAGAATTCTAAAAGTTTTTTTTTTTTGGTCAATGAGCTCAGGGCAGGGTAAAACAATTGGGCCCTGCACCCACACAACTATTTGTCTGTAGATCGCTGAGTGAGATTCTCTCCTATGCTCTCCCTGAAATCACAAGTCCAGCAGCATCCTCTCCCTACACTTGTAACAGCAGAGTGACGTGCAGCACTACGTGACTCAAGCTTAAATAGAGCCTGGGTCACATGCTGCTCTGGCCAATCACAGCCATGTCATTAGTAGGCATGGCTATGATGGCCACTTGGGGCAAGTAGTATGCCGCTTGTTGATTGGCTGCTGTGCAAGAAAGCCAAGAAAGCGCCAAACACCGAACCCGAACTTTTACGGAAAATGTTCGGGTCTGGAGTCCAAAAATCCTAAAGTTCGGTACGAACCCGAACTTTACAGTTCGGGTTCTCTCAACCCTAGTAGTAATCACTGTGCTTCATATGTCCTAGGTGATGTAACACTAGGAGAGTCACTTATAGAGAAGGATTTGGGTGTTCTTGTAGATCATAGATTAAATAACAGGATACAATGTCAATCAGCAGCTCCTAAGGCTACCAGGATATTGTTGTGTATTAAACGAGGCATGGACTCACGGGACAGGGATGTAATATTACCACTTTACAAAGCATTGGTGCTGCCTCATCTGGAAAACACAGTTCAGCTCTGGGCACCAGTACATAGAAAGAATGCTTTGGAACTGGAAAAAGTACAAAAGAGAGCGACTAAACTGATAAGGGACATGGAGGGTCTTAGTTAGGAAAAAAGATTAAAATAATTACATTTATTTAGTCTTGAGAAGAGGAGTCTAGAGGGGGGGGGGGGGAATGATTAACCTATACAAATATATAAATGAGCCATACAAAAAATACGGTAAAAAACTGTTCCATGTAAAATGCCCTCAAAAGACAAGGGGGGGGGGGGGGGGGGGGGGGGGCGTTTCCTCCGACTGGAGAAGAAAAAGTTCAGTCTCCAGAAGCGTCAAAGATTCTTTACTGTAGGAACTGTGAATCTGTGAAATAAACTTCCTCAGGAGGTGGTCACAGCAGGAACAGTGGACAGTTTTAAAAAGGGTTTAGATGAATTCTTGAAAGAACATGACATTTATGCTTATGTAGAGTCTCACTTCTTTCTGGGATTCACAACCCCACCTATCCCTTGGTTGAACTTGATTGACTTATGTATTTTTTCAACCGTATTAATATGTAACTATATGACTATGTAACTGGCACCCTCCGCTCAGAGCATGAGCCTTCTCCATACAACCCCTTACCACTCATAATTGTTCCAGTCATGGTGGGTTAATTATTACATGTCATTAAAGTATCTACATTTGTAATGATGGTCAGTAAAGGAAACATAATACATTCAAGGGTTATTGAATTGTATTTCTGAATAATTATATCAATATTTTGCTTTCTTTTGTTATTTAGTGTATTTAGAGACCATTTAAAATATATCTTAATGTCTTCTATACATCAAGTTATGAACAGTTGTTCACAGCCAATAAGGCATGACCGAACCATTATAAACACATTTCAAATAGATATTTAAATGCTTACATAAATTGTTTGTATACATAATCATTTTTAATGTAAATTGTCCTCCAAAAGTACCAGTATTACTCTTTATTTAACATTTAATGCAATCTATAGCGAAGATAGTGAAGAATATTTACTAAGTAACATACTAGAATTTAATCCCTAAATCTAAAAGAATTATATGCCATGTACTATATTGATAATGTGTGTTTAACCGCTTCATTACGAAAGTATTTATTCCCCTTCCTTACCAGGCCAGTTTTTCAGTTGTAGCAATGGGTCTATCTAAGGGCTCTTTCACACTTGCGGCAGCACGGATCCGACATGCTGTTCACCATGTCGGATCCGTCCTGCCGCTATTTCGCCGTGCCGCCGGACCGCTGCTCTGTCCCCATTGACTATAATGGGGACAGGGGCGGAGCTCCGGCGCAGCACGGCGGTGCACGGCGAAAGCCGCCGGACTAAAAAGTCGGACATGCAGGACTTTTTAGTCCGGCAGCTTTCGCCGTGCACCGCTGTGCTGCGCCGGAGCTCTGCCCCCGTCCCCATTATAGTCAATAGGGACTGAGCGGCGGTGCGGCGGCATGGCGAAATAGCGGCAGGACGGATCCGACATGGTGAACAGCAGGTCGGATCCGTCCTGTCGCAAGTGTGAAAGAGCCCTTACTGCAAATAACTGATTAATTTGTGAGCCAGCCTATATGTATTTGATATTATTTTTCTCGGGACACCTTAGACCTTCCTTTTGTGCTATTAGATGATGGATATAATATTTTAAAAATAATATTTAAAGGAAAAACTGAAAATTATAAAAAAAAACATTTCTAAAACAATTCTCGTATGCTTGTACCTTTAAAATGGACGCTATTTATATAATTTATCTACCGGCTGGGCCTGCCACAAGACTTCAAAATACTGGAGTGCATTTTGGATTTTGGCAGCCTATTTTTCTATTGCTGGTTCTATGGCACCGTACTGCCAGAAAACTGTTGTACAGCGCAAAAATGCTGCAAGCCCCTCCAAAGTGAATTTTTTGAATGTTATTCGCAAGGTATTAATCTTGGGGAAATTTGGACATTTTAAGTTTTTTTTTTTGGCATGCGTTTGTATTTTTTACGTAGAAAAAAAAAACCCTGCTATACAAAATATAGCTAAAACAAATACCTAGATTTTTAAAATAAACATGTGTGTATGTTTGTATATTTTACACATATAAATTCCACTATACTATTGTTAAAACTAATAAATATATATCTAAAAAATATTTTTTATTTTTATGAACAAAAAAAGGGTGGGATGTTTGTATGGGTGTGTACATAGTCTAATTACTATTGGTTTACTGGTAACTATTTCTATATTTTTTTATTTTTTTATTTTTATTAAAAAAAAATATTATTTTTTTATTTACTTTTTTTTAAGTGAATTAACCCCTTTCTGCCACAGTCAAGGCAGGAAGAGGTTAATTCCCAGCCTGCAGGCTGTCATTTCATTTAAAGCCAGCAGGTGGCGCTCTTACAAAAAGTGCTACCTGCTGGCTTTCAGCTTTTTCAATGTAATACACGCTTGTGGAATAGAGTTACAAGCGTGTATTACAGTCAGACCGCTCCAGCTAGCTTCTGGAATTCTCCCTGTGACCGCAGCTGTCTAATGACAACGTGGTCACAGCGATCTGCGGCAGCACGGGCCGCCGGCAGCTCGTGATATAACCCAACGCTTTTATACGTTGGGTTACAGATAAGAGCCTACTGCAGCAATGTTGAAAGTCGTGCGGTGGTAGGCAAGTGGTTAATATCACTATGAAGCGGGCTCATGAGCTAGCCCTACCCCATATTCAGTTGGTGCTGGCTGTATTATACTACGCTGTGAATCGCTCAAAATTGCATCTGTCATTTTGAAGATCAGTAGACAACACGGAAGGACAGGGAAGATGAAGTAAGCTCCCTTGAAGCAATACTTTGTAGGACAGCCTTTTGCTGTAATTATAGCTGCAAGTCTCTTGGGGGTATGCATCTACCAGCTTTACACATTTAGAGGCTGAAATTTTTGTCCATTCTTCTTTGCAAAATAGCTCAAGCTCAGAGAGATTAGGCTACTTCCATAGGATCTCAATACGGGACTCAATACGCTTCCGTTTTGTCCCCATTCATTGTCAATTGGGACAAAATGTAACTGAACAGAACGGAATACTGCAAAAAGCATTCCATTCTGTTTGGTTGCGTTTCCATTCTCGCCGAGCAAACCACAGCATGCTGTGGTTTTCTTTCCGTCATGGGATGCGGAGCAAGACGCCATGACCCACAATATAAGTCAATGGGGACGGATCCGTTTAACTCTGACACAATCTGACACAATAGAAAACGGATCCTTCCTCTATTGACTTTCAATGGTGTTCATGACAAATCGGTCTTGGCTATGTTAATACTACTGGATCCATTCATAACGGATGCTGATGGTTGTATTATCAGTGACGGAAGTGTTTTTGCTGAGCCTGCCGGATCCAGCAAAACTGCTAGTGTGAAAGTAGTCTTAGATTGTCTGTGAACAGCAATTTTCAAGTCTTGCCACAGATTCTCAATAAGATTTAGTCTCACTTTGACTGGGCCATTCTAACACATGAATATGCTTTGACTTATGTGCCATCAGAAAATGACCTGCTGTATAAATCACTTTTTTATGTTTAACATACTTTTAGCAAATTTTTGATGATGTTATTTTTAACATGTCAATATCTATATTTAAACTAAAACAAAAAATCATGCAGTTTTTGGCCACTATGTCTAATAATTAGCGCCACTTCTTGGTTTGTACAGATCACTTTACTGCAGTTAACCTATTCCAATCCTGTCTGTAATGATATCATCTTTGTTATCCCCCATTCACAATAGGTGATTGTCAAGTCTAATCTAATCCTTCCTTGTACAATGACCTCTGGGCAGGTCACACAGCATGTTTAGAAAACTTTCCCACAGAAGTCAATAGGGCCCCCTCCTGTCCATTGTGTCTATGGCCCATGGGGCTAATGTAAAGCAATTTTTTTTAATACTGTGTAAATGCTGTTAAGAACAGCTCAGGCAAGATGGCTGCCCCATAATAATGTTCAGGAAATAAATGTGTTACTATCTGATTTTAACTGGGAGATAAATTTTTTGGTGACACATTTCCTTTAAACCATTCCATTGTAGCTCTGACTGTATGTTTAGGGTTGTTGTCCTGCTGGAAGGTAAACCATCGCCCCAGACTCCTGGATTGCCCTGTATTCAGCTCCAGCCATCTTCCCATCAACTGTGACCAGCTTCCTTGTCCCCATCCCCACAACATGATGCTGCCACCACCATGTTTCACAGTAGGGATTGTATGTTCAGGGTAATGTGCAGTGTTAGATTTCCACCACATATAGCGTTTTGCATTGATGCCAAAAAGTTCAACTTTGGCCTCATCTGACCTGAGCACCCTCATCCACATGTTTACAGTGTCCCCTACATGACTTGTGAAAAACTGCAAACAAAAATGGCTTGCTTTCAAAAATGGCTTTCTTCTTTCCACTCTTCCATGAAGGCCAGAAATGTGGAGTACATGATTAATAGTTTTTGGACAGATTCTGAGTAGCTCCTCCAGAGTGACCATGGTCCTCTTGGCTGCTTCTGTTATTAGTGCTTTATTTGCCAGGGCTGTCAGTTTAGGTGGCCGGTCATATCTTGGTAGGTTTGCATTTCTGCCATATTCCATCCATTTTCAGATGATGAATTGTACTGTGTCCCATGAGATGTTCAGAGCTTGAGATTATTTTAATAACTTCTCTACAACCTTATCCCTGACCTGTCTGGAGTGTTCCTTGGTTTTCATGATGCTGTTTGATCACTAATGTTCTCTAACAAACCCCTGAGGCCTTCACAGAACAGCTGCAGTTATACTGAGAATACATTACACACAGGTTGACGCTAATTAGTAATTAGGTGACTTCTGAAGGGAAATAGTCACATTGGATTTTATTTAGTGGTACCAGGGTACAGGAGCCTGAATACAAATGCATGCCACACCTTTCAGATATTTATTTATTAAAAATTTTGAAAACCATGTATAATTCTTTTTCACGCATACTTGCTACGTTGTTGGTTTATCACATAAAATCCCAATAAAATACATTTGTGGGTGTAAGGTGAAAAATGAGGAAAAGCTCAAGGTGTCTGAATACTTTTTCAAGGCACTGTATGTGTTTTCTGGAAATGTTATCTTTAAACACAGAATACAGCTAGTTAAGTGTCAAAGAATGCAATAGCTACAGAAGTTAGATTTAATTAGTTAACAGACAGATAGGCTTTAGCTAGAGACAACAAGGAGTCATGTTATTGTGTCAATGTGTAACTCACCCCGGCTAACAGCATTTTTCTGTGTTACAGTTGCTGTGTATTGTACTGGACTCAGTCAAACTGACTATTAAAAAACATTGTAAGTTTCAAAATAGTTCAACTACTGTGTATTAATGGAGAATATGTGCAGTTTGTTACCCATGGATACCATCTGTTCATCCATAATCTTATATGTTGCTGTCACTTTGACATTATAATGCTGTCTTGCCATTGAACCCTTCCCGACCAGCGCCGCCGGGACTTTAAACATGGTGCCCGCTCACGTGTGCAGCGGGCGCCATAGCCGTTGGTTGCCTGCTGTTTCATACAGCAGACACCAGTGTTTAAAGTCTGTGGCAGGGCTCCATAGGAATACATTGTAAGGCCTAGTTTACACGAACGTATGGCTTTTATAGTTTTTTGCGGTCCGTTTTTCAAGGATCCGTTGTTCCGTTTTTGAGTTCCGTTGTTTTTCCGTTTCCTTTCCGTTTTTCCGTTCCGTTTTTCCGTATGCCATGCACAGTATACAGTAATTACATAGAAAAAATTGGGCTGGGCATAACATTTTCAATAGATGGCTCAGAAAAAACAGAACGGATATGGAAGACATACGGATGCATTTCCGTATGTGTTCCGTTTTTTTTGCGGACCCATTGACTTGAATGGAGCCACGGAACGTAATTTGCGGGCAATAATAGGACATGTTCTATCTTTCAACGGAACGGAAAAACGGAAATACGGAAACGGAATGCATATGGAGTACATTCCGTTTTTTTTGCAGAACCATTGAAATGAATGGTTCCGTATACGGACCGTATACAGACCACAAAAAAACGTACACTTGCAAAAAAAACGCTTGTGTGAACTAGGCCTAACTCTCATTGTATGAGAGAAGCAATCTAAGGCTACTTTCCGTTTCAGGGTTCTCACAAGTGGTCCAAAACGGATCAGTTATACCCTAATGCATTCTGAATGGATAAGGATCCGTTCAGAATGCATCAGTTTGCCTCCGTTACGCCTCCATTCTGCTCTGGAGGCGGACACCAAAATTCAGATCATCCCCCCTTTTCCCAAAATGTTAATAAAAAACAATAAAAAAATACACATCATGAGTATTGCTGCATGCAAAAACACCTGTACTATTAAAATATTAATATTTTTTCCCATACAGCAAACAGCAAAAAGGAAAAAAAATGTCAAAATTGCAGATTCGCTGGTTTTTAATCAAAAAGTCGTACATACCCAGAATGGTATAAATGAAAAGTACAGATCACCGTGCAAAAAATTAGCCCTCACACAGCTACGTAAACATCACTACAAAAAAAAGTTATAGGGGCCAAAATATGGTGATGAAAAGAAAACAATTCTGTCAAAGTTTTGTTTTCAGTGTTAAAATGCAAGAAAAACTATTCATACTGACCTGGAGAATGAAAGTAATAGGTCACTTTTACCGTATAGGGAATGTAAAAAAAACGAAACCTATAAAACTATTGCGGAATTGTGTATTTTTCCCAGTTTCACCCCATTTGGAATTTTTTTCCAGCTCCCCACTACATTGTATGCAATATTAAATGGTGGAATTAGAAACTGCAACTTGTCCCGCAAAAAACAAGCCCTCATACGGCTAAGTGAATGGAAAAATAAAAAAGTTATCGACGCGAAAAGGCAGGCAGTGAAAAACAAAAATGCAAAAATGAAAAACCCTCACGGTCTGAAAGGGTAAAGACCTTGAAAGGGGTCCTAAGAGACCATAGAGTATCATATACATTTTTTCAGGGCAATTGGCTCTGCTTCTGATTCAGGCCAAATTTCTTTGGATCTGAATCAAATTTGACAAGCAATTTGTGCGTATCAGACCCAAAATTTATTTCAAGAAATTTGCTAATTTCTAGTCCTTGTTGTGCTGTGTTCAATGTTTTTCTATTTCTCTTTTCCACAGAGTCACAACTTTTTGTTTACTTGTCCATTCACATAGCCACATAGGGGCTTGTTTGTTTTGGGACAAGTTATACGTTTAATGGCATTATTTAATTCAACATATACATACATTGACAAAAAAAATGCAATTTTGCAATTGTCTTTATGGTTTAGTATGTGAGGATCCACTGTGTGCTAAAACTGATATGTTACCTTTACTGTCTGATTCAGTATCAAAATATAAAAGTTTTTATCAGTAAATACAGTAAATACTATAAAAGAAAAAAAATCACCCAAAATCACAGTTTTTTGTTTGTTTCACATCCCCCCAAATGCATAAAAAGTAATACAAAATTCAAAAGGCTACTGTATCAATCAAAACTTCAGCTTGCCTTGGTAATAAGAGCCCTCCGACAGCTCCATAAGCAAAAATATTAAAGCGTTATGAGTGTCAGAACATAACATAGCAAATATTCTTTTTTCAAAGCTTTTTATTTTTTTAATTAAGTATTAAATAAAAACTATATATGTTTAATATCACTGTGATTGTGCTGGCTTGCAGAATAAAGCTGCCCAGTGAATAAGAAACCCATGACTCAATAGTGTAATTGCATTTTTCTCCAGTTCCACTCCATTAATAATTTTTTTTCCAGCTTCCCAATCCATTGTATTCAATTTTAAACGAGTCCTGAAACAAATAAGCCCTCATATGGCTATGTGAACAGAAAAGTAAAAATGTTATGGCTCTTTGAAGGGGAAAAAATGAAAAAAAAATTTTTTTATGTTTTACAGTGGTTGAGGGGTTAAGCCATGCCATAGGCAGGGCATAAAAGGCATTCTTCAATTACAGGCCTTGGAGCCTTAACAAACAACTAGTGGGCACCCTGCAATTTTATCACTTAGGTGTCAATCGGGAGACAAGGGTAGTGTGTCTCCTGATTAGATTGGAGAAGAAATGGCTGCAGCCTAAGCAGACAATGCACTGCATTTCTGTGTGAATTTCTATGCCCCAAAGGCATAAAGTCTTCATACAATTTTTGTGTCATTTTTGCACCTTGATTACTTATTTTAAACAATCATTTTTCAACTCTTATGGGAATGCCTAAAAAATGCCAAGATCTAGGCCATACTGCGCTTTAATGAAACACCAAAACTAATTCCCATGTAAACGTATTAAACCCATATATAATCAAATTACCAACACCAAAAGAAATATATGGATCCTCACTATATCACATAGAATAATGTACCAACACAAGGTGTAATCATTCACTACATAACTTTATTGTAATCACTATAATTCACATGATTAGCAAAACACAATATTAAAATCAAGATTAAAAATAATAGGGCTGGCGGTGCATGAGTGGTGGACTATTGGCAGTGGCATACCGCCAATATAGGCAGACCACGCAGCTGCTATGGGGCCTGTGGGAGGGGGGGCTCAGAGTGCATGGAAGGCCCCGCCCCCTACGTCTGCTCTGCAGTTATGTATTTATTATCACCGGGCATTCCATTCCTATGTGATTACACTGCCGGCCCTCCTGCTCTCTCACTATGATAGTAGGAGAGAGAGTAGCAGGGCAGGCAGGTAGCGATATCACACACTAATAACACTGCAGGCCCATCCTCTCTATCAGTATGAAGTCTCAGCGCAGCCAGGGCCACCAGCAGGGCAGTTACTATACTGTTAGGGCGGCCTGCCTGCAAGGAAGCAAGGGCCGGCTCCCAGCTACCACCACCCGCTGTTCTCTGCTGCTGGACTGCATTTAGTTTTACTTTGGTGAAAGGGACAGCACAGTACCTTGCAGGGCTTGTTCCTTTCTCCAAAGTAAACTTCACCAACCTGACATGAGCAGACAGGCACCCCCCTCGCTGCAGTGTGATATTCCTTCATGTGTGAGGAGGGGGCGGAGCCATAGGAGCCGAGGCAGCAGCAGGAGATATGGAGACTCTGCACCTTCTGACCTCCTGTGTTCCTGTGCCTCCAGTATAAAGTTCAGTCCCTCACTGGTCCTCCTACAGAGCAACAATGGGGTAAGTTACTGTGGGAGGGAAGTCAGAGTCCTGAAACTGCTACCCCTGCACATCTTGTGTCCCTGTTGTTCCAGCCCCTCACAGACCTCTTCCCACTGACTACCTCACCTATATTTCAGGCAGAGCAAGAAGTTATGTCTCCTAGTGACTCCCCCCCCTCCTCCATCAGTGGCATTTCAAACTTTCCCACTTTTTCCAGCCCTCATCCCCCACGTATGATGTAATGTCTCTGGAGGTTATATCAGCGCTGGAGCTTTATAAGAGGAGCGGCTGATATCGGTCACATATGATGTAAATGTCTCTGGACAGTGCACCGCCCCCATCGTTTAACCCCTCAGGTGCCACGATCAATGCCAATCGCGGCACCTGTGAGTGAAGGCAGAGAAATACGGTTCACTCTAATTTTAAAAAAATTATTTATCTGTAACGGTTTCAAAAGGTTATTTATACACTGTATTTCTTTATTTATTAGCAAATGGGTGTGACAGGGGAGGAGCCAGGGGTGGGTAATGGGCATAGTTAGGGGGCCCAATTCTGATTCTTGCTATGGGACCCAATGATTTTTATGTACGCCCCTGACTATTGGATAACATGCAAGTGCAAACATACGGTCAGCAACAGAACTAAGCACTGTAACCAGTAGCAGTCATCTGCAAAATTGATAAGCTGCACAAAATAAAAGTTTAATATAAACGTGTGCAAAGCAAATGGTGTATCTGTCACCGTTATTATGGCACGCTGAAAACATCAAAATATAAATATCAAACCCTCTTATACAGTATCAACGGGTAAAAGCCCATAAAAGTAAATATGCATCACCAAAAATTGGTGGAACTTACTGGAAGGCCAAACAGTGCTACAAAATAATACTGACCACAGGATAGTCCACAGCAAAATACAGGCACCACCAGTCCACTCCCCGATGCAGCGTTTTGCGTGCTGCTTTTTAACCCATTAAGGACTTAGGACGTACCGGTACGTCCTAAGTTTAAATCGCGATTGCGGTGCGGCGGGGGTTAATCGCAACAGGATGTCCGCTGAAATCATTCAGCGGGCATCCTGTCACAACATCCTGACCCCCCCCCCCCCCCTATCGGCGATCGCAGAAAACCGCAGCTCAATTCAGACCTGCTATTTGCTGCATTTCCGGTCCATTTCCGGTCCATTCGATGAACCGGAAAAAGACTGTGATCGGTGGTGTGATTACACACCACCAATCACAGTACGAACATTTGGGAGAGGCGGTGCTGGCCGTGGTGCTGAATGCCGCTGTTCAGGGTGCTGATTGGTGCAGGGAGAGAGGCGCGAGATTCAAACTTCCAGCGCTCCTCTCTCCCCTCCTCTTCCTGTTCAGCACCTGCACCGTGCAGCACCGTCCTCACCAGGGTCCTGCGATCCCCCCATCGGCACCCATCACCCTCCTGTACCCATCATCCTCCAGGTAGGTTAGGGTCAGTGAGGGAGATGCACCGTTAGGCAGGGATAGAAGGGAAAAGTTATTTAGGAAAAAAATATAAAAACTTTATCTGAATTTATTGTTTTCTAGCTTTCAGACCCTAGACCCCCCCCTGCCACTTGCCCCCCCTCCCTTCACCACCAGCCCCCCCTTCCCCCCACCAGCTCCCCCACCACCACTTTTTTTTTTGCGTGCGCTGACTGGCCGGCACTCTTAGCGTCCGGCCACTGTTAGCGCATTGACCGCCCCACCACCCCACCGCTGATCAGCGTTGTACCGCTGATCAGCAAGTTTGAACATTTTTTTTTTCTAACACTTTTTTTTTTACTTTTTAGTACGTGAACACCCGTGCTCCCACACACACGCACATACAATAAAGTTTTACACGCACATACATACACACGCACACACACATACCCATGGCCCACCGTATGTTCTCGGTGAAGGAGGCATACGCCCAGATTGCCTCCGACTCCGAGAGCCCCAGTGAGGATAAGGATGACCCCACATTCCTCTTGTCATCCGCATCCTCCTCATCATCATCTGATGACGATGAGCCCCCAAGGCGGTGGAGATGCCGCCAGGCGGAGCCAGGGGCCCCACATGCTAGGGACCCTGTGGTCCACCCTAGTACGAGCCGCCCTGGGGCTCGTACTGGTTTCCCGGCACACCAAATAAGCCCACCGGAGCCCCCTGCCGGTGAACTTAGCTGGTGTCCCCCAGTGGATTTTGAGCCCGAGATTCCGGATTTTGTTGGCAATCCAGGAATCCAGATTCCCACAGTGGGGTTTACTGAAATTGACTTTTTTTTTTGTTTTTTCAGTGACCCATTTGTGAATCTGATGGTGGAGCAGATGAACCTGTACGCCCAACAGTTTGTTGCTCAGCTCGTTTTTGGCTAGACCCGGTGGCTGGACGCCGGTCAGTGCACCCGAGATGAGGACATTTTGGGGCCTCGTGCTGCACATGGGTCTAGTGCAAAAACCCAGTGTCAGGCAATACTGGAGTGGGGACGTCCTCTACCAGACCCCACTCTACAGTATGGTCATGACACGTCCCCGGTTTGAGGCCATCCGGAAATGTCTGCATTATTCAGATAATGCAGCATGTCCCCCCAAGGTGATCCTGCCCATGACCGTCTGTATAAGATACGGCCGGTCATCAATCACTTCGGCCTACGTACCTGGAAGGGAGGTTGCGGTTAATGAGTCTCTCGTTGCATTCAAGGGGGGACTCAGTTTCCGCCAATACATTCCCACTAAGCGGGCGAGTTATGGCGTGAAAATGTACAAAATTTGTGAGAGTACCTCAGGGTACACTTACAAATTTCGTGTGTACGAGGGGCAAGATTCCCGTATTGAACCCCCAGAATGACCCCCCACTCTGGGTGTTAGCGGGAAACTCGTGTGGGACCTTATATACCCACTGCTAGATAAGGGTTACCACTTGTGGATAACTTTTATACTAGCATTCCCTTGTTCAGGTCCCTTGCCGCCAGATCCACGTTCGCTTGTAGGACCGTGCCGAAAAATCAACGCGGCCTCCCTACCTACCCCCTCCAGGTACCTATCCCCAGGGGTGAGACCTGTGCTCTTACCAGTGGAAACCTGTTGCTTGTCAGGTATAAGGACAAGAGGGATGTCCTTATACTGTCCACAATCCACAGTAACAGCACCACCCCCGTCTCTGTGCGAGGTACCGCGGCAACGGTCCTCAAGCCCGATTGTATCGTCGACTACAATCGGTATATGGGAGGAGTTGATCTCTCTGATCAAGTCCTCAAGCCATTAAATGCCATGCGCAAAACCCGGGCATGGTACAAAAAAGTTGCGGTCTACTTGGTACAGGTTGCCTTGTACAACGCTTTTGTACTATCCCGAAGTGCTGGCAGCACAGGCACATTCCTCCAATTCTATGAGGCAGTCCTCAAGGACCTGATCTTTTCAGACCGGGAAAGAGCAGGCCGGAGTACCTAGGGAACTGGAGGCGCCCGGATCGTCTCTGGCCAACATTTTCCAGGTGTGGTCCCCCATACTGGAAAGAAGGGACGAAACCAAAACAAGTGCTTCAGGGAGTATCACACTTCCATGGAGTACTATATTTTTATAATCTCCAACAGTCCCCTAGAGAACATAAAAAACTATGGTTCTCAGACTTTGGAGACACAGAAACATATTTTTTTTTTTCAAAAAATATTAGTTTTAGTGCAGGCATCCTCAAACTGCGGCCCTCCAGATGTTGTAAAACTATAACTCCCAGCATGCCCAGACAACCTACAGCTATCAGCAGGGCATGGTGGGAATTGTAGTTTTACAACATCTGGAGGGCCGCAGTTTGAGGATGCCTGCTTAGTGTCTCCAAAGTCTGAGAGCCATACATACTGTATTGGGCATCGTCGCGTCCGTAAAAATATTCTCTATAAAAATAACATTTAACCCAACCCCCCCCGGATGAACAGCGTTAAAAAAAACGTGTAAAAAAAGGCAATTTTTTGTCACCTAACATCACAAAAAGTGTAATAGCGAGCGATCAAAATGCCATATGCACCCCCAATTAGTGCCAATAAAACCGCCATCTCATCCCGCAAAAAATAAGCCCCTACATTAGATAGTCGCCCACAAAAAAATAAAACTGTAGCTGCCAGGTTATGGAGATACTAAAATAATTTTTTGGTGTTCCTAAAATGATAATATAGTGTAAAATCTAAATAAATTTGAAAATGTAGACATATTAGGTATCTCCGCGTCCGTAAGAATCTGCCCTATAAAAATAACATTTGACCAAACCCCTCGGATGATCAGCGTTAAAAATATAAAATAAAAACGGTGCCAAAATTTCCATTTGAATCCTTTTTTTCCGGTAATAAAGCAAGGGTTAACAGCCAAACAAAACTAAATATTTATTGCCCTGATTCTGTAGTTTGCAGAAAAACCCCATATTCCCCATCGGCACCCATCACCCTCCTGTACCCATCATCCTCCAGGTAGGTTAGGGTCAGTGAGGGAGATGCACCGTTAGGCAGGGATAGAAGGGAAAAGTTATTTAGGAAAAAAATATAAAAACTTTATCTGAATTTATTGTTTTCTAGCTTTCAGACCCTAGACCCCCCCCTGCCACTTGCCCCCCCTCCCTTCACCACCAGCCCCCCCTTCCCCCCACCAGCTCCCCCACCACCACTTTTTTTTTTTGCGTGCGCTGACTGGCCGGCACTCTTAGCGTCCGGCCACTGTTAGCGCATTGACCGCCCCACCACCCCACCGCTGATCAGCGTTGTACCGCTGATCAGCAAGTTTGAACATTTTTTTTTTTCTAACACTTTTTTTTTTACTTTTTAGTACGTGAACACCCGTGCTCCCACACACACGCACATACAATAAAGTTTTACACGCACATACATACACACGCACACACACATACCCATGGCCCACCGTATGTTCTCGGTGAAGGAGGCATACGCCCAGATTGCCTCCGACTCCGAGAGCCCCAGTGAGGATAAGGATGACCCCACATTCCTCTTGTCATCCGCATCCTCCTCATCATCATCTGATGACGATGAGCCCCCAAGGCGGTGGAGATGCCGCCAGGCGGAGCCAGGGGCCCCACATGCTAGGGACCCTGTGGTCCACCCTAGTACGAGCCGCCCTGGGGCTCGTACTGGTTTCCCGGCACACCAAATAAGCCCACCGGAGCCCCCTGCCGGTGAACTTAGCTGGTGTCCCCCAGTGGATTTTGAGCCCGAGATTCCGGATTTTGTTGGCAATCCAGGAATCCAGATTCCCACAGTGGGGTTTACTGAAATTGACTTTTTTTTTTGTTTTTTCAGTGACCCATTTGTGAATCTGATGGTGGAGCAGATGAACCTGTACGCCCAACAGTTTGTTGCTCAGCTCGTTTTTGGCTAGACCCGGTGGCTGGACGCCGGTCAGTGCACCCGAGATGAGGACATTTTGGGGCCTCGTGCTGCACATGGGTCTAGTGCAAAAACCCAGTGTCAGGCAATACTGGAGTGGGGACGTCCTCTACCAGACCCCACTCTACAGTATGGTCATGACACGTCCCCGGTTTGAGGCCATCCGGAAATGTCTGCATTATTCAGATAATGCAGCATGTCCCCCCAAGGTGATCCTGCCCATGACCGTCTGTATAAGATACGGCCGGTCATCAATCACTTCGGCCTACGTACCTGGAAGGGAGGTTGCGGTTAATGAGTCTCTCGTTGCATTCAAGGGGGGACTCAGTTTCCGCCAATACATTCCCACTAAGCGGGCGAGTTATGGCGTGAAAATGTACAAAATTTGTGAGAGTACCTCAGGGTACACTTACAAATTTCGTGTGTACGAGGGGCGAGATTCCCGTATTGAACCCCCAGAATGACCCCCCACTCTGGGTGTTAGCGGGAAACTCGTGTGGGACCTTATATACCCACTGCTAGATAAGGGTTACCACTTGTGGATAACTTTTATACTAGCATTCCCTTGTTCAGGTCCCTTGCCGCCAGATCCACGTTCGCTTGTAGGACCGTGCCGAAAAATCAACGCGGCCTCCCTACCTACCCCCTCCAGGTACCTATCCCCAGGGGTGAGACCTGTGCTCTTACCAGTGGAAACCTGTTGCTTGTCAGGTATAAGGACAAGAGGGATGTCCTTATACTGTCCACAATCCACAGTAACAGCACCACCCCCGTCTCTGTGCGAGGTACCGCGGCAACGGTCCTCAAGCCCGATTGTATCGTCGACTACAATCGGTATATGGGAGGAGTTGATCTCTCTGATCAAGTCCTCAAGCCATTAAATGCCATGCGCAAAACCCGGGCATGGTACAAAAAAGTTGCGGTCTACTTGGTACAGGTTGCCTTGTACAACGCTTTTGTACTATCCCGAAGTGCTGGCAGCACAGGCACATTCCTCCAATTCTATGAGGCAGTCCTCAAGGACCTGATCTTTTCAGACCGGGAAAGAGCAGGCCGGAGTACCTCGGGAACTGGAGGCGCCCGGATCGTCTCTGGCCAACATTTTCCAGGTGTGGTCCCCCATACTGGAAAGAAGGGACGAAACCAAAACAAGTGCTTCAGGAAGTATCACACTTCCATGGAGTACTATATTTTTATAATCTCCAACAGTCCCCTAGAGAACATAAAAAACTATGGTTCTCAGACTTTGGAGACACAGAAACATATTTTTTTTTTTCAAAAAATATTAGTTTTAGTGCAGGCATCCTCAAACTGCGGCCCTCCAGATGTTGTAAAACTATAACTCCCAGCATGCCCAGACAACCTACAGCTTATCAGCAGGGCATGGTGGGAATTGTAGTTTTACAACATCTGGAGGGCCGCAGTTTGAGGATGCCTGCTTAGTGTCTCCAAAGTCTGAGAGCCATACAAATTGGGCATCGTCGCGTCCGTAAAATTATTCTCTATAAAAATAACATTTAACCCAACCCCCCCCCGGATGAACAGCGTTAAAAAAAACGTGTAAAAAAAGGCAATTTTTTGTCACCTAACATCACAAAAAGTGTAATAGCGAGCGATCAAAATGCCATATGCACCCCCAATTAGTGCCAATAAAACCGCCATCTCATCCCGCAAAAAATAAGCCCCTACATTAGATAGTCGCCCACAAAAAAATAAAACTGTAGCTGCCAGGTTATGGAGATACTAAAATAATTTTTTGGTGTTCCTAAAATGATAATATAGTGTAAAATCTAAATAAATCTAAAGGTATCTCCGCGTCCGTAAGAATCTGCCCTATAAAAATAACATTTGACCAAACCCCTCGGATGATCAGCGTTAAAAATATAAAATAAAAACGGTGCCAAAATTTCCATTTGAATCCTTTTTTTCCGGTAATAAAGCAAGGGTTAACAGCCAAACAAAACTAAATATTTATTGCCCTGATTCTGTAGTTTGCAGAAAAACCCCATATGTGGTCGTAAATGGCTATATAGCCACACGGCATGGCATAGAACGAAGGGAACGCCATATGGTTTCTGGAAGGCAGATTTTTGATGGACTGGTTTATTTACACCATGTCCCATTAGAAGCCCCCCCTGATGTAGCCTAGACTAGAAACTCCAAAAAAGTGACCCCATCTAAGAAACTACACCCCTCAAGGTATTCAAAAGTTACTTTACAAACTTTGTTAACCCTTTAGGTAGCGAATGTAGAAACAATTTTAGAATTAAAATTTTTTGTTACCTTGCCTCAAAAAAGTGTAATATAGAGCAACCAAAAATTATATTTACCCTAAAATAGTCCCAAAACATCAACCACCTTATCCCATAGTTTCCTAGATGTGGTCACTTTTATGGAGTTTCTACTCTAGGGGTGCATCAGGGGGCTTGAAAGGGTACATGGTGTAAATAAACCAGTCCAGCAAAATCTGCCTTCCAAAAACCATATGGCGTTCCCCTTCTTCTATGTCCTGCCGTTTAGCCAAATAGTAGTTTACGACCACATATGGGGTGTTTCTGCAAACTACAGAATCAGAGCAACCCATATTGAGTTTGGTTTGGCTGTTAACCATTTTTTTCAGTAATAAAGTAAGGGTTTAAAATGAAAAACTTTCCAAAAAATTGAAATTCCAAAATTATTTCTCCATCTGCCATTAACTCTTGTGGAACACCTAAAGGGTTAACAAAGTTTGTAAACTTAGTTTTGAATACCTTGAGGGGTGTACTTTCTTAGATGGAGTCACTTTTTTGGAATTTCTATTCTAGGGGTGCAACGGGGGGCTTGAAATGGGACATGGTATAAACAAAACCAGTTCAGCAAAATCTGCCTTCCAAAACCCATATGGCGTTCCCCTCCTTCTATGTCCTCCCGTTTGGCCAAACAGTAGTTTACGACCACATATGGGGTGTTTTTGCAAACTACAGAATCAGGGCAATCCATATTGAGTTTTGTTTGGCAGTTAAACCTTACTTTATTACTGGAAAAAATGGGTTAAAATGGAAAATTTTCCAAAAAATTGAAATTCCAAAATTGTTTCTCCATCTGCCATTAACTCTAGTGGAACACGTAAAGGGTTAACAAAGTTTGTAAACCCAGTTTTGAATACCTTGAGGGGTGTACTTTTTTAGATGGAGTCACTTTTTTGGAATTTCTATTCTAGGGGTGCAACGGGGGGCGTCAAATGGGACATGGTATAAACAAAACCAGTCCTGCAAAATCTGCCTTCCAAAACCCATATGGCTTTCCCCTCCTGCTATGTCCTCCCGTTTGGCCAAACAGTAGTTTACGACCACATATGGGGTGTTTTTGCAAACTAAAGAATCAGGGCAACCCATATTGAGTTTTGTTTGGCAGTTAACCCTTGCTTTATTACTGGAAAAAATGGGTTAAAATGGAAAATTTTCCAAAAAATTGAAATTCCAAAATTGTTTCTCCATCTGCCATTAACTCTTGTGGAACAACTAAAGGGTTAACAAAGTTTGTAAACCCAGTTTTGAATACCTTGAGGGGTGTACTATCTTAGATGGAGTCACTTTTTTGGAATTTCTATTCTAGGGGTGCAACGGGGGGCTTGAAATGGGACATGGTATAAACAAAACCAGTTCAGCAAAATCTGCCTTCCAAAACCCATATGGCGTTCCCCTCCTTCTATGTCCTCCCATTTGGCCAAACAGTAGTTTACGACCACATATGGGGTGTTTTTGCAAACTACAGAATCAGGGCAATCCATATTGAGTTTTGTTTGGCAGTTAAACCTTACTTTATTACTGGAAAAAATGGGTTAAAATGGAAAATTTTCCAAAAAATTGAAATTCCAAAATTGTTTCTCCATCTGCCATTAACTCTAGTGGAACACGTAAAGGGTTAACAAAGTTTGTAAACCCAGTTTTGAATACCTTGAGGGGTGTACTTTTTTAGATGGAGTCACTTTTTTGGAATTTCTATTCTAGGGGTGCAACGGGGGGCGTCAAATGGGACATGGTATAAACAAAACCAGTCCTGCAAAATCTGCCTTCCAAAACCCATATGGCTTTCCCCTCCTGCTATGTCCTCCCGTTTGGCCAAACAGTAGTTTACGACCACATATGGGGTGTTTTTGCAAACTAAAGAATCAGGGCAACCCATATTGAGTTTTGTTTGGCAGTTAACCCTTGCTTTATTACTGGAAAAAATGGGTTAAAATGGAAAATTTTCCAAAAAATTGAAATTCCAAAATTGTTTCTCCATCTGCCATTAACTCTTGTGGAACAACTAAAGGGTTAACAAAGTTTGTAAACCCAGTTTTGAATACCTTGAGGGGTGTACTATCTTAGATGGAGTCACTTTTTTGGAATTTCTATTCTAGGGGTGCAACGGGGGGCTTGAATTGGGACATGGTATAAACAAAACCAGTCCTGCAAAATCTGCCTTCCAAAACCCATATGGCGTTCCCCTCCTTCTATGTCCTCTCGTTTGGCCAAACAGTAGTTTACGACCTCATATAGGGTGTTTTTTGCAAACTACAGAATCAGGGCAACCCATATTGAGTTTTGTTTGGCAGTTAACCCTTGCTTTGTTCCTGGAAAAAATTTATCATTTGGAAAATTTTCAAAAAAAATCGAAATTCTTAAATTTTATGTCCATTTGCCATGAAGTCTTGTGGAAGACCTAAAGGGTTAACAGAGTTTTGTAAAATCAGTTTTGAATACCTTGAGGGGTGTAGTTTCTAAAATGGGGTCATTTTTGGGTGGTTTCTATTACGTAAGCCTCACAAAGTGACTTCAGACCTGAACTGGTCCATAGAAAGTGGGGGTATTACTATGTATTACAGAAGTAGAGAAACTGAAACTTTGAAATTTGCAAATTTTTCCAACTTTTTGGTAAATTTGGTATTTTTTTGACCCAATTTTAGCAGTGTCATGAAGTACAATATGTGACGAAGAAACAATCTCAGAATGGCCTGGGTAAGTCAAAGCGTTTTAAAGTTATCAGCACTTAAAATGACACTGGTCAGATTTGCAAAAAATGGCCAAGTCCTTAAGGTGAAATAGGGCTGAGTCCTTAGGGGGTTAAAGGGGCACTGCCTGGGATATATTTGGTCATGCTGAGACAAATGAACAGTTAAGTGCGGACACATCTGTAATTTGATTGGAATTGATTTGTTCATCTCTACTAGGCATACATTATTTCTTTATGCCACCCCATGCCCAACATACAGGTAAATGTGTCAAAAGTTTAAATATACGGATGTAGTAGAGTTAACACTAAATGCGTTAAGCAAACACCTTCAATTGCTTTTCAATGGCTTTTGTCTCAAGATAACGTGATGAGTTAAGAAATTTGAGTTAAGAGCTTGAGTGCTAACCCTGCTACATCTGTATAGCAACTTATAAATGTAAGTATTGATAAAGAATACATTCATCCCACTAATATAGTTGTAAACATAGTAACATAGTACATAAGGCCGAAAAAAGACATTTGTCCATCCAGTTCGGCCTGTCATCCTGCAAGTTGATCCAGAGGAAGGCAAGAAAAAACCCTGTGAGATAGAAGCCAATTTTCCCCACTTTAGGGAAATAAAAAAATTCCTTCCCGACTCCAATCAGGCAATCAGAATAACTCCCTGGATCAACGACCCCTCTCTAGTAGCTATAGCCTGTAATATTATTACACTCCAGAAATACATCCAAGCCCCTCCTGAACTCTTTTAGTGAACTCACCATAACCACCTCCTCAGGCAGAGAGTTCCATAGTCTCACTGCTCTTACCGTAAAGAATCATCTTCTATGTTTGTGTACAAACCTTCTTTCCTCCAGACGCAGAGGATGCCCCCTCGTCACAGTCACAGTCACAGTCCTGGGGATAAATAGATGATGGGAGAGATCTCTGTACTGACCCCTGATATATGTATATTTAGTAATTAGATCTCCCCTCAGTCATCTTTTTTCTAAAGTGAATAACCCTAATTTTAATAATCTTTCAGGGTACTGTAGTTGCCCCATTCCAGTTATTACTTTAGTTGCCCTCCTCTAGACCCTCCCCAGCTCTGCTATGTCTGCCTTGTTCACAGGAGCCCAGAACTGTACACAGTGCTCCATGTGTGGTCTGACTAGCGATTTGTAAAGTGGTAGGACTATGTTCTTATCACGGGCATCTATGCCCCTTTTGATGCAAACCATTATCTTATTGGCCTTGGCAGCAGCTGCCTGACACTGGTTTTTGCAGCTTAGTTTGCTGTTTATTTAAATTTCTAGATCCTTTTCCATGTCAGTGTTACCCAGTGTTTTACCATTTAGTATATACGGGTGACTTGCATTATTCCTTCCCATGTGCATAACCTTACATTTGTCAGTGTTAAACCTCATCTGCCACTTATCTGCCCAAGCCTCCAATCTATCCAGATCCCTCTGTAGTAGTATACTGTCCTCTTCAGTGTTAATTACTTTACACAGTTTAGTGTCATCTGCGAAAATTTATATTTTACTATGCAAGCCTTCTACAAGATCATTAATAAATATATTGAAGAGAATTCGGCCCAATACTAACCCCTGAGCTACCCCACTATTGACAGTGACCCAATCTGAGTGCGTACCATTAATATCCACCCTCTGTTTTCTATCACTGAGCCAGTTACTTACCCACATACAGACATTTTCTCCCAGTCCGAGCATTCTCATTTTATATAATAACCTTTTATGTGGTACAGTGTCAAATGCTTTAGAGAAGTCCAGATATACGACATCCATTGATTCACCGCTGTCAAGTCTAGAACTTACCTCCTCACAGAAACTGATTAAATTAGTTTGGTATGACCGATCCCTCATGAAGCCACGCTGATATGGCGTTATTTGCTTATTTCCGTTGAGATGCTCTAAGATAGCATCTCCCTCAGAAAATGTTCAAACAGTTTACCCACAACAGATGTTAAACTTACCAGCCTATAGTTTCCAGGCTTTGTTTTTGGACCCTTTTTGAATATTGGCACCACATTTGCCATGCGCCAATCCTGTGGGACATTCCCTGTCAGTATAGAGTCCGCAAATATCAGAAATAAAGGTCTGGCTATGACATTACTTAATTCCCTTAGGATACTTAGGTGTATGCCATCCAGTCCTGGCGATTTGTCTATTTTAATCTTTTTAAGTCGCTGTTGTACTTCTTCCTGGGTCAGACAGGACACTTTTAATGGGGATTTTATTTTTACATTCAACATTTTATCTGACAGTTTATTTTCCTCAGTGAATACATTGGATAAAAAAATATTTAACAGCTTTGCTTTCTCCTCGTCGCTCTCTGCAACTCTCCCCTCACTACTCTTTAAAGGACCGACACCTTCAGATTTATACTTTTTAACTTTTATATAATTGAAGAATATTTTAGGGTTAGTTTTACTCTCTTTGGCAATTAATCTCTCGGTCTCTAGTTTGGCCGCTTTTATTTGTTTTTTACATGTTCTATTTTTTCCCTTATAGTTTTTCAGTGCTTCCATGCTACCCTCCAGTTTTAGTGATTTGTATGCTTTCTTTTTGTCATTTATTGCTTTCTTTACAGTTCTATTTATCCACATTGGTTTCTTTTTGTTCCTTAACCTTTTATTTCCATACGGTATGTACCTCTCACAATGAGATTTTAGGATGCTTTTAAAGATATCCCATTTTGTGGCTGTATTTTTATTCCTGAGGACTTTGTCCCAGTTAGTTAGGCCTATGGCCTCTCTTAGTTGGCTAAATTTAGCTTTTTTGAAGTTTGGTATTTTTGTTCCTCCCTGTAGAAACGCTCTTTTGAATGATAATTGGAAGGTTATTACTTTATGGTCACTATTTCCCTATATTAAAAATATAAACACTTTTGATTTGCACATCTGTTTCTGCAGGCTTCTTGCTGCTCATCCTGCTGAGCAAAAGCCAAATAGACTAAATAAGAATTTACGCTCATAGGTCCTGATTTATCATAGACATGCCAGGCTATGATATCTCAACATGCTGCTGGAGGCTGCATCTAATTTATGTCAAGACGTATGCCAGAAGTCCATGCACCTCAACTTATTTCAGTCTTCTTCTATGAAAAAAAAAATGTATAGCACGCAAGGAAGAGAATTGACCCCGTGTAAGGGGATCTAACCTTGCAAAGCGAGGTACCTAGGATAGATCAAAAAATATATGTGGTAACCCTTTAAAACATAACGTTTATTAAATCAAGCACTGCTTGCTCCTATTTAAACTCAGGTAAGCGCAGTGACTATCGGTTGCTATATGCAGCACAACAGGCGTCTCCGGTGTACTACTGTTGAGGCGCCGTGAGCGCATTTCATCTGGACATTGCTTCCCTGTTGCACACCACATGAGAGCTCGGCCTGGTATTTAAGAGAGACTTAACCTCTGACTGTTTTCTACTTATCTTTCCAGGCGAGCTCTAATTAAGTGCTTACTGTATTGTCTCTATGGTCTCCTGATGAATAGGCTTACAGCTTAAGAAACGCGTTGGGACGTAACTTGTTCATTGTTTAGTGTACCTGAGCATCAAGGCCTTGACGGCTCAGTGTTGGTACCATCTTTCTGTCCCTCTTTTTGCTTTGGGCGAATGATCGGGTAGCCTACCTTGGCGCTGCACTCAGGGACAGTCTGAGGGAGATATTGAGGGGGTTGTTTATGAGGTAGATGCAGGGCAACTACAAGTCTGAGAGACCCGATCCTTTATCCTTTCCATTTTCATCTCTTATGCCTCCCTTGGTCTCTAATTAACAGTGTATACGCAATATGTATGCTACTGGTATTCATATTCACCATTCACAGTGGTGGGGCTTATTTTATTGATTGTTAATAAATGCTATGTTTTAAAGGGTTGCCAGTAGGGGTGAGCGAACCCGAACTGTATAGTTCGGGTTCGTACCGAATTTTGGGGTGTCCGTGACACGGACCCGAACCCGAACATTTTCGTAAAAGTCCGGGTTCGGGTTCGGTGTTCGGCGCTTTCTTGGCGCTTTTTGAAAGGCTGCAAAGCAGCCAATCAACAAGCGTCATACTACTTGGCCCAAAGGGCCATCACAGCCATGCCTACTATTGGCATGGCTGTGATTGGCCAGTGCACCATGTGACCCAGCCTCTATTTAACCCCTTAAGGACCGGGCTCATTTTCACCTTAAGGACCAGGCCATTTTTTTGAAATCTGACCAGTGTCACTTTAAGTGCTAATAACTTTAAAACGCTTTGACTTATCCAGGCCATTCTGAGATTGTTTTTTCGTCACATATTGTACTTCATGACACTGGTAAAATGAAGTCAAAAAAATTATTTTTTTTTCACAAAAAAATACCTAATTTACCAAAAATTTGGAAAAATTTGCAAATTTCAAAGTTTCAGTTTCTCTACTTCTGTAATACATAGTAATACCCCAAAAAATTGTGATGACTTTACATTCCCCATATGTCTACTTCATGCTTGAATTGTTTTGGGAATGATATTTTATTTTTTGGGGATGTTATAAGGCTTAGAAGTTTAGAAGCAAATCTTGAAATTTTTCCGAAATTTACAAAAACTAAATTTTTAGGGACCAGTTCAGGTTTGAAGTCACTTTGCAAGGCTTACATAATAGAAACCACCCAAAAATGACCCCATCTAAGAAACTACACCCCTCAAGGTATTCAAAACTGATTTTGCATAGATTGTTAACCCTTTAGGTGTTGCACAAGAGTTATTGGCAAATGGGGAGGAAATTTGAGAATTTGATTTTTTTGTCTAATTTTTCATTTTAACCCATTTTTTCCACTAACAAAGCAAGGGTTAACAGCCAAACAAGACTGTATCTTTATTGCCCTGACTCTGCTGTTTACAGAAACACCCAATATGTGGCCGTAAACTACTGTACGGCCTCACAGCGGGGCGTAGAGTGAAAGGTGCGCCGTTTGGTTTTTGGAAGGCTGATTTTTATGGACTGGTTTATTTACACCATGTCCCATTTGAAGCCCCCTGATGCACCCCTAGAGGAGAAACTCCCTAAAAGTGACCCCATCTAAGAAACTACACCCCTCAAGGTATTCAAAACTGATTTTACATACGTCGTTAACCCTTTAGGTGTTGCACAAGAGTTATTGGCAAATGGAGATGAAATTTGAGAATTTCATTTTTTTGCCTAATTTTCAATTTTAACCCATTTTTTTCACTAACAAAGCAAGGGTTAACAGCCAAACAAAACTGTATCTTTATTGCCCTGACTCTGCTGTTCACAGAAACACCCCATATGTGGCTGTAAACTACTGTACGGCCACACAGCGGGGCGTAGAGTGAAAGGTGCGCCGACTGTTTTTTTGACACCATGTCCCATTTGAAGCCCCCCTGATGCACCCCTAGATTATAAACTCCATAAAAGTGACCCCATCTAAGAAACTACACCCCTCAAGGTATTCAAAACTGATTTTACAAACTTTGTTAACCCTTTAGGTGTTGCACAAGATTTAATGGAAAATAGAGACACAATTTCAAAATTTCACATTTTTGGCAGATTTTCCATTTTAATATTTTTTTTCCAGTTACAAAGCAAGGGTTAACAGCCAAACAAAACTCATTATTTATGGCCCTGATTCTGTAGTTTACAGAAACACCCCATATGTGGTCGTAAACCGCTGTACGGGCACACGGCAGGGCGCAGAAGGAAAGGAATGCCATACGGTTTTTGGAAGGCAGGTTTTGCTGGACTGTTTTTTTGACACCATGTCCCATTTGAAGCCCCCCTGATGCACCCCTAGAGTAGAAACTCCAGAAAAGTGACCCCATTTTAGAAACTACGGGATAGGGTGGCAGTATTGTTCGTACTAGTTTAGGGTACATATGATTTTTGGTTGCTCTATATTACACTTTTTGTGCGGCAAGGTAACAAGAATTAGCTTTTTTGGCACCGTTTTTTTTTTTGTTATTTACAACATTCATCTGACAGGTTAGATCATGTGGTAATTTCATAGAGCAGGTTGTCACGGACGCGGCAATACCTAATATGTATTACATTTTTTTAATTTATGTAAGTTTTACCCAATGATTTCATTTTTAAAACAAACAAAAGTTTTAGTGTCTCCATAGTCTAAGAGCCATAGTTTTTTCAGTTTTTGGGCGATTATCTTAAGTAGGGTCTCATTTTTTGCGGGATGAGATGATGGTTTGATTTGCACTATTTTGGGGTGCATATGACTTTTTGATCGCTTGCTATTACACTTTTTGTGACGTAAGATGACAAAAAAATGCTTTTTTTACACAGTTTTTTTTTTTTTTTTTACGGTGGTCAGCTGAGGGGTTAGGTCATGTGATATTTTTATAGAGTCGGTCGATACGGACGCGGCAATACCTAATATGTATACTTTTTTTTTTATTTATGTAAGTTTTACACAATGATTTCATTTTTGAAACAAAAAAAATTATGTTTTAGTGTCTCCATAGTCTAAGAGCCATAGTTTTTTCAGTTTTTGGGTGATTATCTTAAGTAGGGTCTCATTTTTTGCGAGATGAGATGACGGTTTGATTGCTACAATTTTGGCGTACATGCGACTTTTTTGATCACTTTTATTACCTTTTTTTGTGAAGTAAGGTGGGCAAAATTTCAATTTCATCATAGTTTTTTATTTTTTATTTTTATGGCGTTCACCGTTTGGGTAAAGTAACATGACCGTTTTATAGATCAGGTCGTTACGGACGCGGCGATACCAAACATGTGTAGGGAATGTTATTTTTTAAATTTTTAATCAGTGATAAATGTGTTTTTTTATTTTTACTTTTTTTTCACTTTTTTTCACTTTTTTTTTTACCCAGACCCACTTGGTTCTTGAAGATCCAGTGGGTCTGATGTCTGTATAATACAGTACAGTACAATATATATTGTTCTGTACTGTATTTTACTTACACTGAACAGATCTATGCTTTTAGCACAGATCTGTTCAGCACCATGGACAGCAGGACGCCTGAGCAGGCGTCCTGTTGCCATGGGAACCTTCCCCGTCTGCTCAGAACTGCGCAGACGGGGAAGGGTGAGGACGGGGCTGGCGGGGGGCTGTCTGGGAGCTCTCTCCCGCTCCATCGGGGGGCTGCAAAGGCACAGCAGCCCCCCGATCGGAGAGGGAGGGAGCTCCCTCTTACTGTTAACTTTTTCCATACAGCGGTCCGTACGGACCGCTGTATGGAAAGGGTTAAATGGCTGACATCGCATCACCGATGTCAGCCATTTATACCAGGGTGTCAGCAATGTGCTGGCACCCTGGTATACCGACTCTACACCAACGATTATTCAATGGGAGGCGGGCGGGGGATCGCGATCCCGCCTTCCGCACCGCCCGCCTCCCGCACAGCCCCCACCGCCTGCAACACCCCCCCTGCACCTCCCACCGGGCTAAAATCATTCAGAGGTGCAGGGGGGGTGATAAAAATATATTTTCGGCACACTAAAGTTTCTGATCGCCGCGGTCAGGGACCGCTGGGATCAGAAACTGCAGAAATCGCAACAAACCGCAGGTCTGAATTGACCTGCGGTTTGTTGCGATCGCGGACATGGGGGGGTCACGGGACCCCCCCGCGCATTTAGCCGAGGTGCCTGCTCAATGATTTGAGCAGGCACCTTGTTCCGATCACAGCCGGCCGGGCGGCAGTGATCGGAACAACACATGACGTACCGGTACGTCATGTGTCCTTAAGGACTCGGGAAACATGCCGTACCGATACGTCATGTGTCCTTAAGGGGTTAAGCTGGAGTCACGTAGCGCCGCACATCACTCTGCTATGATCAGTATAGGGAGAGGTTGCAGCTGCGACGTTAGGGCGAGATTAGGCAGATTAACTCCTCCAAAAGACTTCATTCTGTGATCGATCTGCAGCTGTGGATCATTTAAGTGCTATTATTGACTTGCTCACTTTTTTGAGGCTGCCCAGAGCGTTTTTAGATCACTTTTTTTCTGGGGTGATCGGCGGCCATTTTGTGACTTGTGGTGCGCCAGCACGAGCTATCACCAAGTGTATTTAACCATCGATAGTGTGGTTATTTTGTGCTATATCCTACATCAGCTGCAGGCTGAGCCTGTGTCACCGAAGTGCATTTAACCATCAACAGTCTGATTATTTTTTGGCCATATACTACATCAGCTGCAGGCTGAGCCTGTGTCACCCAAGTGCATTTAACCATCAACAGTGTGGTTATTTTTTGGACATATATTACATCAGGGGCAAGTTGAGCCTGTCACCCAGCGCCTAAAAAATAGACCTGACATTTCTATTCAACCAAATCTGCACAGTTTTAGCTGGTCAAGTTATTTGTAGTGACCGTAAAAGCAGACTTTTTGTTCTGGGTTGAAAAAGCATTCCCAAATTTGCCATTCTGAAAATAACTAGTTTGTGGTATTTCAGGCCTACTTGAAATCTATCCCAAAAAGAAAATCTTACATTGAAGTTATTGATAGTGTCATTCAGAAAAACCTAAGACACACGCTAGCGTGCTGATAGAAGTGTCATTCTGTGATTAAACCTATAACTGTCACACAGCGCAAAAAAAAACAGGTCTCACATCTCTATTCAACCAAATCTGCAGTGTTTTAGCTGGTCAAATTATTTGTAGTGACTGTCAAAGCAGACTTTTTGTTCTGGGTTGAAAAAGCATTCCCAAATTTGCCATTCTCAAAATTGTGGTGAACGGGAACAATGAGGAAAACATCTAATAAGGGACGCGGACGTGGACATGGTCGTGGTGGTGTTAGTGGACCCTCTGGTGCTGGGAGAGGACGTGGCGGTTCTGCCACAGCCACACGTCCTAGTGAACCAACTACCTCAGGTCCCAGTAGCCAGCAGAATTTACAGCGATATTTGGTGGGGCCCAATGCCGTTCTAAGGATGGTAAGGCCTGAGCAGGTACAGGCATTAGTCAATTGGGTGGCCGACAGTGGATCCAGCACGTTCACATTATCTCCCACCCAGTCTTCTGCAGAAAGCGCACAGATGGCGCATGAAAACCAAGCCCATCGGTCTGTCACATCACCCCCATGCATATCAGGGAAACTGTCTGAGCCTCAAGTTATGCAGCAGTCTCTTATGCTGTTTGAAGACTCTGCTGCCAGGGTTTCCCAAGGGCATCCACCTAGCCCTTCCCCAGGGGTGGAAGAAATAGAATGCACTAACGCACAACCACTTATTTTTCCTGATGATGAGGACATGGGAATACCACCTCAGCACGTCTCTGATGATGACGAAACACAGGTGCCAACTGCTGCGTCTTTCTGCAGTGTGCAGACTGAACAGGAGGTCAGGGATCAAGACTGGGTGGAAGACGATGCAGGGGACGATGAGGTCCTAGACCCCACATGGAATGAAGGTCGTGCCACTGACTTTCACAGTTCGGAGGAAGAGGCAGTGGTGAGACCGAGCCAACAGCGTAGCAAAAGAGGGAGCAGTGGGCAAAATCAGAACACCCGCCGCCAAAAGACTCCGCCTGCTACTGACCGCCGCCATCTGGGACCGAGCACCCCAAAGGCAGCTTCAAGGAGTTCCCTGGCATGGCACTTCTTCAAACAATGTGCTGACGACAAGACCCGAGTGGTTTGCACGCTGTGCCATCAGAGCCTGAAGCGAGGCATTAACGTTCTGAACCTTAGCACAACCTGCATGACCAGGCACCTGCATGCAAAGCATGAACTGCAGTGGAGTAAACACCTTAAAAACAAGGAAGTCACTCAGGCTCCCCCTGCTACCTCTTCTGCTGCTGCCGCCTCGGCCTCTTCTGCTGCTGCCGCCGCCTCGGCCTCTTCTGCTGCTGCTGCCGCCGCCTCGGCCTCTTCCTCCGCCTCTGGAGGAACGTTGGCACCTGCCGCCCAGCAAACATGGGATGTACCACCAACACCACCACCTGCGTCACCAAGCATCTCAACCATGTCACACGGCAGCGTTCAGCTCTCCATCTCACAAACATTTGAGAGAAAGCGTAAATTCTCACCTAGCCACCCTCGATCCCTGGCCCTGAATGCCAGCATTTCTAAACTACTGGCCTATGAAATGCTGTCATTTAGGCTGGTGGACACACACAGCTTCAAACAGCTCATGTCACTTGCTGTCCCACAGTATGTTGTTCCCAGCCGCCACTACTTCTCCAAGAGAGCCGTGCCTTCCCTGCACAAACAAGTGTCCGATAAAATCAAGTGTGCACTGCGCAACGCCATCTGTGGCAAGGTCCACCTAACCACAGATATGTGGACCAGTAAGCACGGCCAGGGACGCTATATCTCCCTAACTGCACACTGGGTAAATGTAGTGGCGGCTGGGCCCCAGGCGGAGAGCTATTTGGTGCACGTCCTTCTGCCGCCAAGGATCGCAGGGCAACATTCTTTGCCTCCTGTCTCCTCCTCCTCCTACTCAGCTTCCTCCTCCTCTTCTTCCACCTGCTCATCCAGTCAGCCACACACCTTCACCACCAATTTCAGCACAGCACGGGGTAAACGTCAGCAGGCCATTCTGAAACTCATATGTTTGGGGGACAGGCCCCACACCGCACAGGAGTTGTGGCGGGGTATAGAACAACAGACCGACGAGTGGTTGCTGCCGGTGAGCCTCAAGCCCGGCCTGGTGGTGAGCGATAATGGGCGAAATCTCGTTGCAGCTCTGGGACTAGCCGGTTTGACGCACATCCCTTGCCTGGCGCATGTGCTGAATTTGGTGGTGCAGAAGTTCATTCGCAACTACCCCAACATGTCAGAGCTGCTGCATAAAGTGCGGGCCGTCTGTTCGCGCTTCCGGCGTTCACACCCTGCCGCTGCTCGCCTTTCTGCGCTACAGCGTAACTTCGGCCTTCCCGCTCACCGCCTCAAATGCAACGTGCCCACCAGGTGGAACTCCACCTTGCATATGCTGGACAGACTGTGCGAGCAGCAGCAGGCCATAGGGGAGTTTCAGCTGCAGCACGCACGGGCCAGTCGCACTGCGGATCAGACCCACTTCACCACCAATGACTGGGCCTCCATGCGAGAACTGTGTGCCCTGTTGCGCTGTTTCGAGTACTCCACCAACATGGCCAGTGGCGATGACGCCGTTATCAGCGTTACAATACCACTTCTATGTCTCCTTGAGAAAACACTTAGGGCGATGATGGAAGAGGAGGTGGCCCAGGAGGAAGAGGAGGAAGAGGGGTCATTTTTAGCACTTTCAGGCCAGTCTCTTCGAAGTGACTCAGAGGGAGGTTTTTTGCAACACCAAAAGGCCAGGTACAAATGTGGCCAGACAGGGCCCACTACTGGAGGACGAGGAGGACGAGGATGAGGAGGAGGTGGAGGAGGATGAGGATGAAGCATGTTCACAGCGGGGTGGCACCCAAAGCAGCTCGGGCCCATCACTGGTGCGTGGCTGGGGGGAAACACAGGACGATGACGATACGCCTCCCACAGAGGACAGCTTGTCCTTACCTCTGGACAGCCTGGCACACATGAGCGACTACATGCTGCAGTGCCTGCGCAACGACAGCAGAGTTGCCCACATTTTAACGTGTGCGGACTACTGGGTTGCCACCCTGCTGGATCCCCGGTACAAAGACAATGTGCCCACCTTACTTCCTACACTGGAGCGTGATAGGAAGATGCGCGAGTACAAGCGCACGTTGGTAGACGCGCTACTGAGAGCATTCCCAAATGTCACAGGGGAACCAGTGGAAGCCCAAGGCGAAGGCAGAGGAGGAGCAAGAGGTCGCCAACGCAGCTGTGTCACGCCCAGCTCCTCTGAGGGCAGGGTTAGCATGGCAGAGATGTGGAAAAGTTTTGTCAACACGCCACAGCTAAGTGCACCACCACCTGATACGGAACGTGTTAGCAGGAGGCAACATTTCACTAACATGGTGGAACAGTACCTGTGCACACCCCTCCACGTACTGACTGATGGTTCGGCCCCATTCAACTTCTGGGTCTCCAAATTGTCCATGTGGCCAGAGCTAGCCTTTTATGCCTTGGAGGTGCTGGCCTGCCCGGCGGCCAGCGTTTTGTCTGAACGTGTATTCAGCACGGCAGGGGGCGTCATTACAGACAAACGCAGCCGCCTGTCTACAGCCAATGTGGACAAGCTGACGTTCATAAAAATGAACCAGGCATGGATCCCACAGGACCTGTCCATCCCTTGTGCAGATTAGATATTAACTACCTCCCCTTAACAATATATTATTCTACTCCAGAACACTTCCTCATTCAATACTATTTTTAATTTCATTTTACCATTATATTGCGGGGCAACCCAAAGTTGAATGAACCTCTCCTCTGTCTGGGTGCCGGGGCCTAAATGTGTGACAGTGGCCTGTTCCAGTGGTGGGTGACGTGAAGCCTGATTCTCTGCTATGACATGAATACAGATTCTGCGCTGACATAAGGCCAGATTCTCTGTTACGGGACCGCTCTCCTCTGCCTGGGTGCCTGCGCCTAAATGTGTGACAGTGGCCTGTTCCAGTGGTGGGTGACGAGAAGCCTGATTCTCTGCTATGACATGAAGACAGATTCTGCGCTGACATAAGGCCAGATTCTCTGTTACGGGACCTCTCTCCTCTGCCTGGGTGCCTGGGCCTAAATGTGTGACAGTGGCCTGTTCCAGTGGTGGGAGACGTGATGCCTGATTCTCTGCTATGACATGAAGACAGATTCTGAGCTGACATAAGGCCAGATTCTCTGTTACGGGACCGCTCTCCTCTGTCTGGGTGCCGGGGCCTAAATGTGTGACAGTGGCCTGTTCCAGTGGTGGGTGACGTGAAGCCTGATTCTCTGCTATGACATGAATACAGATTCTGCGCTGACATAAGGCCAGGTTCTCTGTTACGGGACCGCTCTCCTCTGTCTGGGTGCCGGGGCCTAAATGTGTGACAGTGGCCTGTTCCAGTGGTGGGTGACGTGAAGCCTGATTCTCTGCTATGACATGAAGACAGATTCTGCGCTGACATAAGGCCAGATTCTCTGTTACGGGACCTCTCTCCTCTGCCTGGGTGCCTGGGCCTAAATGTGTGACAGTGGCCTGTTCCAGTGGTGGGTGACGTGATGCCTGATTCTCTGCTATGACATGAAGACAGATTCTGCGCTGACATAAGGCCAGATTCTCTTGTATGGGACCGCTCTCCTCTGTCTGGGTGCCGGGGCCTAAATGTGTGACAGTGGCCTGTTCCAGTGGTGGGTGACGTGAAGCCTGATTCTCTGCTATGACATGAATACAGATTCTGCGCTGACATAAGGCCAGATTCTCTGTTACGGGACCGCTCTCCTCTGTCTGGGTGCCGGGGCCTAAATGTGTGACAGTGGCCTGTTCCATTGGTGGGTGACGTGAAGCCTGATTCTCTGCTATGACATGAAGACAGATTCGGCGCTGACATAAGGCCAGATTCTCTGTTACGGGACCTCTCTCCTCTGCCTGGGCCTAAATGTGTGACAGTGGCCTGTTCCAGTGGTGGGTGACGTGATGCCTGATTCTCTGCTATGACATGAAGACAGATTCTGCGCTGACATAAGGCCAGATTCTCTGTTACGGGACCTCTCTCCTCTGCCTGGGTGCCTGGGCCTAAATCTGTGACAGTGGCCTGTTCCAGTGGTGGGTGACGTGATGCCTGATTCTCTGCTATGACATGAAGACAGATTCTGCGCTGACATAAGGCCAGATTCTCTGTTACGGGACCTCTCTCCTCTGCCTGGGCCTAAATGTGTGACAGTGGCCTGTTCCAGTGGTGGGTGACGTGATGCCTGATTCTCTGCTATGACATGAAGACAGATTCTGCGCTGACATAAGGCCAGATTCTCTGTTACGGGACCTCTCTCCTCTGCCTGGGTGCCTGGGCCTAAATGTGTGACAGTGGCCTGTTCCAGTGGTGGGTGACGTGATGCCTGATTCTCAGCTATGACATGAAGACAGATTCTGCGCTGACATAAGGCCAGATTCTCTGTTACGGGACCGCTCTCCTCTGTCTGGGTGCCGGGGCCTAAATGTGTGACAGTGGCCTGTTCCAGTGGTGGGTGACTTGAAGCCTGATTCTCTGCTATGACATGAATACAGATTCTGCGCTGACATAAGGCCAGATTCTCTGTTACGGGACCGCTCTCCTCTGTCTGGGTGCCGGGGCCTAAATGTGTGACAGTGGCCTGTTCCAGTGGTGGGTGACGTGAAGCCTGATTCTCTGCTATGACATGAAGACTGATTCTGCGCTGACATGAAGCCAGATTCTCTGCTATGGCATGAAGAGACTGATTCTCTGCTGACATGAAGCCAGATTCTTTGCTTTGGCATGAAGAGACTGATTCTCTGCTGACGTGAAGCCAGATTCTCTGCTATGGGACCTCTGTCCAATTGATATTGGTTCATTTTTATTTTTTTTATTTTAATTTTAATTCATTTCCCTATCCACATTTGTTTGCAGGGGATTTACCTACATGTTGCTGCCTTTTGCAGCCCTCTAGCTCTTTCCTGGGCTGTTTTACAGCCTTTTTAGTGCCCAAAAGTTCAGGTCCCCATTGACTTCAATGGGGTTCGGGTTCGGGACGAAGTTCGGATCGGGTTCGGATCCCGAACCCGAACATTTCCGGGAAGTTCGGCCGAACTTCTTGAACCCGAACATCCAGGTGTTCGCTCAACTCTAGTTACCAGATATATATTTTTTTCCAGTCTTCTTCTATGCCAGAAAGCTGCTGTAAAAGAAGATAAAAGTCTCAGGGCCGCTAGCCTCACCCCTTCACCATGCATGAAAGTGGCAAAGGCAGCAGAGTAAACCATTTGTGCAAATGTTGAAAAGGTTGCAAACACACAGTTTATGTTTTTTTTCACCTTAGGAAAATAGTATACAATAATAATAAATCAGGTCTAATATAACTAATAGGAACTCCTCAGCAGCCTCAAAAAATCGTATGCAGTAAACTAGAGGTTAGTTTTTGTTCGCAAAAAATCAGGCATACCAGTACGTCACTGTGGCTGAGGGAATGTATGGAGCAGGGTTAAGGTTAGGGTTTTCCAGCTGGAGCACCCACAGTAAATCCGCTGAGCTCCAATTGCTTACCATGGCAGTCTGGACACTTTTTAAGCTTCCCATGGCTGCCACGGTAACCTCCCTGCTGTGCGGTGCATGAGGCCTAGCTCAGAAAGGAGCATATCAAAATCCTATTCAGCCTAATAGATCTCTGTTAGAGTGAATAGGACAAGGGATCAAATGGTCCCATGTTCTAGCACCCCAAGTGGGTTACAAGTTGTCACTGTAAAAGTAAAAAAAAAAGTAAAAGTTTAAATCACCCCCCTTTCCCAATATTACATTTAACTATATATATATATAACAGTGATAAAAAAGTTGTACATACCACAAAAATGGTATCAATAACATTTAAATTTCATCCTGTAAAAAACGAGTCCTCATACAAAGATAATACAAAGAAAAATTAGATTTTTTTTTCAAAAGGTTTTTAATTTTTTTTAAAGTAGTAAAACAAAAAAATATATACAGTATATACAAGTTTGGTATCACCGTATTAATATTGAGCGACAGAATAAGAATGCTATGTCATATTTAGCGCACAGTGAATGCAGTGATGTAAAAACCCCAAAAACCTTGGCAGAATAGTATTTTTTTTTTCAATTTAACCCCACAAAGATTTTTTTTCCATTTACCAATAACAGACATGGTAAATTGAATGGTGCTGTTAAATAGTACAACTTATCCCCCCCAAAAGTAAGCTGGCATTTAAAAAAAGAAAACGGCTTCGTAGTTAATGAAATATTTTCTAAACTTCGGATCGAATTCCGCTTTGGATGCTTTGCTTCACTTAACACTAGTAGCTACTGTATATATCCAGCTTAAGTAATCTGCAACCTAATAGTTATTTTCTGAATACCATGTGACTCTTGGAGAAGTGCTTGATATTTTTTTGTACTCCAACTGAAACTTCATGCTTATCCCAGTGGAGCACAATGTGCAATATTAACTTAATGTGTGAAATTTATTTTAATAATTATTGTAAGGATATAAGAAGTACTGAGTGAATCGAACTCTACGAAGGATAAATTTGATTTGCCACAAAGCCGAATTTCCTCGGGCTTTGTGGTAGTGAATTGATTTAAACTGAAATAGTGTAAAAAAAAAAAAAAAAAATACCTGATCCACAGCAAACGGATCAGGTAAGTATTACTATTATTTTTAATTTTACACCGTGTTATGCATATCAGATGCTGCGATCATGTATTAACATGGCATCTGAAGGGTACAATGATAGGGAGTGGCGCAAACGCCTCTCCCTGTTATTGCACCCACTACGTATGCCTCATTCACACGTCAGTGTTTTTGTCAGTGATTTCTATCAGTGATTTTGAGCCAAATCCTGGTGCAAATCTAAACACAGAATAAAAATCACTGACCAAAACACTGACGTGTGAATTAAGCTTTACAAAGAAATGTGCTTTGTGACGAAGTAATTTATCACAAAGCTGATTCTTTTGTAAAATTTGGCAAAGCAGCAAAATCTAATTTTTTTTTATACTTTGCTCATCTTTAGATATAAAGACCCATAAATATGTTTCATTTTGAAAAAAAAAATTGGTAGAAAGGAAACCTTGACTGAAAGCAAATATTTAACATTCAATTTATTAATATAACTTGTCTTTTAATTTTATTAATGGCAACAAATAACTTTAAGAAATACTTCATCCTATGAGTTTAACCACTTGCTAACCACCCATAGACATTAAACATTTGGATGGTCAGCATGAAACTCTGCAAGGATGTTCCTGAAGATCCTTGTAGAGTTAGTAGCTTCAGGAATGGGAGCCCATTGTTAGTGCCTTCACCATTGCTGTATACTCATCTCTTCCTGTTTCGATCCCAGTGATCATGTGGTTGCTGGTGGCCATGTTTAGGCATGATGTTGTATGACCTTTTGGAGGGCACAAAGTAAAGTAAAATAAAAATAAATTGGAGAGACAAATTGAAAAAAATAAATAAAAATCCACCACACACCACACTGCATCTTCTAACCACGTCCCTAATGATCATAACTCATACATCCCCTATTATCAAAATGTCCAACTTTGAAAGGAGACATAAATTAAAATAGTAATTCAGTTGCACTTTATGTTAGTAAAATTAAAAATTAAAAAACAGACAATCTTCTTTTTTTTATATTTTACTGGATGTAAAATGAATTAAACACTAAAACAAGATGACATAAAAAATAAAGCTCTATGTATCACCAAAAAAACTCAAAATTCATTTACATAAACAAATGGGGAAAAAAGTTATGGCTTTTAAAGATGCATGTACTAAAAAATTATAGAGGCAACTAGTCAAGAGTGAGGGTAAAATGCCTTGTCTTGAAATGGTTAAATATTGTTACAATAAATAAAATGTGTTCTACTACTGGCCTACTCATATTTAGTACATCATTCATTTGTGAACATGGTTGTTCTTTCCCATTTCAGCAAAAGCCATGATAATGAATCCTCAACTGATTCACAGATGCTCACCATATGATAGATAGTGACAGATGTAGCATATGCTATTATAAGACATAATGATTGGTCACATATGTTAACACTTCATTGTTATGCTTAGAAATGACTGCCTTCTCTCAGTGCAGGTCTGTTTTGTACAAGTGTTTAATAGCAATAAGGAGAAAACAATGGTTTCCCAGTGAAAAATTGTACAAAGCTCAGCAGCTATTCAGTTACAAGCGGCCCCTCCACGGGACAATGATTAGAGAACTGATTTATGCTTATCATTTGTCTGCACTCCTCTTTACTGGAGAGAATAACATAACTTGTGTTTGCATAAAAATAGTAGGAAGTTATGTTTATAATTTGAGAAATGAATCTGATTCATCCCTGCACATGAAAAAATCTGTTCATTAGGCATGCAGTGACAGCTTGCACCCGTGGGAGCCTGGGATGGTGCCGTTCTTTTTGAACTTAACTTTTTTTTCTGCAAAGAAAACACTTTCATAATAAAGGTATTTTATTTTGAAACTAACAAAGAACAGGAACAGAAGATTTGAAAAATAGTTTTAAGGTACTAGACATAGAATAAACAAGATTGCATACACATGTTTTTGAAGTTTTTTTGTTCCAAAGCATGAAAAATAATTTTGCATATGCCAGTCCATCTGTACAAGTAAGTTAATTTTTTTCTGATTAAACATAATAATTATCCTATAAACTAGATGTTATTGTAGCTGTGAAATATAACAGTGACTATTAGCTGCTTCCCTCTTCATAGTGTACACATAACAAGCTCAAAATCTAGGTTTATGTTAAACCCTTGCAAGATCCTGGGATTTTCTATTTTTATATTTTCGGGTTATTACTCCCTGCATTCTCAAAGCCATAACATTTTAATTTTTCCGTTCACATAGCTGTATGAGGGCCTGCTTTTGTGGGCACAAGTTGCACTTTAATGGCAGCATTTTAATATTGTATATGAAGTAGTAAGAACCTGGAAAAAAATCCAAATAAAGTCAAATTGCAAAAACAATTCCAGCATAGTTTTATGGACTTCGGGCGTCATTTTTCATTCTGAAATGTGCCTAAATTAGGCGTATTTCAGACACAGTTTGTGGCACAACAGCTAGTTGCACCATAGTGTGCGACTTCGCCCAGCTCAATCCAGGACTAAATAAGTGGGCGTGGCATTGGCAGGAAAGGGAACAGCCCGGCAAGCCCGTCTCATTCGCCATTTTCTACGCCTGTTTCTGGCATAGAAAAAGCTCTAAATGTAAGACAGCTCCGAAGCTGTCTTACATTTAGAAATGGTGGTGGATGCGCTAAAGTTATGGAGAGGCCTGCCTTTTTTTACACATATTAAGTCACCTTAGGAGACTTGAGCAATTGCTAGATCGCTTGTTTTATAGACTGTAATAAATGACCATTGCAGCCTGTGGTACATTCAATAAATTCCTATGGAGCTGAGGCATGGGCAGCTCTCCATAGAATCTATCGCTGTGGTAGCCTCTAATTCTACAGAAGGACTGAGGCTACCACAGTGTATGATGCAGTGGTCATAATTGACCATGACATCTGAGGGGTTTAATGTCTGTGATCAGCAATAACACCAATCACAGACATTATCTATGTGTGCCTGCTTTTTAAAACAGAAACCTGGAGGCTATAGTGAGCCCTGTGCTCTGGAGCCACCTCTACCTTTAAAGACCCATCTTCAGCCATACATATACAGAGGAGGTTGGGAAGGGGATAAAGAGCATCTATAACCATGATCAACCTTATTAAACCAGGCATGCTGCCTGGTAGTGTGGATCATAGTGAATTAAATGAGCCCTCTATTGATGAAGTCAGATGTACTGTTGCAACATAATTATTGCTTTAAGTATTATGCAAATTAGATAGTCACAGCTCCATGGGGCTCCCCTAGTCCCTTGGACCACAGTTTTACCCAGTCCTCTCCCCATCACTCCTCCTCATGGCCTGATTGACAGGCCAGGCATCCTTACTGTTAATATGTCTGGCATTGAAATATCATGCTTGCTCCATCTAGACTTCCCTCAGCATATGTGCAATTGATCTTAGGCGGCTCCTTCTGTTCTAAGATCTGCTCTGCTCGTGGAACAATTCCATCAAGCTCCATTGGCTTTTCTAGATTTCAGGGCTAGGCATCAAAACAATAAGGGAGAGTGGTGATAGGGGAGAAGAGTTGAATTGGTGCTCCGGGGACCTAAACAAGCCCTTTAGTGCTCCAATCACCTAATTTACAAACGAATAAAAGTAATAATTATCCTGCAACTTACATCCAATTGCAGTAACAGACGGCTCATTTAATTCACATGATAAACTCTACCAGGCAGTATGTATGTTTTAATAGGGTCCATCATGGTGACAGAATCTTTTTAAAGTAGTAACAAAATAAAAGACAAAAGTCCATGTAGGTCGACCATATAGTAGCAGTAGCCACTTCCTGTAGAGGAAAACAACCTTCCTGAGTGTAAAAGCAGCAATCAGAATAAATTCTGAGATTAAATATACATCTGCACCATTATACATATCAGAATACAACGAAGATGAAGAAGGATGATTGCATTACACCATACAGGCCTGCCCATAATGTCTTACAGTCAGCCTCAGCCAATCATGAGGGAGTATAGCTATGATGATATCAGTCGACATATATTAGGCACTATATAAGATCCCAGCCAGGATCTGCCATATTTTTCTGGGTTAGTATATTGGAGAGATAGCACTTCTGTTAGGTAGAAGAAAGAGATCTTAAAACACATAATACAGCTAGTTTAGGGTCAGAAAGGTTATTTCACAGCCAATAGGTAGTTAGATTTCTAATTATTTTACAGATAGAGGTTTTAGAGACAAGAGTCAGTGTGTCCATATTGTGGAATTTATTATGGCTGCCTCAGGGAGGCTGGGTTTGTCTGCCATTTTACACTGTTTGCACAAATATGCAGTATTTAGAGCTATATTACTCAATTTAGTAATGAGAATCAGCCGAATTGTCTTCACTGGTACCTCAGAACCAAAGCCGAGTTTGGATCCAAGTTTCAAACTGGTTTTCCACTTTAAAAATCAAATACCAAAGTTATTCAACAAGGTCTTGTGAGACTTTGCGAATAACTAACTTCGCCTCATCAGAGGCTGTACATTTTAATGCTGTATGGAGACGGATCTATCTACAGCATTAATCTGAAGTTTTGAATGAAGCGACTTAGGATCTAGGATCCGAAGCTAGTTTTGCTTATCACTAAACAGGTATGTATGTTCCATACTGTACTACTATTGATGGGAACACTGCCCTGCAGAGTATAACGACAACCCTGAAGCTGTTTTCCAAAAAAGTGATAATGTTTTAACAGCTTTTTTTAATGGCATTTTTTCTTCACTTTCCAAGATGATCATCGATTATTTCAAATAAAACCAAACCTATGCTACTCCCTATAATTCTTGGACCGCTAGAGAAAAGCAAGCCATTGCTTCTTCTGATACCACTTTGTGCGTAAAATTAGCAGCAGATGTATGCCCCTGAATACAGTCCTAGGAGACCTTAGTTTCATACACCACTTTTTGGTGCATTTGGGGCATTGTCGATTCGAGCTGAAATTGTATGGCCCCTGCCTTGGCTGTAGGCTTTGTGTATTCTACAGTATGTACCACCACAGATCAAATCTTTTTTAATTATGTGATTTTATTATGAGTGTTACAATTATGGAATAAAGATTGATTGATTTATATAATTCCCGGTATCCGTTTCTTTTTGGTTTTCAAGATTAGTGGGCTTGCCCGGGTAGATTGTGTTCTATTTTACCTGAATTGTTTCCCACTGTAATACATGCCAAACATTCAAATGCTACACAACTTTTTCAAGTGACTTGAAGCCAACACACTATCATTCATGTTTTCCAAGAACAAATTAGAACCTGTAACCTACAAATTATAAATCTCTAGGTTGAATAAAAAAAAGCACTATGGCATGGTCTGTAACAAAAAAACAAATACATGTACCTGGCAAAATAATATTCAACTAGAAACATAGCTAATCAAGTGCAAGTGCAATAAAGCTAAACGTATAGCCATGGGCTGAATAAAAAATGCCCATCATAAAGCGAAGTAAAAATAACATAAGTACAAATCATAAATATACCATACCGCCTGGAAGACCCTGCGCCCCGACGTCCGTTTCACTCAAAGATTCATCAGGGAGTAAAGAATGATAGCAGCAAGGTACTCATATATTAATTCAATCATAATCAACTTAAAACACCTGTTAAACTCACCAGAGGAACATTCATAGACCAAATTGTCTCCTCGTGCTTCACACCACTAACCGGATGTGACAAACCGGAAGTGACGTTAATGCGTTCCACTCTGGAATGCATGCAATGTAATAAGGCAATGAAACTAACCAATTCCCCCTTAAAGAGTTATGTACATTACATTGATGCATTCTAAGGGACTGGTCAGGCTTCTTATAAGGTGAAATACCTAAATAATTTATAATATACTGTACTGATATATGTACTATATTTGGTGCTATTCTAAATTTATGTCATGTTCATTTCCGTGTGCATTCCATACCGGAACGCACACAGTTAGAGGGTTAAACTCATTGGACTCGGGGGTTGGGGGGTGCTGGGCTCGGATGCCGGCGCAAGCCCATCGGTGGGATGTAGCAAGTTTGCTTTACATCATATATTATTTAGGTATTTCACCTTATAAGAAGCCCGACCGGTACCTTAGAATGCATCAATGTAATGTACATAACTCTTTAAGGGGGAATTGGTTAGTTTCATTGCCTTATTACATTGCATGCGTTTCAGAGTGGAACACATTAACGTTACTTCCGGTATGTCACATACGGTTAGTTACCTTGCTGCTATCATTCTTTACCCCCTGATGAAGCTTTGAGCGAAACACGTGTTGGAGTGCAGGGTCTTCTGGGCGGTATGGTATATTTATGATTTGTACTTATGTTATTTTTACTTGGCTTGATGATGGGCGTTTTTTATTCAGCCCATGGCTATACGTTTAGCTTTATTGCACTTGCACTTTGTTATCTATGTTTCTAGTTCTATACTATTTTGACAGGTACATGTACACTGCGTGCAGAATTATTAGGCAAATGAGTATTTTGACCACATCATCCTCTTTATGCATGTTGTCTTACTCCAAGCTGTATAGGCTCGAAAGCCTACTACCAATTAAGCATATTAGGTGATGTGCATCTCTGTAATGAGAAGGGGTGTGGTCTAATGACATCAACACCCTATATTAGGTGTGCATAATTATTAGGCAACTTCCTTTCCTTTGGCAAAATGGGTCAAAAGAAGGACTTGACAGGCTCAGAAAAGTCAAAAATAGTGAGATATCTTGCAGAGGGATGCAGCACTCTTAAAATTGCAAAGCTTCTGAAGCGTGATCATCGAACAATCAAGCGTTTCATTCAAAATAGTCAACAGGGTCGCAAGAAGCGTGTGGAAAAACCAAGGCGCAAAATAACTGCCCATGAACTGAGAAAAGTCAAGCGTGCAGCTGCCAAGATGCCACTTGCCACCAGTTTGGCCATATTTCAGAGCTGCAACATCACTGGAGTGCCCAAAAGCACAAGGTGTGCAATACTCGGAGACATGGCCAAGGTAAGAAAGGCTGAAAGACGACCACCACTGAACAAGACACACAAGCTGAAACGTCAAGACTGGGCCAAGAAATATCTCAAGACTGATTTTTCTAAGGTTTTATGGACTGATGAAATGAGAGTGAGTCTTGATGGGCCAGATGGATGGGCCCGTGGCTGGATTGGTAAAGGGCAGAGAGCTCCAGTCCGACTCAGACGCCAGCAAGATGGAGGTGGAGTACTGGTTTGGGCTGGTATCATCAAAGATGAGCTTGTGGGGCCTTTTCGGGTTGAGGATGGAGTCAAGCTCAACTCCCAGTCCTACTGCCAGTTTCTGGAAGACACCTTCTTCAAGCAGTGGTACAGGAAGAAGTCTGCATCCTTCAAGAAAAACATGATTTTCATGCAGGACAATGCTCCATCACACGCGTCCAAGTACTCCACAGCGTGGCTGGCAAGAAAGGGTATAAAAGAAGAAAATCTAATGACATGGCCTCCTTGTTCACCTGATCTGAACCCCATTGAGAACCTGTGGTCCATCATCAAATGTGAGATTTACAAGGAGGGAAAACAGTACACCTCTCTGAACAGTGTCTGGGAGGCTGTGGTTGCTGCTGCACGCAATGTTGATGGTGAACAGATCAAAACACTGACAGAATCCATGGATGGCAGGCTTTTGAGTGTCCTTGCAAAGAAAGGTGGCTATATTGGTCACTGATTTGTTTTTGTTTTGTTTTTGAATGTCATAAATGTATATTTGTGAATGTTGAGATGTTATATTGGTTTTACTGGTAAAAATAAATAATTGAAATGGGTATATATTTGTTTTTTGTTAAGTTGCCTAATAATTATGCACAGTAATAGTCACCTGCACACACAGATATCCCCCTAAAATAGCTAAAACTAAAAACAAACTAAAAACTACTTCCAAAAATATTCAGCTTTGATATTAATGAGTTTTTTGGGTTCATTGAGAACATGGTTGTTGTTCAATAATAAAATTAATCCTCAAAAATACAACTTGCCTAATAATTCTGCACTCCCTGTATTAGACATTAAATATTAATGACACAAATTTATTTGTTTGTGTATGTCCCCTGCTTTGGCTATAGGCTTTGTGTATTCTATGTACCACCACAGATCAAAACTTTTTTAATTATGTGATTTTATTATGATTGATACAACTATGGAATAAAACGCACCTAGATTATATCTAAAGTATAAGGCCTCTTTCACACTTGCGTTGTCCGGATTCGTCACGCACTCCATTTGCCGGAGGTGCCCGCCGGATCCGTAACAACGCAAGTGAACTGAAAGCATTTGAAGACGGATCCGTCTTCAAAATGCGTTCAGTGTTACTATGGCACCCAGGACGCTATTAAAGTCCTGGCTGCCATAGTAGTAGTGGGGGGCGGGGGAGCAGTATACTTACAGTCCGTGCGGCTCCCGGGGCGCTCCAGAATGACATCAGAGCCCCCCATGTGCATGGATGACGTGATCCATGCGATCACGTGATCCATGCGCGTGGGGTGCCCTAACGTCACTCTGAAGCGCCCCGGGAGCCGCACGGACGGTAAGTATACTGCTCCCCCGCTCCCCACTACACTTTACCATGGCAACCAGGACTTTAGCGTCCTGGCAGCCATGGTAACCATTCAGAAAAAGCTAAACGTCGGATCCGGTAATGCGCCGAAACGACGTTTCAATGGGCATTAATTCCGGATCCGGCCTTGCGGCAAGTGTTCAGGATTTTTGGCCGGAGCAAAAAGCGCAGCATGCTGCGGTATTTTCTCTAGCCAAAAAACGTTCCGTTCCGGAACTGAAGGCATCCTGATGCATCCTGAACGGATTTCTCTCCATTCAGAATGCATGGGGATAATCCTGATCAGGATTCTTCCGGCATAGAGCCCCGACAACGGAACTCTATGCCGGAACACAACAACGCAAGTGTGAAAGAGCCCTTAGCTATATAATTTTTGGAGGGTATGGATGAGTTTTTAAAAAGTAAATAATAACTTTTTGTCAAATGTTGTAAATACTCCATTTTTTTAAAATCATTTCCAATAATCACTGTAGGCTACCTTACTTTACCAGAACTTTAAAGAGGTTCTGTCACCAGGATCAACCCAATAAACCAGACATACTGCCTGATAGGGCTCATCATGCTGATTAAAACTATACCTTACTTTTGTCTGTATGTTAAACAGCTACAGAGAAATCTATGTTTTTATTCATAAGTAAATGAGCATTTGGAGTACGAGGAGGTGGGTCTGCAACGTCTGAGCACTGCTATGTAACACCCCCTGGGCTCTGCACACCTTCCCCTTCCCTTCATTGACAGGTTTAGAGATCAGGCTCTTTAAACAGATAAAGAAGATTATCACTGGGTTTTAAATTTTTTACAAGTTTCTAGGGACCAATTATATACATTTTGTAACTCAGAATATATTTGTATCCACTCTAAATCCTCATCACAATTGAGATTTTCTATTATTAATGGTTTTCCTACCTGCTTCACATTACAAAGATTTATGACAAATACAGAGTTTTAGCCTATAGAAGCATAAACGTATGTACCATAGTAAATTTTTATGTCCCTTATTAGTGGATCCAGACCAGATCCTTTTAACATGCACTGTTATCTGTATTACACACTGTATTACATTTTTTTTGTATTGGTATTGGAGGCTTTGTTCTTTTTTGTCCTTTTTTATTATTATTATTATTATTATTATTAAAGAGTGTGCTTGAGCCTATGTTTTTTATGGCTTTTTTTTTACAAGTCATGTATTTTTCTATAGGAAAGTCAGATGTCACTTCCTTTGTAGATTTATAAAAAAAAAAATATATATTAACAAAGAATGAACAAATGAAAGTTTTCTGAATTAAACACATAAGGCAGTTCTCCTTGCTGCTTAGTATGCATAATGAGTATTGTATTGTATTGACAGGCAACACTGCTCTAGGTTTCTGGGAAAAAATATATACAAATTAGCATATCCTAATTGTACTGGCATCAGAAAGGCTTACTTCTCTTTTCCTTTTTGTCAGAAAAGCTCATTTGCATGCATTTCCCAGAAACCCATAGATATGCAAATTAGCTTTCAAAAAGAAAGCTGACAAAATGAAAGAGAGGTAAGTCTGTTTTATGCCAGCAGAATTTACATATTTGCATATATTTTTCCTGGAAACCCAGAGCAGTTTTGCCTGGCATACAATACTCATCATGCATGCCAAGCTCCATAATAAGAAAAAGAGCCCACCCCAGACCCAGGCAAAGGCTTCTCAAATGTTACTTTTACTAGTATGAGATGCTCTGTCAACTCATATTTATTCTCTGATTCTTATCAGGTAAAATATGAATCATTGCAGATCAGATACTGTTATATACCAATTTTCAGAGCAAGTAGAGTATATTTGATTCATGAAGAATTGATTTGACCCCAAATTGAAGCATTTAAAAAAAATCACTGAATTGTACACAAAATGAATATTAAGAAAATTGCTCATATCTAAGGCACATTTATCAACTGCAACTTTAAAAAAAAATCACTCTAAATGTCTCAATCATATTCCAGTAAAGGGCATTTGATAAGTTTGTCACAGCTTACTGCAAAGCTTACTTTAAAACTTCCTCTTCCACCTACTTTCCATGATAAATATCAATCTATGTGTGAAACCACCTAGCCACAGTACTAAAGTATTCAATTAATGGCCGGCTTTATATGTTACACATTTTATTTTAAAAATATATAAAGTATACAATTGTCTGATGGGACCCGCACCTACAAGGAGAACGGAGCCGGGGAGAGTTGTGGCAAAGTATGAAGGGAAAATGAGAGAGCCGTACTGGATCATATTAGATTGATGTAATTACTGAAAACATAGACTGGATCAAATATGTTTTTATGGTCTCATTCACATGCTGCGATTTTCCATAACAATACTTATGCCTTCCTAAATACAGAAAGTACTTAGCAATGGTTCTACCTTTTTAATTGTTGGTATAGAATAGGATGTTATGTGTAGAATACTACATATTAGATAACCTATATTTTCTATTATTAGTGACATTTATACAAACATATCATCCACCTATTAATAGAAAAGATAAAAAATGAAATAGAAAATAGCTCTTCAAGGTCGATATAGGTATTCTGTGTCCATATAAAAAAACAACATAAAAAGTCCATAAAAAATACATATGAAAAACTACGCTCGTAAAACCTCGCTTAAAAGTGCAGCAGAGCCGGCGGCATACATCACTTGCCTGGCAGAAGGAGCAGCAAAAGAAAGATGCTGTTGCAGGACAGGTGAGGGCCCAGAGGTTGTTCCTGGGCCACGCCAACTAAGTGTTGTGTCGGAGGAACCAACAGACTCCTGGCTGTGGGTGTCTGATGTCAGTTCGGATGATGTTAAAGACCGAGTCAACCATTCCAGGACAGCAGGATTGGTCATTAAAACACGACTGCCGGATGACACTGGCAGCTCTGGCCTGTTGCTGCGGCTGCTGCTACCACCACCCCTACTTCTGCTGCTACTTCTTCTGGCTCAAGCAACATTTTTGCCACTGCTAGTTCCTTTGGAGGTCCCTGGCACCTCTCTGATGGACATACTGTATGGTAACAGTAACTGTATATGTAAAATAAGTTATTTAATGTCAATGTGGACACCCCACCAACAGTTATATTACAAAGGTTATTCACCCCAATATAGGAATCAAGGCCTAATGGAATTGATTATCTATGAAATCAGGTGGACAACACTCTAACAGTTAAATTACACTGTTAGTTCACTCCAATATCATAATCAAGGCCTAATGGAATTGCTTATCTAAGAAATCAGATGGACACCACACTAACAGATTACACAGTTTATTCACCCTAATTTGAGAATAAGTTATAGAATTGTTTATCTAATAAAGAAGGTGGACTCCCAATAATTACACAGCTTATTCATCCCAATTTGAGAATAAAGGTGTTATATATTTGCCCTGCAGTGTGGAAAGGATTAATTCACAGCCAGCTAATACAGACTTTTGGACTTGGATGGGGACCGTCAGTGGACAGACATTTTCAGGTCTCTCCAGAGATGTTCGATTGGATTCAAGTCAGGGCTCTGGCCAAGCCAGGTAAACTTTTCCCAGTATGAAGTCCTGTGCACTCTGGGCAGGTTTTTAAGCCTATATTTTTCTCCATTCAGCTTTCCCTCAACCCTGGCCAGTCTCCCTGTCCCAGCCCCGGAAAAACACCCTCACAGCATGATGCAACCATCACCATGCTTCACTGTAGGGATGGTATAAGCAGTGCCAGGTTTCCTCCAGACATGACTCTTCGAATTGAGGCTAAAATGTGTTTCATCAGACCAGAGAATCTTGCTATTCACGGTCTGAGAGTCCTTTAGGTGCTTGTTTATCAAACTCCTGGCATACTTCCATATGTCTTTTTACTGAGGAGAGACTTCTTTCTGGGCACTGTACCATAAAGCCCAGATTGTTGGAGTGCTACAGTGATGGTGGACCTTCTGTTAGTTTCTCTCATTTGCACACAGGACAACAGCCAGAATGACCATTGGGTTTTTAACTTTTCTTTCCAAGGTCCTTCTCTCTTAACTACTTAATTTGGTGGGGAAGCCAGCTCTAGGATGAGTCCTGGTTGTTCCAAACTTCTTACATTTAAGAATTATGGAGGTCATTGTATTCTTGGGTACATTCAGTACAGCATACATTTTTTGTACCCTTCTCCAGATCTGTGCCTTCACAGGATCATGTCTCATGTCAGGGCTCTACGGGCAGTTATTTCCTCCTCATGGCTTGATTTCAGAGCTTCCAACTTTCAAGTGACAGGGTCTGAACACTTCTATCCACAATTTTAGCAAAAAAATTCTAAATTTCTATTTTTTGACGTTCTCATTATGGGATATTGAGTGCAAATTCCTGAGGGAAAACTTGATTTTGTTTTAATTTTAATACAAGATCGCAACATAATAAAACGTGAGAAAGTGAAAAATCCTGAAGATTTTCCAAATACATTGTATGTTATTAACTAGATTAACATGTATCTACATAAGACCATGCCAGGTTTTAACATTGTACATGTTTCTATTATAATGTGTACACTTATTAACATGCAATTAATAAGTGCAATGTAATCATATGCTCAAATTTGCTCTTTTTGCAGTGTTCAATATGTTTGTTTTTAGTGTGAATCAAAATGACTCAGTCTTAATTTTAGTTTCGATACCATATGTAGTGTAAAAGTTAACTTGCATAAAACATTTCAGCGTTTGTTGAAATGGTAATACTAATATGGTACTGGCATTAGATTAATATAATAAGTAAATGTGATTATAATACATCTTGTATTTAACATGTACAGTATGTGTTACTTTTGTGAAAATCCATATTTGAAGGAATGTGTCACCTATAATTTTTCCTGGCAGTTAAAATCAGATAGTAACACATTAGAAAGGAGCGATGTTTTGAAAATTTTGATTTGGCCGATTCACCGACCTTGACAAGAAATTAGATTTGTTCCAAATTAATTGGTCATGAAATCAGGTATACCCAGGCCACTGTGCCTAATCATATTCATCCCACTTGGTGGCCCAATATTAGTGTGAAGGTAAACTGTGGGGAGGGTGCAGGGAGAATGTATCGCTGTGTGCATTACGTTCTAGTGCACTCACATTCTGAGTTAATCCATTCTGTAGGTACTATGCCGTCAGTATTTTTACAGGTATAATTTAACTCCATCTACATCTGCTTTTGGCTTACAAATACTGAGCAAACACTGACCATGGGAAAGAGGCCTTACGGATGCTCAAAATACAGCATCCTTTTTTTCTGTTCCTCTGATGTATCAGAAGAACGGAAAAATAAACAGTGATTTTAACATGGACAAACAGAGAGAATAGTGGCCCCATAACTGAGTAGGGATGGGGGCCAACAGCAGTGGCAGTAACAGAGACAATAGAGGCCCTATGACAGAGGGGGGCAGCAGTAGTGGTATACAGCACAAGATGGTGGCAGATCTTGTTAAACATTTAACATCTACATATCAGTAGGAAAAGCAGCCCCACTGTAGGAATGGCAGTAGAGGCATTAGGTGGGTGGCAGCAGCATGTGGCCAGAAATAATGGCCCATTTTGCTGAATATTCCAGTGACAGAGTACAGTCCAAGTATGCCACAACCTGATGGTTGAGGTTCTGCTGGATGTTCCGCTGCCGCTGGGATGCTTTCTTCAGTAGGCGGATGATGAAAATGGCTCATTAGAGACTCCAGACTAAAGTTGCTGCATATAGAGCTGGTGCTGCTCCTGCCTACCAGAGGGTTCCCCCGCTCAGCCCTTCATGAGGACAGGCAATGGCACTCGTAGATGGTGACTAACCTAGTACACAGCATGTCTCTAAAGTAGTAGATCATTTTTGCATCCCTCTCAGAAGGTCTTAAAAATACCCCCATTTTTGACCAGTAGCAAGGGTCTAACAATGTGGATAGCCAGTAGTCATCCCTCTATCAAATCCTGACAATGTGGCTGCCACTACACAAACATTACCGCATGCATCTGGCCAATTGCACAAAGGAACTCGGAGGGCGTCCCTGCCTATATCTCCACTGCATACTGCCATGGTCTGTCAGGATCATCTGCGTCATCTTTGTCACCGCCCTCCAGCTGCTCATGCTCCTCCTGCTCCTCTTTTGTCACTTGGGTGGATTAACCATCTAGTTGTATAAAATTCCTGGGTGTTTATGTCCTCATCCTCCTGCTCTGCCAGTTCATTCTCTTCAGGGCTAAGGTGGCCATGAGAAGTAATTGCCGCGTCTTTTTTTCCCTCACCAACCAGATTTGTTAGCATCCCCTCCAGTATGTGAAGGACTGTAATTATATAATTCATCTCGTAGTTCCTCAAAGGGCCTGAGCAAATGGCATGTGTCACACATGAGCTGCCACTGGCTAACGTGGAAGTTACACCAGGGGGTAGACCTGTCTGTCTGCATCATTAATCAATCATTGACTGCCTTACTCTGCTCATACAGGTGGTCCAACATATGGAGCATGGAGTTCCAATGGGTGGAAATGTTGCATATCAGGCGTTGTTGGGGAAGAGTATTTTTTTCATTTGCAGCTCAAGGAGGGGGTGTTTTGAACGGTAAGAGTGGCTGAAGTGCATGCAGTTTCCTGGACATTTTTAACAGCTCTTGCGGGTCTTTGGAAGACTTGAGGAATCAGGTTACAATGAGATTTAAGATGTGCGTCATGCAGGGACCATGGGTCATCACTCCCTGCCACAGCGCGGAAAAAATGTTTTTCCCGTTATCACTAACCATGGTTCCTATCTCCAGTTGGCGAGGAGACAGCCAGTGTTCGATTCCTTTATTAATGACGCCGAGCAGTTCCTCTCCGGAGAGACTACATTCACCAAGGCATACAAGGTGCAGAACCATGGGACAACGCCTAGATTTGCATAGGTGACATGATGGAGAACCTGTCACACCTTGCCCTGTGAATGTGCGGAGATCTGCCAGGCTGGATGCACTTGTCTGACTCTTCTCTTTGTTTTGGTTTGGGTTTGAGCTGGATCCACCTTCCTTCAGGTATACTGGGTTGATTGTTAGCGAGGCTATTTATTCCTCCTTCTCCCAGTGGCCTGTGCAGGGTTTAGTTCATTCCTGTGGGCTTTGGATGTGTTGTGGATCATCTGCTCCAGCTCAGCTCAAGATAAGCCCTCTCTGTTTCTTCCCTTGGTGTCTTTTATCTAGGCCTCTAGGGAGACGCTTGCTTCCTCCTGTTTTAAGAAGCAGGTCGCCTCTTCCCTTTTTCCTACTGCTCAGGGTTTTCCCAGGGTGTATAGACTTAGGCATGAGGGCATGTGCAAAACCACCATAAGGGTACGCACATGTGCACAGCAGTATAGGGAAAGCCTTAGGGATTTCTAGGAGGTGACCCTTTTCTCCCTAGCTTTTGGGCCTAGTCAATTGTTCTGTTTGTTTTCCCTGTGTTTGGTTATTTCCCTGCTTATCTACCTACCGTGACATTATAAACCACCATAAAACTGTCATTTCCCTGCTGTTCGCGAAATGGAGGCTTTAGATGCTTTGGTTGATCGCATGCAGGGATTATCGCTGGAGGTTGCTGACCTCACTCCGCAGTTCTGTTGCACAGTGTCAGAATGCTCTGGCGTCTGGTGCTGTTGGAGCAAATCAGGTCTGCTTTGAGCCTAAAATCGCTCTCCCTGATAGGTTCTCAGGGGGTGGTGATGACTTTATTCGGTTCAGGGAGTCCGGCAGGTTGTATTTTCGTCTGCGGTCAATTTCATCTGGTGACGAGAACCAAAGAGTGGGGATTATAATATCTCTGCTCAAAGGGGACGTGAAGACCTGGGCTTTTTCTCTGTCGACAGATTCACCATCCCTCCAGTTGGTGGATGAATTTTTCAGAGCCTTGGGCTTGATTTATGATGACCCTGACCGGGTCTCTCTGGCTGAATCTAAGTTGCGCAGTTTGTTGCAGGGAGAACGTACTGCGGAGTCGTATTGTGCAGAATTTAGAAGATGGGCAACTGACTCAGGGTGGAATGATCCTGCACTCTGGAGTCAGACTTGTCAGGGGCTATCTTACAGGTTGAAAGATGCCCTTGCTTTTCATGAATATCCCAATTCATTGGAGACGGCCATGTCTTTGGCAGTGCGGCTTGATAGACGTCTTAGAGAGAGGTATAAGATTCCTCTCGAGTGGGGGGTCCCGTCTCAAAGTGGATCCGTCCCACCTATTCCCCGGGGAAATATGACATTTGAATCTGGGGCAGGAGAGGAGCCTATGCAGTTGGGCCAGGTTTCCTTTCGCTCAGGTGATAGGAACTTTAGGAAGCTGAATAAGCTATGTTACTACTGTGGTAAAGAAGGTCATTTTGTCCTTTTGTTAAACCTCAAAACGGTAATGAAAAACTACGGAGGTAATCACATAAAGAGAAAGAAAAAACCTCCCTAACTCTTGGTAGTGTAAATGGGGAGTCTGAGCAAGCTAATATGCATTCTCCCTGCAATACCCGTTTCCTCCTGCCTGCCATGGTGGCGCTAGACTCAGGAAATTTTGATTTTGAGGTATTTGTTGACAGTGGTGTGGGCGTAAACCTTATTGACTATTATTTTCTCCAAAATCTTGGTTATAGAACTAGCGCATTAGAAAAGGTAATTCCAGTGTTTGCTATTGATTCCTCCCCTCTCTCACAAAAGAGTCTTACTCATATCGTTCATGACATTCAGTTAAGGGTGGATGATTCACATGATGAGTCCATTTCTTGTTTTGTTATGAGGGGCTTGCCTGCTCAGATGGTTCTAGGTTTACCATGGTTGATAAAGCATAACCCTACTATTGACTGGCAAACAAGACAAATCAGTAGCTGAAGTGAATTTTGTACGGACAGCTGTGTCTGTGCTTCTATCTCAGGGGTGTCAACTACGGTCCTACCTCAGTTTCTCTCTGATCAGGAGCTGCCCCCCCATCGAGAATATGATTGTCCGGTCAATCTCATCCCTCGAGCTAAACTGCTAAAATCTCGGCTTTACAACCTTTCCCAACCCGAAAGAGAAGCTATGCGGAAGTATATTGCCGAGAGTTTGGCAAAGGGACATATCAGGCCATCCAAGTCCCCTGTGGCCGCCGGCTTCTTTTTCGTGTTTGGATTTCCAGGAATTAAATCTTATTACGGTCCGTGATCCGTATCCCCTTCCTTTGATTTCTGATCTATTTGATCAAATTGTCAGAGCCAAGGTGTTCTCCAAGTTGGATTTAAGAGGAGCCTATAATTTGATAAGAATAAAGGAAGGAGATGAGAGAAAAACGGCCTTCAATACACCCAAAAGTCATTTCGAGAATCCTGTCATGCCCTTTGGTTTAACTAATGCGCCAGCGGTCTTTCAGCGATTTGTCAATGATATTTTCCATCATTTAGTGGGAAGGTTTGTTGTTATTTATCTTACTAATTTACTCACCCGATTTGGAGACACATCAGGATCACGTGAGACAGGTGTTGTCGATCCTTCGGGAGAATAAATTGTATGCAAAATTGGAAAAATGTGTATTTGCTGTCCAGGAGCTACCGTTTTTGGGATACCTGCTTTCTGACTCTTGTTTTCGTATAGACCCCGAAAAGGTCCGGGCGGTACTGGAATGGGACCGGCCTGAGAATCAGAAAGCTCTGATGTGGTTTTTGGGTTTTACCAATTACTACAGAAAATGTATCTTGAATTATTCCACCATTGTAAAACCTTTGACAGATATGACTAAAAAAGGCACTGAGTTCTCTGTCTGGTCGAATGAGGCATTACAGGCCTTTTCTGCTATTAAGAAATGTTTTGCGTCTGCTCCCATTCTGATGCAACCTGATGTATCTCAACCATTCGTCATGGAGGTTGATGCTTCAGAAGTGGGGTTCAGAGCAGTTCTGTCGCAGGGTCCATCCCCTAGCAAATGGCATCCATGTGTTTTTTTTTGTCCAAAAAACTCTCCGTCGCTGAAAGAAATTATGATGTAGGAGATGATGAATTACTGGCCATTAAATTGGCCTTTGAAGAATGGCGTCACTGGTTGGAAGGGGCTACTCATCCTAGTACGGTATATACTGACCACAATAATTTGGCTTACCTACAGTCTGCTAAGTGCCTAAATCCTAGACAGCCTAGGTGGTCACTGTTTTTTACTAGGTTCAATTTTGTGGTCACATTTCGCCCTGGGGTTAAAAACGTCAAGGCAGATGCGTTGTCACAAAGTTTTCCTGGGGGGAGTGATACGGAGGATCCCGCTCCGATTTTAGCTGATGGGGTGGAAGTTTCCGCTCTGTACCCCGAGTTGGAGATGGAGGTGTGGGGGGCCCAGGAGGAGGCTCCTGATTCCTGTCCTCCAGACAAGTTGTTTGTTCCTGCTGAACTGCCATACAAGGTGTTCAAGGAACATCATGATATGGTCCTTGCGGGACATCCTTGAAGCAAATCCATGATAGATCTTATTTCCCAGAGATTCTAGTGGCCAGGTTTGTGCAAGGGTGTGGAGGGTTATGTGGCAGCTTGTGAGACCTGTGCACGTGCGAAGGTTGCTCACACTCGGCCTTCAGGATCCCTTCTTCCTTTGTCCATCCCGTCTCGTCCATGGACGCATTTGTCCATGGACTTTATTACCGATTTACCGAGTTCCTCTGGGAAAACTGTGATTTTGGTGGTAGTGGACCGCTTCAGTAAGATGGCCTACTTTGTACCGTTACCTAGCTTGCCCAATGCCAAAACTCTCGCTCAGGTTTTTATCGATAACATTGTAAAACTACATGGCATTCCCCCTGATGTGGTGTCTGATAGGGGGACGCAATTTGTTTCCAGGTTTTGGAGGGCGTTTTGCTCTCGTCTGGGAATTCAGCTGTCTTTCTCGTTGGCTTTTCATCCCCAGTCGAATGGTCAGACAGAGCGCACTAACCAAAACCTGGAGACCTATTTCAGGTGTTTTTTTGCCGAGAACCAAGATGACTGGTCCTCGTTCTTATCTGTAGCCGAATTTGCCTTGAATACCCGTAGACAGGAGTCCACTGATAAGTCGCCATTTTTTGGGGCATATGGTTTTTGATGAAGACGCCCTAAATTAGGGCATTTGAGATGCACTCTGGTGCTCCATATCAATTTACCCCCCCCCCAGGGGTTAATATCCACGCGTGGCTGAGAGACTAGACGCTGACACATAGATGGTCAATGCAATCTCTAACTTTTATTACATGGGGTAAGCGTATATACATCTTCAGAAGAGGGCAGTCCTCACTGAGGCTTAACATTATTTCATTGGTCAAAAAGGAAGAAGAAATAAGAGAGAGGAGATAATACACCAGCATCTGCTCACTGGGCCCTACTTTGGAATGTGAACTAATGTAAACATCTGGTTACCGTCGCCATTTTGTAATGGCTTCTATTCTAACAATAATACTGCATACGTCATATGTGCCACTTCAAAGAGGTGCTTCTCTATAGGCAGTGAATAATATATACATATCATCAAGCCATATGATTGGCTTACGCATTCCACCACACTCTATATATGCCTCCCTTTGGGACACCTGTACAACGATGAGAAATCAGACACTGCCCACAGCACAGCTCTTTGCCCCCCCCCCCCTCTTCTCCAGTCTTGAACCAAAGAGGGGGGTGGGTGGGCACTTGGAGAAGAAAAAGTTAAATCATTACAATCCTAGATATACAAAAATATAGAATAAAATTCACACATCTTTAACAGTCCCCCCTTCAATTTCATTCTCCCCCTAAACCTAAACATCTGTCCCAATGCTCCGACATCCTCTTCACCAGCTTCCACGACAAGCCATACCTAGCGAACAGCCTCCCGTGACACTGGATTTGAGCACGGGGAAGTCAGATGATCTTTCCCTAACTGGCGTTGACATTATATGGGGGGACTGGAGGTCATCAATGCTCCTGATTTTCTGGATCGATGTTTTCATACAATTTTTCCATATTCTTTTGAGTCATGATCAACAGTCACACAAGGGAAAACCAGTCTCAACACTTCCTTGAAATCAATCCAATTATCCTTTTCTATTAGCTTCACTGTGCTTCTGGTCAACAACACTCGGAATGGACCATCAAACCAGGGTTTTAGGACTTTTCTAACGTATCTTTTTCTACCACCCAATCTCCAGACACAAGTGGGTGGGTTCCTGGTACTTTATCAAAACCTGAAAGTGAAGCAAAAACTCGAAAATGTACTTTAGTCAAATGCTTGTACAAAACTGATCACATAATCTGTCAGACAACCATGTTGCATCTGAAGCTGCTGTGGGAAATAAAATCCTATCCTAGGGGCTGACCCAAAAAGGACCTTATAGGGACAAAGGCCTGTCTCACGGTTAGGCGTATACGTTACTAAAAGAGGGCACGCCGAAACGCGCGTTGGGGTAGCGCCATCCTGGGTTGTTTATTCACACTAGGTCCACTCTAGGTAAGCTTCAGGTTACAGTCCTGCTCCCACGGCTCAGTGTTGCCGGTGTTGAGACTCTACACCTGGCTCTTTTTATTTCAGTTGCTGGCCATTTATTATTCTTTATTTTCCTGTTCAGCATACTATGTACTACAGCCGTGGTTGTATTTCTTATTGACCTTTCCTTACCCTACACCATTTTACTTCCCTTTACATTTGGTCTATGGGCCGATTATCATATCCAGTATTTTCCCATGACCATTATTCATCTGTATTTTGTACTTTGTGACCTGTGTGTTCTCCCAGGGTGGCGCTTGTTCTTTCCTCTTCCCTGCTCCCACCACCTTGTTCATAGCATCACCTGTATGTATTTTTAATTATGTTTTGATATAATAAAATACTTATTTATTAATTATTTACTTATTCATTTATTCTTTTTGGTACCTCGAGCTTCTTTTTTCCTTCCTTGCTTACTAAAAGAGGGATACCAGTAGGCACTCTATTAAGGCTTTTTTAAATCTTTTAACTTAGTGTCCCGTTCAGTTCCTTTTCCCTACTCTACTGCTGCTTTGTGGATGGTACAAAGCATGTAAGACCTGTCCTACACCCAAAACCTTCATCATCTCCTGCATCACTTCACCTGTGAAGTGAACACCTGTGTCACTTTCAATGATCTAAGGTACCCCATACCTGCACACAACTTCGGCCATAATCTTCTTTACTTCTTTGGGTACGGTTTTGGCCATCCTGAAAACAAGTCATCACATATCAATACATACTCATACATGCCCACCTTGGGTAGTTGAAGGTAGTCTGCAAACGTTGAAACAGATACAAAAGCAAGACGTGTTTCTTGGGTACCTTAACCACCTTGCCCATGTTGTTCTGGGCACAAACCATTTATCCTTGAGTATGTATGTTACAGTGCTGAACCCTGGAGCGTACCATATGCTACGTACTAAATCACACATAGCAGTTTTTGTCTGGTGCATCACTCCATGGGTTGCCTGTGCCGTCGTGGAGTAGAGGGACCTGGGAAGGCAAAGTTTTCCCTCCTTATTTGTTGTCCCCCCTTTTCCATCCACCAGTCCCTTTCCTCCTTCCCCATCTGGTTCTGTAAGGTCTTAAGAACTTTCGGGATACAGGAGGAGTTATTTCAGGGACCTCAACTGTGGCCACCTAGGACAGGGGTCTGCTTAGGTAATATGGCAACCATTTTTGCCGCCTGAATAGCCATGGCTTTCCCCTTTGCCTCCTCTGCATCTGTTTACAGTGGCCTTTCGTTGCTATCATCACCTCTCATGTTAGTGACAAGAGGGCTTCCATCAGAGACCTCACTGCTTCCCCATTTTCGATGGGTTTACCTGAAGCGATCAAGGAGTCTCTGGTTTTCCATATGGGCCCATAGTCATGGGCTATCCCAAAAGCACACCTGGAATCAGTGTAAATGTTGGTTGTTTTCCCATCTGCATATCTGCAAGCCATCTTCAGAGTCTTTTAGCTCCACTTCTTGAGCCGACATGTGTGGTAGTTCACGTTTAATCACCACTGCCCAACCTGTGTAGTACCTGCCATTCTGGCCATACCTCGATCCATCCACAAAGAGCACATGATCTAGATTACCTAATGACTGATTTACCAAATCCCACTACCTCTTGTGACATCATCTGCAAACAGTCAGGAGCCTCTTCCTTTGAATCTGGAAGAAAAGTTTAAAGTGCGGTGCCCTAACTCTTCCCTCCCCCCCTTGATCCAGAGGCAACAGGGTGGCTGGGTACAAAGTATTACACCTTTGGAGAGCAACATTGTCAGGCAACAAAATGGAACACTGCATTCTCAAATAACGGGCAACAAAACAATCATTTGGATTGTACGTTCATTAGGATAGATGTAATATCACCATCACTTTATGGTTCAGAACTATCTCAGAGCTTTCATCAAGCATAGCTAGTACAACTACTACAGCTCTGATGCAGAAAGGGCACCTCTGGCCACGTGATCAAGTCTGACTGAATAATAGGGTACGGGGCGTTATTGCTGGCCATGCAGTTGGGTGAGGACAGCTGAGTCATGGCCACTCACTTCATTAACAATACAATCTAAATGTAATAATCTGATAGGCCCAGTGTGGGGGAACACAAAATTGCCAGTTCTAGGCATAAAAAGCATCTACCACCTCATCTGTGAGGCGGTAGTGACTAAAGGACAAATCAATCACAGTGGAGTGAGTGGCGGTAATGGGAACCTGAGCCAACAAGGTGTGTGTGTATTGGGCACGATGTGGGTGTTAGAAACTGTGGCTTCATTAACTGCATGTAGGTCATGTACCATCCAATGGTGAGTGGTTTTGCTTTTCTCAGCTTCTGGGAGTACTGATACAAACATGGACCAGGGAATTTTATCACTAATGGCCAACAAACAAAGTTCCTGGTCGTTGACAGTGCCGTCCTCCTGATATGAGATACCAGCATGTACTTTTGCAAGCAAATCTGCACCCAGGAGGCAACAAGGGGCGTTACCACTGACCAGCAAACGGGCAAGCGCATCTTGGTTAGGGGCAAATGTGGTTGGTTTCTGTTGAAAAGGGAGCGTACTACTTTCCCATCCACTTCTACCCAAAGACTGGTGTCCTTGGAGAGTAAATCAGGGGAGGCCATGTTTGCTGTGCACAACTGTCTTGGCTGCTCCAGTATTAATCAAAAACGGGACTACTTCTTTATCACCCAGAGTGAGGGATATCATTGGGCCAGACTGAATCTGCTAAAAATGTTTAAAAGTAGAGCTGATACTGGATTTCCTGTTTCCTAATCTTGATCTAACTCCCCCTTTCCTGTCTTTGTGTTCTCCTTATGACAAAAAAAAACATGGGTGTCTGTGGGGACGGACAGTGATCCGGGCATGGTCAACATAGAATACAATCCTCTCGTGTGGTGTGGACGAGGAGTACCACACACAGCACAACACTCTCTCTTCTGGGATCTGGGTCCCACAGACTCTGCAGGCCCATCATAGGGTGGCAGACTTACTTTTTCCTCACTTCAATGAGGCGTTTGACATCAGGGCTGAAGCAATGCCAAAGGAACACTACCTATGGTTGGCACCACTGAACCACCCAATGCTGCTTGATGTTACTCTGCATTTTGGCTTACAGAAGTATCCAACTTTTCCTATCGCGGAATTAATAGACTGGAAAACAAAACAGGACTTCTCATCTTCCATGGGAGTGTCTTATAACTAGGGGAATGGTCACAAGGGCTGTCGTTGTCTGTAACGTCCACCCCTATCCTCCTCCCTCCGCTCTGAGTCATCTAAGTCCACCCCTTTCAGTCGGACGCTGTGGTCCTCCTTTTGTCCGTCAGTAATGTGCCAGCTGTCCATTAGAACAGAGCTCTGATGTTTAGCACAACACTTAACATGTAACACGTAACTTCAAACATTGAAACAAACAGATCTGACAATACAGACATGAACACACAAAGGGCCCATAAGGAACTTTCCATTGACGTCAATAAAAAAAAAATTACAGCTCAATCAGCACTGTTGGCACCAATAAAAAAAACAAAAATCTTCTAAGGAAAATAAAATCCTCAATGCGCATATTATTTAAAAAAAAACAAATACCGTACTCCATACGCATTCATATTTTCATGTTTTCATGTACTCATTTTCACAAACAGCTCATAATCAGTCTTCACACATATTCGCCTCAACTACAACTCAAAGCCACACCCATTCACATTCCACTGAATCATTTATGTCTTCCAACCCAGCCACACTGTTTTCATCCCAAAACTTGCAGCACAGACAAACACAGCTTTCCTGGAAACAGATAGCCACACCACACCCAGAATTGCTGATGGTCTGTCGCTGTAAGACAATATACATGTTATAATCATACAGTCATTTTGTTAAAAGCTGGATTCCCACAGTCTTGTATAATATATTACACATCACTTACTCTGCATGATTCCCTGCCCCCATGATTCCCTCCCCCCTTTCCCTGCTCCTCTTATCTCAGGAATGTTTCTGTGTGAAGGCAGGGGAAAGTGAATCTCTATAGTTCACACTGGATACTCTACTTCCATTAACTGACCATCTTTTAGGATCTTCCCTATTTAAACACACACATATCATTAGGGTAACAAAACTTAACCAGTTCATTTCTGAACATTTAACACAAGCGCCGTCCTGATTGCAGACACTGGGGCACTTTCTTTCTTGCTAATGCCATCAATTAACATCCTGACACTGCTCTGTTTTCTCACTCATTAGAACCCCCCCTTCAACATCACAGGAGTTCTGATGCCCACAGTCTGTAAGCTCTAACTTCACAGTTTCTTACAGATTTTCATCCCTGTTGCCAGCCGGGCGACCTTCTGTCCGGGGCCACACTTTCTCTAACATTCTTTGTCACATTTTAACTTTCAATTCTTAATATCACATCCTATAATCTCCCTCTTCCCTCGCTACTAGCTAGGGGCTGTATTTTCTCCTTCTTCATAATACTGGGACTGACCCATTTCAATAGCAGTATTTCAGACTGACACACACAAAACAGAGGAGTAAAGAGGCACCTTTAACCCTTTCCTCCACAGACAAAGGATTCACCCTCCCCTCTGGTTGGCTCAAATCTGACTATCACGTCTGACTAGTCAGCTGGGACTCCCGGCACGTCTCTGGCGGTTCCGTCGCATCTTCCTGGGGTCAGGTCAGGTGGAGAATATCTCCGCAGTCTTCCCTTATCTCAAAGGGTCATACGGCTCCACGCGTCTCCCTGCCAGGTCAGCCGGAGTTTACTTTGTCCCACACCTCGGCACTACAGCACCCCCTTCCAAACCAGGAGGTTACTGTCCCCTCCCTTTGTCTGTGGTTTTACCGTCTGTGCTCAACTCACTCCTCACATAAATCACACACACACACAAAACATATACACACCAGAGTGATCTATAATTTCAGACTATTGGTTCTATAGACTCCAAGCTTTCAGCATTACAGCCGACTACTATACTTACATCAGTACCACCTCACAGCAGACTGAGCTATCTGAGCATGAGGAAGTAAATAGCAGAAAGGCAGATGAGATAAAAAGTTTTCTCACCTTTCTTTGAGGTTGCAGTCCTCTCCCCTCTGCCGTTCGTCAAGCTCAGGGGCCCGTCTTGTCAGCTGTTGGATGCTACTTTTGCTCAGAGTCCGATCTGGGGTTCCATTTGATGAAGACGCCCTAAATTAGGGCATTTGAGATGCACTCTGGTGCTCCATATCAATTTAACCCCCTCCAGGGGTTAATATCCACGCGTGGCTGAGAGACTAGACACTGACACATAAAATGGTCAATGCAATCTCTAAGGCCCCTTTCACACGAGCAAGTATTCCGCGCGGATGCGATGCGGGAGGTGAACGCATTGTTCACCTCCCGCATCGCATCCGCGCGGAATACTTGCTCATGTGAAAGGGGCCTTAGAGATTGCATTGACCATGCACCCGCACTGAATACTGACCCATTCATTTCGATGGGGCTGTTCACATGAGCGGTGATTTTCACGCATCACTTGTGCGTTGCGTGAAAATCGCAGCATGCTCCTCTTTGTGCGTTTTTCACGCAACGCAGGCCCTATAGAAGTGAATGGGGTTGCGTGAAAATCGCAAGCATCCGCAAGCAAGTGCGGATGCGGTGCGATTTTCACGCACGGTTGCTAGGAGACGATCGGGATGGAGACCCGATCATTATTATTATCCATTATAACATGGTTATAAGGGAAAATAATAGCATTCTGAATACAGAATGCATAGTACAATAGTGCTGGAGGGGTTAAAAAAAAATAAAAAATAATTTAACTCACCTTAGTCCACTTGATTGCGTAGCCCGACATCTGCTTCTGTCTCCTTTGTTGAATAGGACCTGTGGTGAGCATTAAGTACAGTTACAGGACCTTTGATTATGTCACTCCGGTCATCACATGGTACGTCACATGATCTTTTACCATGGTGATGGATCATGTGATGACCGGAGTGACGTCATCAAAGGTCCTAGAATGAATGCTCACCACAGGACCTGTTCAGCACAGAAGGAGACAGACGAGACGCTGGCAGCGCCAGCAAGTGGATTAAGGTGAGTTAAAAAAAAAATTCTTTTTTTTTAACCCCTCCAGCGCTAGCTTATTATGCATTCTGTATTCAGAATGCTATTATTTTCCCATAAAACCATGTTATAAGGGAAAATAATACAATCTACAGAACACCGATCCCAAGCCCGAACTTCTATGAAGAAGTTCGTGTTTGGGTACCAAACACGCGCGATTTTTCTCACACGAGTGCAAAACGCATTACAATGTTTTGCACTCGTGCGGAAAAATCGCGGGTGTTCCCGCAACGCACCCGCACATTTTCCCGCAACGCCCGTGTGAAAGAGGCCGAACTTTTATTACAAACCGGATTCCAAAAAAGTTGGGACACTATACAAATCGTGAATAAAACCTGAATGCAATGATGTGGAGGTGCCAACTTCTAATATTTTATTCAGAATAGAACATAAATCACGGAACAAAAGTTTAAACTGAGAAAATGTACCATTTTAAGGGAAAAATATGTTGAATCAGAATTTCATGGTGTCAACAAATCCCCAAAAAGTTGGGACAAGGCCATTTTCACCACTGTGTGGCATCTCCCCTTCTTCTTACAACACTCAACAGACGTCTGGGGACCGAGGAGACCAGTTTCTCAAGTTTAGAAATAGGAATGCTCTCCCATTCTTGTCTAATACAGGGACACTGGCACCTGATTGCATACTAGATGTAGTGCTTCTGGTGCCGAACGTGTATATACATCCCAATCTATACACTGGTATGTACAAATGTTAACGGCGATTCTTGGTGTGTTGACGTCGCACAGTGAATCTGGTGTGTGGGGTCTACACAGTGATATCGTCCAATGATGATGCACATTCATAGATAGCCACACCTGTGGTTGCCTGTGCATTCTTTATGACATATTTATTATTTGGCAGCTTTCCACCCACGCCACTGAGTATCCGGGGGTGTGGCTGGTTTGTTGCTTTCTATACGATTATCTATACTTTGTTTTTTGTTTTGTGTACCTAGAGCAGGCCCCAAAGTAGGGATCCACGAGGGTCACAGGGCCTAACCAGGTTCACAAGGAGGTTCCAGAACACGGGATCGTCCTTATCAGGGCGGCTATTCCGTTCATAGGCAGGGCTACTTAGCCCAGGGCCAGGAATAGGGACAGATTAGATTCCATCTCTGTCCACTCCGTCCATCTTTGACCCGTATTTTTGGACGATTACAAGTATTATCTTCCATGTCATCAAGGATATATCTTCTTTTTGTTCTTTCTATGTATGTCTGTGGGAGTTTTGTTATTTTATGTCTAAATTAGATTAAAGGCTATGTTTTAAACAGGTCGTTCCCTGTGATTACATTAACTGGATTATATACCACCTGTGGTTATTATTCCCTCTGACGGGATATCGTCTTAGCTGTGATTACTAATACAGGCCTCTAACTGTTCAATCGTCTTGGGCCTTCTTTGTTGCACCTTCCTCTTTATGATGCGCCAAATGTTCTCTATAGGTGAAAGATCTGGACTGCAGACTGGCCATTTCAGTACCCGGATCCTTCTCCTACGCAGCCATGATGTTGTGATTGATGCAGAATGTGGTCTGGCATTATCTTGTTGAAAAATGCAGGGTCTTCCCTAAAAGAGATGACATCTGGATGAGAGCATGTGTTGTTCTAGAACCTGAATATATTTTTCTGCATTGATGGTGCCTTTCCAGACATGCAAGCTGACCATGCCACACACACTCATGCAACCCCATACCATCAGAGATGCAGGCTTCTGAACTGGGCGTTGATAACAACTTGGGTTGTCCTTGTCCTCTTTGTTCCGGATGACATGGCGTCCCAGATTTCCAAAAAGAACATCGAATCGTGACTCGTCTGACCACAGAAAAGTCTTCCATTTTGCCAAACTCCATTTTAAATGATCCCTGGCCCAGTGAAAACGCCTGAGCTTGTGGATCTTGCTTAGAAATGGCTTCTTTTTTGCACTGTAGAGTTTCAGCTGGCAACGGCGGATGGCACGGTGGATTGTGTTCACTGACAATGGTTTCTGGAAGTATTCCTGAGCCCATTCTGTGATTTCCTTTACAGTAGCATTCCTGTTTGTGGTGCAGTGTCGTTTAAGGGCCCGGAGATCACGGGCATCCAGTATGGTTTTACGGCCTTGACCCTTACGCACAGAGATTGTTCCAGATTCTCTGAATCTTCGGATGATGTTATGCACAGTTGATGATGATAGATGCAAAGTCTTTGCAATTTTTCGCTGGGTAACACCTTTCTGATATTGCTCCACTATCTTTCTGCGCAACCTTGTGGGAATTGGTGATCCTCTACCCATCTTGGCTTCTGAGAGACACTGCCACTCTGAGAAACTCTTTTTATACCCAATCATGTTGCCAATTGACCTAATTAGTGTTAATTGGTCTTCCAGCTCTTCGTTATGCTCAAATTTACTTTTTCCAGGTTCTTATTGCTACTTGTCCCAACTTTTTTGGGATTTGTTGACACCGTAAAAATTGGAATCAACGTATTTTTCCTTTAAAATGATACATTTACTCGGATTAAATGTTTGATCTGTCATCTACGTTCTATTATGAATAAAATATTGACATTTGCTATCTCCACATCATTGCATTCAGTTTTTATTCACAATTTTTTTAGTGTCCCAACTTTTTGGGAATCCGGTTTGAAGTATCTTGCACAAAATGGTTGTTTTTTTTAAACCAGAATATAACAGCAGTATCTAATGCTTGTATTGGACTGTCACAAATGCAGAAAAGTCCGGAAATGTAGTATCTAGCACAAAATTGTGTTTTTTTTAAACCAGAATATAACAGCAGTATCTAATGCTTGTATTGGACTGTTACAAATGCAGCCAAGGTCGCAAATGTAGTATCTAGCACAAAATGGGTGTTTTTTTAAAACCAGAATATAACAGCAGTATTTAACACTTGTATTGGACTGTCGGAAATGCAGGAAAGGCTGCAAATGTAGTGTCTAGCACAAAATGGGTGTTTTTTTAAAACCAGAATATAACAGCATTATTTAACGCTTGTAATGGACTGTCGGAAATGCAGCAAAGGCTGCAAATGTAGTATCTTGCACAAAATGTTTTTTTTTTAAACCAGAATATAACAGCAGTCTGTAACGCATGTATTGGACCTTCACAAATGCAGCAAAGGCCGCAAATGTAGTGTCTAACACAAAATGGGTGTTTTTGTTAAACCAGAATATAACAGCAGTATTTACCGCTTATATTGGACTGTTGGAAATGCAGCAAAGGCCGCAAATATAGTATCTTGCACAAAATAGGTGTTTTTTTAAAACCAGAATATAACAGCAATATTTAACGCTTGTATTAGACTGTCGGAAATGCAGCAAAGGCCGCAAATGTAGTATCTTGCACAAAATGTTTTTTTTTTAAACCAGAATATAACAGCAGTCTGTAACGCATGTATTGGACCTTCACAAATGCAGCAAAGGCCGCAAATGTAGTGTCTAACACAAAATGGGTGTTTTTGTTAAACCAGAATATAACAGCAGTATTTACCGCTTATATTGGACTGTTGGAAATGCAGCAAAGGCCGCAAATATAGTATCTTGCACAAAATAGGTGTTTTTTTAAAACCAGAATATAACAGCAATATTTAACGCTTGTATTAGACTGTCGGAAATGCAGCAAAGGCCGCAAATGTAGTATCTTGCACAAAATGGGTGTTTTTTTTAAAACCAGAATATAACAGCAGTATCTAATGCTTGTATTGGACTGTTAGAAATGCAGCAATGGCCGCGAATGTAGTATCTAGCACAAAATGGGTGTTTTTTTTAAACCAGAATATAAAAGCAGTATTTATCGTGTTTAATGGACTGTAGGAAAAGGATCAAAGGCCGGAAATGTAGTATCTTGCACAAAATGGGTGTTTTTTTTAAAGCCATAATCTAACGGTAGTATTTAACGCTTGTATTGGACTGTCAGAAATGCAGCAAAGGCTGCAAATGTAGTATTTTGCACATTACGGGAGTTTTTTCAAAACCAGAATATAACAGCAGTATCTAACACTTGTATTGGACTGTTACAAATGCAGCAAAGGCCGCAAATGTTGTGTCTTGCACAAAATGGGTGTATTTTTAAAACCAGAATATAACGGCAGTATTTAACGCTTGTATTGAACTGTCGGAAATGCAGCAAAGGCCGCAAATGTAGTATCTTGCACAAAATGGGTGTATTTTTAAAACCAGAATATAACAGCAGTATCTAATGCTTGTATTGGACTGTCACAAAAGCAGCTAAGGCCGCAAATATAGTATCTTTCGCAAAATGTGTGTTTTTTAAAACCAGAATATAACAGCAGTATCTAATACTTGTATTGGACTGTCACAAATGTAGCAAATGCCGCAAATGTAGTATCTTGCACAAAATAGGTGTTTTTATAAAACCAGAATATAACAGCAGTATCTAACGTTTGTATTGGACTGTCACAAATGCAGCAAAGGCCGCAAATGTAGTACCTTGCACAAAATGGGCGTTTTTTGAAAGCAGAATATAACAGCAGTATCTAACGCTTGTATTGGACTGTCACAAATGCAGCAAAGGCCGAAATTTAGTATCTTGCAAAAATGGGTGTTTTTTTAAAACTAGAATATAACAGCAGTATCTAACGCTTGTATTGGACTGTCGGAAATGCAATAAAGGCCGCAAATGTAGTATCTTGCAAAAATGGGTGTTTTTTTAAAACTAGAATATAACAGCAGTATTTAACGCTTGTATTGGACTGTTGGAAATGCAGCAAAGGCTGCAAATGTAGTATCTAGCACAAAACGGGTGTTTTTTTTAAACCATAATCTAACGGCAGTATTTAACGCTTGTATTGGACTGTCAGAAATGCAGCAAAGGCCGCAAATGTAGTATCTTGCACAAAATGGGGTTTTTTTTAAAACCAGAATATAACAGCAGTATTTAATGCATGTATTAAACTGTCACAAATGTAGCAAAGGCCGCGATTGTAGTATCTTTTTCAAAATGGGTGTTTTTTTAAAACCAGAATATAACAGCAGTATCTAATGCTTGTATTGGACTCTCACAAATGCAGCAAAGGCCGCAAATGTAGTATCTAGCACAAAATGGGTATTTTTTTAAAACCAGAATATAACAGCAGTATTTAACGCTTGTATTGGTCTGTCGGAAATGCAGCAATGGCCACAAATGTAGTATCTTGCACATAATGTTTTTTTTTTTTAAATCAGAATATAACAGCAGTATCTAACTATTTTATTGGACTGTCACAAATGCAGCAAAGGCCGCAAATGTAGTATCTAGCACAAAATAAGTGTTTTTTAAAACCAGAATATAACAGCAGTATCTAACGCTTGTATTGGACTGTCACAAATGCAGCAAAGGCCGCAAATGTAGTATTTAGCACAAAATGGGTGTTTTTTTTAAACCAGAATATAACAGCAGTATTTAACGTTTGTATTGGACTGTCGGAAATGCAGCAAAGGAAGCAAATGTAGTATCTTTCTCAAAATGGGTGTTTCTTTTAAAACCAGAATATAACAGCAGTATCTAATGCTTGTATTGGACTGTTAGAAATGCAGCAATGGCCGCGAATGTAGTATCTAGCACAAAATGGGTGTTTTTTTAAAACCAGAATATAACAGCAGTATTTTTCGTGTTTAATAGACTGTAGAAAAAAGGATCAAAGGCCGGAAATGTAGTATCTTGCACAAAATGGGTGTTTTTTTTAAACCAGAATATAACACCAGTATTTAACGCTTGTATTGGACTGTCGGAAATGCAGCAAAGGCCGCAAATGTAGTATCTTTCTCAAAATGGGTGTTTCTTTTAAAACCAGAATATAACAGCAGTATCTAATGCTTGTATTGGACTGTCAGAAATGCAGCAAAGGCTACAAATGTAGTATCTAGCACAAAATGGGTGTTTTTTTAAAACCAGAATATATCAGCAGTATCTAACACTTGTATTGGACAGTCGGAAATGCAATAAAGGCCGCAAATGTAGTATCTTGCAAAAATGGGTGTTTTTTTAAAACTAGAATATAACAGCAGTATTTAACGCTTGTATTGGACTGTTGGAAATGCAGCAAAGGCCGCAAATGTAGTATCTAGCACAAAACTGGTGTTTTCTTTAAACCATAATCTAACGGCAGTATTTAACGCGTGTATTGGACTGTCAGAAATGCAGCAAAGGCCGCAAATGTAGTATCTTGCACAAAATGGGTGTTTTTTTTAAACCAGAATATAACAGCAGTATTTAACGCTTGTATTGGACTGTCACAAATGTAGCAAATGCCGCGATTGTAGTATCTTTTTCAAAATGGGTGTTTTTTTAAAACCAGAATATAACAGCAGTATCTAATGCTTGTATTGGACTCTCACAAATGCAGCAAAGGCCGCAAATGTAGTATCTAGCACAAAATGGGTATTTTTTTAAAACCAGAATATAACAGCAGTATTTAACGCTTGTATTGGTCTGTCGGAAATGCAGCAATGGCCACAAATGTAGTATCTTGCACATAATGTTTTTTTTTTTAAATCAGAATATAACAGCAGTATCTAACGATTTTATTGGACTGTCACAAATGCAGCAAAGGCCGCAAATGTAGTATCTAGCACAAAATAAGTGTTTTTTAAAACCAGAATATAACAGCAGTATCTAACGCTTGTATTGGACTGTCACAAATGCAGCAAAGGCCGCAAATGTAGTATTTAGCACAAATTGGGTGTTTTTTTTAAACCAGAATATAACAGCAGTATTTAACGCTTGTATTGGACTGTCGGAAATGCAGCAAAGGCCGCAAATGTAGTATCTTTCTCAAAATGGGTGTTTCTTTTAAAACCAGAATATAACAGCAGTATCTAATGCTTGTATTGGACTGTTAGAAATGCAGCAATGGCCGCGAATGTAGTATCTAGCACAAAATGGGTGTTTTTTTAAAACCAGAATGTAACAGCAGTATTTTTCGTGTTTAATGGACTGTAGGAAAAGGATCAAAGGCCGGAAATGTAGTATCTTGCACAAAATGGGTGTTTTTTTTAAACCAGAATATAACAGCAGTATTTAACGCTTGTATTGGACTGTCGGAAATGCAGCAAAGGCCGCAAATGTAGTATCTTTCTCAAAATGGGTGTTTCTTTTAAAACCAGAATATAACAGCAGTATCTAACGCTTGTATTGGACTGTCAGAAATGCAGCAAAGGCTACAAATGTAGTGTCTTGCACAAAATGGGTGTTTTTTAAACCAGAATATAACAGCAGTATCTAATGCTTGTATTAAACTGTCACAAATGCAGCAAAGGCCGCAAATGTAGTATCTAGCACAAAATGGGTGTTTTTTTAAAACCAGAATATAACAGCATTATTTATCGCTTGTATTGGACTGTAGGAAATGCAGCAAAGGCCTCAAATGTAGTATCTTGCACAAAATGGTTGTTTTTTTTAAACCAGAATATAACAACAGTATCTAATGCTTGTATTGGACTGTCAGAAATGCAGCAAAGGCCGCAAATGTAGTATCTTGCACAAAATGGGTGTTTTTTTAAACCAGAATATAACAGCAGTATTTAACGCTTGTATTGGACTGTCACAAATGTAGCAAAGGCCGCGATTGTAGTATCTTTCTCAAAATGGGTGTTTTTTTAAAACCAGAATATAACAGCAGTATCTAATGCTTGTATTGGACTCTCACAAATGCAGCAAAGGCCGCAAATGTAGTATCTAGCACAAAATGGGTATTTTTTTTAAACTAGAATATAACAGCAGTATTTAACGCTTGTATTGGTCTGTCGGAAATGCAGCAATGGCCACAAATGTAGTATCTTGCACATAATGTTTTTTTTTTTAAATCAGAATATAACAGCAGTATGTAACGATTTTATTGGACTGTCACAAATGCAGCAAAAGCCACAAATGTAGTATCTAGCACAAAATGGGTGTTTTTTAAAACCAGAATATAACAGCAGTATCTAACGCTTGTATTGGACTGTCACAAATGCAGCAAAGGCCGCAAATGTAGTATTTAGCACAAAATGGGTGTTTTTTTTAAACCAGAATATAACAGCAGTATTTAACGCTTGTATTGGATGTCGGAAGTGCAGCAAAGGCCCAAATGTAGTATCTTTCTCAAAATGGGTGTTTCTTTTAAAAATAGAATATAACAGCAGTATCTAACGCTTGTATTGGACTGTCAGAAAAGCAGCAAAGGAAGCAAATGTAGTATCTTGCACAAAATGGGTGTTTTTTTAAAACCGGAATATAACAGCAGTATCTAACGCTTGTTTTGGACTGTATGAAATGCAGCAAAGGCTGAAAATGTAGTGTCTTGCACAAAATGGGTGTTTTTTTAAAACCAGAATATAACAGCAGTATTTAACGCTTGTATTGGACTGTCAAAAATGTAGCAAAGGCCGCGATTGTAGAATCTTTCTCAAAATGGGTGTTTTTTTAAAACCAGAATATAACAGCAGTATCTAATGCTTGTATTGGACTCTCACAAATGCAGCAAAGGCCGCAAATGTAGTATCTAGCACAAAATGGGTATTTTTTAAAAACCAGAATATAACAGCAGTATTTAACGCTTGTATTTGTCTGTCGGAAATGTAGCAATGGCCACAAATATAGTATCTTGCACTTAATTATTTTTTTTAAATTAGAATATAACAGCAGTATCTAACGCTTGTATTGGACTGTCACAAATGCAGCAAAGGCCGCAAATGTAGTATTTAGCACAAAATGGGTGTTTTTTTTAAACCAGAATATAACAGCAGTATTTAATACTTGTATTGGATTGTCGGAAATGCAGCAAAGGCCGCAAATGTAGCATCTTGCACAAAATGGGTGTTTTTTTTAAACCAGAATATAAAAGCATTATTTAACGCTTTTATTAGACTGTCGGAAATGCAGCAAAGGCCTCAAATGTAGTATCTTGCACAAAATGGGTGTTTTTTTTAAACCAGAATATAACAGCAGTATTTAACGCTTGTATTGGACTGTCACAAATGTAGCAAAGGCCGCGATTGTAGTATCTTTCTCAAAATGGGTGTTTTTTTAAAACCAGAATATAACAGCAGTATCTAATGCTTGTATTGGACTCTCACAAATGCAGCAAAGGCCGCAAATGTAGTATTTAGCACAAAATGGGTGTTTTTTTTAAACCAGAATATAACAGCAGTATTTAATGCTTGTATTGGATTGTCGGAAATGCAACAAAGGCCGCAAATGTAGCATCTTGCACAAAATGGGTGTTTTTTTAAAACCAGAATATAACAGCAGTATCTAACGCTTGTATTGGACTGTCAGAAATGCAGCAAAGGCTGCAAATGTAGTGTCTTGCACAAAATGGGTGTTTTTTTTAAACCAGAATATAAAAGCATTATTTAACGCTTTTATTAGACTGTCGGAAATGCAGCAAAGGCCGCAAATGTAGTATCTAGCACAAAATGGGTATTTTTTTTAAACTAGAATATAACAGCAGTATTTAACGCTTGTATTGGTCTGTCGGAAATGCAGCAATGGCCACAAATGTAGTATCTTGCACATAATGTTTTTTTTTTTTAAATCAGAATATAACAGCAGTATCTAACGATTTTATTGGACTGTCACAAATGCAGCAAAGGCCACAAATGTGGTATCTAGCACAAAATGGGTGTTTTTTAAAACCAGAATATAACAGCAGTATCTAACGCTTGTATTGGACTGTCACAAATACAGCAAAGGCCGCAAATGTAGTATTTAGCACAAAATGGGTGTTTTTTTTAAACCAGAATATAACAGCAGTATTTAACGCTTGTATTGGACTGTCGGAAATGCAGCAAAGGCCTCAAATGTAGTATCTTGCACAAAATGGGTGTTTTTTTAAAACCAGAATATAACAGCAGTATCTAACGCTTGTATTGGACTGTCAGAAAAGCAGCAAAGGAAGCAAATGTAGTATCTTGCACAAAATGGGTGTTTTTTTAAAACCAGAATATAACAGCAGTATCTAACGCTTGTTTTGGACTGTATGAAATGCAGCAAAGGCTGCAAATGTAGTGTCTTGCACAAAATGGGTGTTTTTTTAAAACCAGAATATATCAGCAGTATCTAATGCTTGTATTGGACTGTCGGAAATGCAGCAAAGGCAGCAAATGTAGTATCTTGCACAAAATGTTTTTTTTTTAAAAACCAGAATATAACAGCAGTATTTAACGCTTGTAGTGAACTGTCACAAATGTAGCAAAGGCCGCGATTGTAGTATCTTTCTCAAAATGGGTGTTTTTTTAAAACCAGAATATAACAGCAGTATCTAATGCTTGATACTTTTATTGTCCTGACGAAGAGGGCTGGACGCCCTTGAAACGCGTTGACACAAAAAATAAACAAGCTATTTTATTCTCTAAAAAGTATTTTATGAAAATCCGCCTCCTGTCTCCAGCGCCGCAAAAAGGGTTCCAAAAACCACTACCTTTTATCTAATGCTTGTATTGGACTCTCACAAATGCAGCAAAGGCCGCAAATGTAGTATCTAGCACAAAATGGGTATTTTTTTAAAACCAGAATATAACAGCAGTATTTAACGCTTGTATTGGTCTGTCGGAAATGCAGCAATGGCCACAAATGTAGTATCTTTCTCAAAATGGGTGTTTTTTTAAAACCAGAATATATCAGCAGTTTCTAATGCTTGTATTGGACTGTCACAAATGCAGCAAAAGCCGCAAATGTAGTATCTTGCACAAAATGGGTGTTTTTTTTAAACCAGAATATAACAGCAGTATTTAACGCTTGTATTTGTCTGTCGGAAATGTAGCAATGGCCACAAATGTAGTATCTTGCACATAATTTTTTTTTTTAAATTAGAATATAACAGCAGTATCTAACGCTTGTATTGGACTGTCACAAATGCATTAAAGGCCGCAAATGTAGTATTTAGCACAAAAAGGGTGTTTTTTTTAAACCAGAATATAACAGCAGTATTTAATGCTTGTATTGGATTGTCGGAAATGCAGCAAAGGCCGCAAATGTAGCATCTTGCACAAAATGGGTGTTTTTTTAAAACCAGAATATAACAGCAGTATCTAATGCTTGTATTGGACTGTCACAAATGTAGCAAAGGCCGCGATTGTAGTATCTTTCTCAAAATGGGTGTTTTTTTAAAACCAGAATATAACAGCAGTATCTAATGCTTGTATTGGACTTTCACAAATGCAGCAAAGGCCGCAAATGTAGTATCTAGCACAAAATGGGTATTTTTTAAAACCAGAATATAACAGCAGTATTTAACGCTTGTATTTGTCTGTCGGAAATGTAGCAATGGCCACAAATGTAGTATCTTGCACATAATTTTTTTTTTTTAATTAGAATATAACAGCAGTATCTAACGCTTGTATTGGACTGTCACAAACGCAGTAAAGGCCGTAAATGTAGTATTTAGCACAAAATGGGTGTTTTTTTTAAACCAGAATATAACAGCAGTATTTAATGCTTGTATTGGATTGTCGGAAATGCAGCAAAGGCCGCAAATGTAGCATCTTGCACAAAATGGGTGTTTTTTTAATACCAGAATATAACAGCAGTATCTAACGCTTGTATTGGACTGTCAGAAATGCAGCAAAGGCTGCAAATGTAGTGTCTTGCACAAAATGGGTGTTTTTTTTTTAAACCAGAATATAAAAGCATTATTTAACGTTTTTATTAGACTGTCGGAAATGCAGCAAAGGCCTCAAATGTAGTATCTTGCACAAAATGATTGTTTTTTTTAAACCAGAATATAACAGCAGTATCTAATGCTTGTATTGGACTGTCAGAAATGCAGCAAAGGCCGCAAATGTAGTATCTTGCACAAAATGGGTGTTTTTTTAAACCAGAATATAACAGCAGTATTTAACGCTTGTATTGGACTGTCACAAATGTAGTAAAGGCCGCGATTGTAGTATCTTTCTCAAAATGGGTGTTTTTTTTAAAACCAGAATATAACAGCAGTATCTAATGCTTGTATTGGACTCTCACAAATGCAGCAAATGCCGCAAATGTAGTATCTAGCACAAAATGGGTGTTTTTTTAAAACCGGAATATAACAGCAGTATCTAACGCTTGTTTTGGACTGTATGAAATGCAGCAAAGGCTGAAAATGTAGTGTCTTGCACAAAATGGGTGTTTTTTTAAAACCAGAATATAACAGCAGTATTTAACGCTTGTATTGGACTGTCAAAAATGTAGCAAAGGCCGCGATTGTAGAATCTTTCTCAAAATGGGTGTTTTTTTAAAACCAGAATATAACAGCAGTATCTAATGCTTGTATTGGACTCTCACAAATGCAGCAAAGGCCGCAAATGTAGTATCTAGCACAAAATGGGTATTTTTTAAAAACCAGAATATAACAGCAGTATTTAACGCTTGTATTTGTCTGTCGGAAATGTAGCAATGGCCACAAATATAGTATCTTGCACATAATTATTTTTTTTAAATTAGAATATAACAGCAGTATCTAACGCTTGTATTGGACTGTCACAAATGCAGCAAAGGCCGCAAATGTAGTATTTAGCACAAAATGGGTGTTTTTTTTAAACCAGAATATAACAGCAGTATTTAATACTTGTATTGGATTGTCGGAAATGCAGCAAAGGCCGCAAATGTAGCATCTTGCACAAAATGGGTGTTTTTTTTAAACCAGAATATAAAAGCATTATTTAACGCTTTTATTAGACTGTCGGAAATGCAGCAAAGGCCTCAAATGTAGTATCTTGCACAAAATGGGTGTTTTTTTTAAACCAGAATATAACAGCAGTATTTAACGCTTGTATTGGACTGTCACAAATGTAGCAAAGGCCGCGATTGTAGTATCTTTCTCAAAATGGGTGTTTTTTTAAAACCAGAATATAACAGCAGTATCTAATGCTTGTATTGGACTCTCACAAATGCAGCAAAGGCCGCAAATGTAGTATTTAGCACAAAATGGGTGTTTTTTTTAAACCAGAATATAACAGCAGTATTTAATGCTTGTATTGGATTGTCGGAAATGCAACAAAGGCCGCAAATGTAGCATCTTGCACAAAATGGGTGTTTTTTTAAAACCAGAATATAACAGCAGTATCTAACGCTTGTATTGGACTGTCAGAAATGCAGCAAAGGCTGCAAATGTAGTGTCTTGCACAAAATGGGTGTTTTTTTTAAACCAGAATATAAAAGCATTATTTAACGCTTTTATTAGACTGTCGGAAATGCAGCAAAGGCCGCAAATGTAGTATCTAGCACAAAATGGGTATTTTTTTTAAACTAGAATATAACAGCAGTATTTAACGCTTGTATTGGTCTGTCGGAAATGCAGCAATGGCCACAAATGTAGTATCTTGCACATAATGTTTTTTTTTTTTAAATCAGAATATAACAGCAGTATCTAACGATTTTATTGGACTGTCACAAATGCAGCAAAGGCCACAAATGTGGTATCTAGCACAAAATGGGTGTTTTTTAAAACCAGAATATAACAGCAGTATCTAACGCTTGTATTGGACTGTCACAAATACAGCAAAGGCCGCAAATGTAGTATTTAGCACAAAATGGGTGTTTTTTTTAAACCAGAATATAACAGCAGTATTTAACGCTTGTATTGGACTGTCGGAAATGCAGCAAAGGCCTCAAATGTAGTATCTTGCACAAAATGGGTGTTTTTTTAAAACCAGAATATAACAGCAGTATCTAACGCTTGTATTGGACTGTCAGAAAAGCAGCAAAGGAAGCAAATGTAGTATCTTGCACAAAATGGGTGTTTTTTTAAAACCAGAATATAACAGCAGTATCTAACGCTTGTTTTGGACTGTATGAAATGCAGCAAAGGCTGCAAATGTAGTGTCTTGCACAAAATGGGTGTTTTTTTAAAACCAGAATATATCAGCAGTATCTAATGCTTGTATTGGACTGTCGGAAATGCAGCAAAGGCAGCAAATGTAGTATCTTGCACAAAATGTTTTTTTTTTAAAAACCAGAATATAACAGCAGTATTTAACGCTTGTAGTGGACTGTCACAAATGTAGCAAAGGCCGCGATTGTAGTATCTTTCTCAAAATGGGTGTTTTTTTAAAACCAGAATATAACAGCAGTATCTAATGCTTGATACTTTTATTGTCCTGACGAAGAGGGCTGGACGCCCTTGAAACGCGTTGACACAAAAAATAAACAAGCTATTTTATTCTCTAAAAAGTATTTTATGAAAATCCGCCTCCTGTCTCCAGCGCCGCAAAAAGGGTTCCAAAAACCACTACCTTTTATCTAATGCTTGTATTGGACTCTCACAAATGCAGCAAAGGCCGCAAATGAAGTATCTAGCACAAAATGGGTATTTTTTTAAAACCAGAATATAACTGCAGTATTTAACGCTTGTATTGGTCTGTCGGAAATGCAGCAATGGCCACAAATGTAGTATCTTTCTCAAAATGGGTGTTTTTTTAAAACCAGAATATATCAGCAGTTTCTAATGCTTGTATTGGACTGTCACAAATGCAGCAAAAGCCGCAAATGTAGTATCTTGCACAAAATGGGTGTTTTTTTTAAACCAGAATATAACAGCAGTATTTAACGCTTGTATTTGTCTGTCGGAAATGTAGCAATGGCCACAAATGTAGTATCTTGCACATAATTTTTTTTTTTAAATTAGAATATAACAGCAGTATCTAACGCTTGTATTGGACTGTCACAAATGCATTAAAGGCCGCAAATGTAGTATTTAGCACAAAAAGGGTGTTTTTTTTAAACCAGAATATAACAGCAGTATTTAATGCTTGTATTGGATTGTCGGAAATGCAGCAAAGGCCGCAAATGTAGCATCTTGCACAAAATGGGTGTTTTTTTAAAACCAGAATATAACAGCAGTATCTAATGCTTGTATTGGACTGTCACAAATGTAGCAAAGGCCGCGATTGTAGTATCTTTCTCAAAATGGGTGTTTTTTTAAAACCAGAATATAACAGCAGTATCTAATGCTTGTATTGGACTTTCACAAATGCAGCAAAGGCCGCAAATGTAGTATCTAGCACAAAATGGGTATTTTTTAAAACCAGAATATAACAGCAGTATTTAACGCTTGTATTTGTCTGTCGGAAATGTAGCAATGGCCACAAATGTAGTATCTTGCACATAATTTTTTTTTTTTAATTAGAATATAACAGCAGTATCTAACGCTTGTATTGGACTGTCACAAACGCAGTAAAGGCCGTAAATGTAGTATTTAGCACAAAATGGGTGTTTTTTTTAAACCAGAATATAACAGCAGTATTTAATGCTTGTATTGGATTGTCGGAAATGCAGCAAAGGCCGCAAATGTAGCATCTTGCACAAAATGGGTGTTTTTTTAATACCAGAATATAACAGCAGTATCTAACGCTTGTATTGGACTGTCAGAAATGCAGCAAAGGCTGCAAATGTAGTGTCTTGCACAAAATGGGTGTTTTTTTTTTAAACCAGAATATAAAAGCATTATTTAACGTTTTTATTAGACTGTCGGAAATGCAGCAAAGGCCTCAAATGTAGTATCTTGCACAAAATGATTGTTTTTTTTAAACCAGAATATAACAGCAGTATCTAATGCTTGTATTGGACTGTCAGAAATGCAGCAAAGGCCGCAAATGTAGTATCTTGCACAAAATGGGTGTTTTTTTAAACCAGAATATAACAGCAGTATTTAACGCTTGTATTGGACTGTCACAAATGTAGTAAAGGCCGCGATTGTAGTATCTTTCTCAAAATGGGTGTTTTTTTTAAAACCAGAATATAACAGCAGTATCTAATGCTTGTATTGGACTCTCACAAATGCAGCAAATGCCGCAAATGTAGTATCTAGCACAAAATAAGTATTTTTTTTAAACTAGAATATAACAGCAGTATTTAACGCTTGTATTGGTCTGTCGGAAATGCAGCAATGGCCACAAATGTAGTATCTTGCACATAATGTTTTTTTTTTTTTTAAATCAGAATATAACAGCAGTATCTAACGATTTTATTGGACTGTCACAAATGCAGCAAAGACCACAAATGTAGTATCTAGCACAAAATGGGTGTTTTTTAAAATCAGAATATAACAGCAGTATTTAACGCTTGTATTGGATGTCGGAAGTGCAGCAAAGGCCGCAAATGTAGTATCTTTCTCAAAATGGGTGTTTCTTTTAAAACTAGAATATAACAGCAGTATCTAACGCTTGTATTGGACTCTCACAAATGCAGCAAAGGCCGCAAATGTGGTATCTAGCACAAAATGGGTGTTTTTTTAAAACCAGAATATAACAGCATTATTTATCGATTGTATTGGACTGTCGGAAATGCAGCAAAGGCCTCAAATGTAGTATCTTGCGCAAAATGTTTTTTTTTTAAAACCAGAATATAACAGCAGTATCTAACGCTTATATTGGACTGTCAGAAGTACAGCAAAGGCCGCAAATGTAGTATCTTGTACAAAATGGGTGTTTTTTTAAAACCAGAATATAACAGCAGTATCTAATGCTTGTTTTGGACTGTATGAAATGCAGCAAAGGCTGAAAATGTAGTGTCTTGCACAAAATGGGTGTTTTTATAATTCCAGAATATAACAGCAGTATCTACCGCTTGTATTGGACTGTCACAAATGCAGCAAAGGCCGCAAATGTAGTACCTTGCACAAAATGGGCGTTTTTTGAAAGCAGAATATAACAGCAGTATCTAACGCTTGTATTGGACTGTCACAAATGCAGCAAAGGCCAAAATTTAGTATCTTGCAAAAATGGGTGTTTTTTTAAAACTAGAATATAACAGCAGTATCCAACGCTTGTATTGGACTGTCGGAAATGTAGCAAAGGCCGCAAATGTAGTATATAGCACAAAATGGGTGTTTTTTTTAAAACCAGAATATATCAGCAGTATCTAACGCTTGTATTGGACAGTCGGAAATGCAATAAAGGCCGCAAATGTAGTATCTAGCATAAAATGGGTGTTTTTTTAAACCAGAATATAACAGCAGTATTTAGCGCTTTTATTGGACTGTTGGAAATGCAGCAAAGTCCGCAAATGTAGTATCTAGCACAAAATGGGTGTTTTTTTAAACCAGAATATAACAGCAGTATTTAACGCTTGTATTGGACTGTCACAAATGTAGCAAAGGCCGCGATTGTAGTATCTTTCTCAAAATGGGTGTTTTTTTAAAACCAGAATATAACAGCAGTATCTAATGCTTGTATTGGACTCTCACAAATGCAGCAAATGCCGCAAATGTAGTATCTAGCACAAAATGGGTATTTTTTTTAAACTAGAATATAACAGCAGTATTTTCACGCTTGTATTGGGTTGGCGGAAATGCAGCAATGGCCACAAATGTAGTATCTTGCACATAATGTTTTTTTTTTTTTAATCAGAATATAACAGCAGTATCTAACGATTTTATTGGACTGTCACAAATGCAGCAAAGGCCACAAATGTAGTATCTAGCACAAAATGGGTGTTTTTTAAAACCAGAATATAACAGCAGTATCTAACGCTTGTATTGGACTGTCACAAATGCAGCAAAGGCCGCAAATTTAGTATTTAGCACAAAATGGGTGTTTTTTTTAAACCAGAATATAACAGCAGTATTTAACGCTTGTATTGGATGTCGGAAGTGCAGCAAAGGCCGCAAATGTAGTATCTTTCTCAAAATGGGTGTTTCTTTTAAAACTAGAATATAACAGCAGTATCTAACGCTTGTATTGGACGGTCACAAATGCAGCAAAGGCCGCAAATGTAGTATCTAGCACAAAATGGGTATTTTTTAAAAACCAGAATATAACAGCAGTATTTAACGCTTGTATTTGTCTGTCGGAAATGTAGCAATGGCCACAAATATAGTATCTTGCACAAAATTTTTTTTTTTAAATTAGAATATAACAGCAGTATCTAACGCTTGTATTGGACTGTCACAAATGCAGCAAAGGCCGCAAATGTAGTATTTAGCACAAAATGGGTGTTTTTTTTTAAACCAGAATATAACCACAGTATTTAATGCTTATATTGGATTGTCGGAAATGCAGCAAAGTCCGCAAATGTAGCATCTTGCACAAAATGGGTGTTTTTTTAAAACCAGAATATAACAGCAGTATCTAACGCATGTATTGGACTGTCAGAAATGCAGCAAAGGCTGCAAATGTAGTGTCTTGCACAAAATGGGTGTTTTTTTTAAACCAGAATATAAAAGCATTATTTAACGCTTTTATTAGACTGTCGGAAATGCAGCAAAGGCCTCAAATGTAGTATCTTGCACAAAATGGGTGTTTTTTTAAACCAGAATATAACAGCAGTATTTAACGCTTGTATTGGACTGTCACAAATGTAGCAAAGGCCGCGATTGTTGTATCTTTCTCAAAATGGGTGTTTTTTTAAAACCAGAATATAACAGCAGTATCTAATGCTTGTATTGGACTCTCACAAATGCACAAAGGCCGCAAATGTAGTATTTAGCACAAAATGGGTGTTTTTTTTAAACCAGAATATAACAGCAGTATTTAATGCTTGTATTGGATTGTCGGAAATGCAGCAAAGTCCGCAAATGTAGCATCTTGCACAAAATGGGTGTTTTTTTAAAACCAGAATATAACAGCAGTATCTAACGCTTGTATTGGACTGTCAGAAATGCAGCAAAGGCTGCAAATGTAGTGTCTTGCACAAAATGGGTGTTTTTTTTAAACCAGAATATAAAAGCATTATTTAACGCTTTTATTAGACTGTCGGAAATGCAGCAAAGGCCGCAAATGTAGTATCTAGCACAAAATGGGTATTTTTTTAAAACCAGAATATAACAGCAGTATTTAACGCTTGTATTGGTCTGTCGGAAAAGCAGCAATGGCCACAAATGTAGTATCTTTCTCAAAATGGGTGTTTTTTTAAAACCAGAATATAACAGCAGTTTCTAATGCTTGTATTGGACTGTCACAATTGCAGCAAAAGCCGCAAATGTAGTATCTTGCACAAAATGGGTGTTTTTTTTAAACCAGAATATAACAGCAGTATTTAACGCTTGTATTTTTCTGTCGGAAATGTAGCAATGGCCACAAATGTAGTATCTTGCACATAATTATTTTTTTTAAATTAGAATATAACAGCAGTATCTAACGCTTGTATTCGACTGTCACAAATGCATTAAAGGCCGCAAATGTAGTATTTAGCACAAAAAGGGTGTTTTTTTTAAACCAGAATATAACAGCAGTATTTAATGCTTGTATTGGATTGTCGGAAATGCAGCAAAGGCCGCAAATGTAGCATCTTGCACAAAATGGGTGTTTTTTTTAAACCAGAATATAACAGCAGTAACTAACGCTTGTATTGGACTGTCAGAAATGCAGCAAAGGCTGCAAATGTAGTGTCTTGCACAAAATGGGTGTTTTTTTTAAACCAGAATATAACAGATGTATCTAACGCTTGTATTGGACTGTCACAAATGCAGGAAAGGCCGCAAATGTAGTATTTAGCACAAAATGGGTGTTTTTTTAAAACCAGAATATAACAGCATTATTTATCGCTTGTATTGGACTGTCGGAAATACAGCAAAGGCCTCAAACGTAGTATCTTGCACAAAATGGGTGTTTTTTTAAAACCAGAATATAACAGCAGTATCTAACGCTTGTTTTGGAATGTATGAAGTGCACTAAAGGCTGCAAATGTAGTGTCTTGCACAAAATGGGTGTTTTTTTAAAACCAGAATATAACAGCAGTATCTAATGCTTGTATTGGACTGTCGGAAATGCAGCAAAGACAGCAAATGTAGTATCTTGCACAAAATGGGTGTTTTTTTAAAACCAGAATATAACAGCAGTATTTAACGCTTGTATTGGACTGTCACAAATGTAGCAAAGGCCGCGATTGTAGTATCTTTCTCAAAATGGGTGTTTTTTTAAAACCAGAATATAATAGCAGTATCTAATGCTTGTATTGGACTTTCACAAATGCAGCAAAGGCCGCAAATTTAGTATCTAGCACAAAATAGGTATTTTTTTAAAACCAGAAAATAACAGCAGTATTTAACGCTTGTATTTGTCTGTCGGAAATGTAGCAATGGCCACAAATGTAGTATCTTGCACATAATTCTTTTTTTTAAATTAGAATATAACAGCAGTATCTAACGCTTGTATTGGACTGTCACAAATGCAGCAAAGGCCGCAAATGTAGTATTTAGCACAAAATGGGTGTTTTTTTTAAACCAGAATATAACAGCCGTATTTAATGCTTGTATTGGATTGTCGGAAATGCAGCAAAGGCCGCAAATGTAGCATCTTGCACAAAATGGGTGTTTTTTTAAAACCAGAATATAACAGCAGTATCTAACGCTTGTATTGGACTGTCAGAAATGCAGCAAAGGCTGCAAATGTAGTGTCTTGCACAAAATGGGTGTTTTTTTAAAACCAGAATATAACAGCATTATTTATCGCTTGTATTGGACTGTCGGAAATACAGGAAAGGCCTCAAACGTAGTATCTTGCACAAAATGGGTGTTTTTTTAAAACCAGAATATAACAGCAGTATCTAACGCTTGTTTTGGAATGTATGAAGTGCACTAAAGGCTGCAAATGTAGTGTCTTGCACAAAATGGGTGTTTTTTTAAAACCAGAATATAACAGCAGTATCTAATGCTTGTATTGGACTGTCGGAAATGCAGCAAAGACAGCAAATGTAGTATCTTGCACAAAATGGGTGTTTTTTTAAAACCAGAATATAACAGCAGTATTTAACGCTTGTATTGGACTGTCACAAATGTAGCAAAGGCCGCGATTGTAGTATCTTTCTCAAAATGGGTGTTTTTTTAAAACCAGAATATAACAGCAGTATCTAATGCTTGTATTGGACTTTCACAAATGCAGCAAAGGCCGCAAATTTAGTATCTAGCACAAAATAGGTATTTTTTTAAAACCAGAAAATAACAGCAGTATTTAACGCTTGTATTTGTCTGTCGGAAATGTAGCAATGGCCACAAATGTAGTATCTTGCACATAATTCTTTTTTTTAAATTAGAATATAACAGCAGTATCTAACGCTTGTATTGGACTGTCACAAATGCAGCAAACGCGCAAATGTAGTATTTAGCACAAAATGGGTGTTTTTTTTAAACCAGAATATAACAGCCGTATTTAATGCTTGTATTGGATTGTCGGAAATGCAGCAAAGGCCGCAAATGTAGCATCTTGCACAAAATGGGTGTTTTATTTAAAACCAGAATATAACAGCAGTATCTAACGCTTGTATTGGACTGTCAGAAATGCAGCAAAGGCTGCAAATGTAGTGTCTTGCACAAAATGGGTGTTTTTTTTTAAACCAGAATATAAATGCATTATTTAACGCTTTTATTAGACTGTCGGAAATGCAGCAAAGGCCTCAAATGTAGTATCTTGCACAAAATGGTTGTTTTTTTTAAACCAGAATATAACAGCAGTATCTAATGCTTGTATTGGACTGTCAGAAATGCAGCAAAGGCCGCAAATGTAGTATCTTGCACAAAATGGTTGTTTTTTTTAAACCAGAATATAACAGCAGTATCTAATGCTTGTATTAGACTCTCACAAATGCAGCAAAGGCTGCAAATGTAGTATCTAGCACAAAATGGGTATTTTTTTTAAACTAGAATATAACAGCAGTATTTAACGCTTGTATTGGTCTGTCGGAAATGCAGCAATGGCCACAAATGTAGTATCTTGCACATAATGTTTTTTTTTTTTTTAAATCAGAATATAACAGCAGTATCTAACGATTTTATTGGACTGTCACAAATGCAGCAATGGCCACAAATGTAGTATCTAGCACAAAATGGGTGTTTTTTAAAACCAGAATATAACAGCAGTATCTAACGCTTGTATTGGACTGTCACAAATGCAGCAAAGGCCGCAAATTTAGTATTTAGCACAAAATGGGTGTTTTTTTTAAACCAGAATATAACAGCAGTATTTAACGCTTGTATTGGATGTCGGAAGTGCAGCAAAGGCCGCAAATGTAGTATCTTTCTCAAAATGGGTGTTTCTTTTAAAACTAGAATATAACAGCAGTATCTAACGCTTGTATTGGACGGTCACAAATGCAGCAAAGGCCGCAAATGTAGTATCTAGCACAAAATGGGTATTTTTTAAAAACCAGAATATAACAGCAGTATTTAACGCTTGTATTTGTCTGTCGGAAATGTAGCAATGGCCACAAATATAGTATCTTGCACAAAATTTTTTTTTTTAAATTAGAATATAACAGCAGTATCTAACGCTTGTATTGGACTGTCACAAATGCAGCAAAGGCCGCAAATGTAGTATTTAGCACAAAATGGGTGTTTTTTTTTAAACCAGAATATAACAGCAGTATTTAATGCTTTTATTGGATTGTCGGAAATGCAGCAAAGTCCGCAAATGTAGCATCTTGCACAAAATGGGTGTTTTTTTAAAACCAGAATATAACAGCAGTATCTAACGCATGTATTGGACTGTCAGAAATGCAGCAAAGGCTGCAAATGTAGTGTCTTGCACAAAATGGGTGTTTTTTTTAAACCAGAATATAAAAGCATTATTTAACGCTTTTATTAGACTGTCGGAAATGCAGCAAAGGCCTCAAATGTAGTATCTTGCACAAAATGGGTGTTTTTTTAAACCAGAATATAACAGCAGTATTTAACGCTTGTATTGGACTGTCACAAATGTAGCAAAGGCCGCGATTGTTGTATCTTTCTCAAAATGGGTGTTTTTTTAAAACCAGAATATAACAGCAGTATCTAATGCTTGTATTGGACTCTCACAAATGCACAAAGGCCGCAAATGTAGTATTTAGCACAAAATGGGTGTTTTTTTTAAACCAGAATATAACAGCAGTATTTAATGCTTGTATTGGATTGTCGGAAATGCAGCAAAGTCCGCAAATGTAGCATCTTGCACAAAATGGGTGTTTTTTTAAAACCAGAATATAACAGCAGTATCTAACGCTTGTATTGGACTGTCAGAAATGCAGCAAAGGCTGCAAATGTAGTGTCTTGCACAAAATGGGTGTTTTTTTTAAACCAGAATATAAAAGCATTATTTAACGCTTTTATTAGACTGTCGGAAATGCAGCAAAGGCCGCAAATGTAGTATCTAGCACAAAATGGGTATTTTTTTAAAACCAGAATATAACAGCAGTATTTAACGCTTGTATTGGTCTGTCGGAAAAGCAGCAATGGCCACAAATGTAGTATCTTTCTCAAAATGGGTGTTTTTTTAAAACCAGAATATAACAGCAGTTTCTAATGCTTGTATTGGACTGTCACAATTGCAGCAAAAGCCGCAAATGTAGTATCTTGCACAAAATGGGTGTTTTTTTTAAACCAGAATATAACAGCAGTATTTAACGCTTGTATTTTTCTGTCGGAAATGTAGCAATGGCCACAAATGTAGTATCTTGCACATAATTATTTTTTTTAAATTAGAATATAACAGCAGTATCTAACGCTTGTATTCGACTGTCACAAATGCATTAAAGGCCGCAAATGTAGTATTTAGCACAAAAAGGGTGTTTTTTTTAAACCAGAATATAACAGCAGTATTTAATGCTTGTATTGGATTGTCGGAAATGCAGCAAAGGCCGCAAATGTAGCATCTTGCACAAAATGGGTGTTTTTTTTAAACCAGAATATAACAGCAGTAACTAACGCTTGTATTGGACTGTCAGAAATGCAGCAAAGGCTGCAAATGTAGTGTCTTGCACAAAATGGGTGTTTTTTTTAAACCAGAATATAACAGATGTATCTAACGCTTGTATTGGACTGTCACAAATGCAGGAAAGGCCGCAAATGTAGTATTTAGCACAAAATGGGTGTTTTTTTAAAACCAGAATATAACAGCATTATTTATCGCTTGTATTGGACTGTCGGAAATACAGCAAAGGCCTCAAACGTAGTATCTTGCACAAAATGGGTGTTTTTTTAAAACCAGAATATAACAGCAGTATCTAACGCTTGTTTTGGAATGTATGAAGTGCACTAAAGGCTGCAAATGTAGTGTCTTGCACAAAATGGGTGTTTTTTTAAAACCAGAATATAACAGCAGTATCTAATGCTTGTATTGGACTGTCGGAAATGCAGCAAAGACAGCAAATGTAGTATCTTGCACAAAATGGGTGTTTTTTTAAAACCAGAATATAACAGCAGTATTTAACGCTTGTATTGGACTGTCACAAATGTAGCAAAGGCCGCGATTGTAGTATCTTTCTCAAAATGGGTGTTTTTTTAAAACCAGAATATAATAGCAGTATCTAATGCTTGTATTGGACTTTCACAAATGCAGCAAAGGCCGCAAATTTAGTATCTAGCACAAAATAGGTATTTTTTTAAAACCAGAAAATAACAGCAGTATTTAACGCTTGTATTTGTCTGTCGGAAATGTAGCAATGGCCACAAATGTAGTATCTTGCACATAATTCTTTTTTTTAAATTAGAATATAACAGCAGTATCTAACGCTTGTATTGGACTGTCACAAATGCAGCAAAGGCCGCAAATGTAGTATTTAGCACAAAATGGGTGTTTTTTTTAAACCAGAATATAACAGCCGTATTTAATGCTTGTATTGGATTGTCGGAAATGCAGCAAAGGCCGCAAATGTAGCATCTTGCACAAAATGGGTGTTTTTTTAAAACCAGAATATAACAGCAGTATCTAACGCTTGTATTGGACTGTCAGAAATGCAGCAAAGGCTGCAAATGTAGTGTCTTGCACAAAATGGGTGTTTTTTTAAAACCAGAATATAACAGCATTATTTATCGCTTGTATTGGACTGTCGGAAATACAGGAAAGGCCTCAAACGTAGTATCTTGCACAAAATGGGTGTTTTTTTAAAACCAGAATATAACAGCAGTATCTAACGCTTGTTTTGGAATGTATGAAGTGCACTAAAGGCTGCAAATGTAGTGTCTTGCACAAAATGGGTGTTTTTTTAAAACCAGAATATAACAGCAGTATCTAATGCTTGTATTGGACTGTCGGAAATGCAGCAAAGACAGCAAATGTAGTATCTTGCACAAAATGGGTGTTTTTTTAAAACCAGAATATAACAGCAGTATTTAACGCTTGTATTGGACTGTCACAAATGTAGCAAAGGCCGCGATTGTAGTATCTTTCTCAAAATGGGTGTTTTTTTAAAACCAGAATATAACAGCAGTATCTAATGCTTGTATTGGACTTTCACAAATGCAGCAAAGGCCGCAAATTTAGTATCTAGCACAAAATAGGTATTTTTTTAAAACCAGAAAATAACAGCAGTATTTAACGCTTGTATTTGTCTGTCGGAAATGTAGCAATGGCCACAAATGTAGTATCTTGCACATAATTCTTTTTTTTAAATTAGAATATAACAGCAGTATCTAACGCTTGTATTGGACTGTCACAAATGCAGCAAAGGCCGCAAATGTAGTATTTAGCACAAAATGGGTGTTTTTTTTAAACCAGAATATAACAGCCGTATTTAATGCTTGTATTGGATTGTCGGAAATGCAGCAAAGGCCGCAAATGTAGCATCTTGCACAAAATGGGTGTTTTATTTAAAACCAGAATATAACAGCAGTATCTAACGCTTGTATTGGACTGTCAGAAATGCAGCAAAGGCTGCAAATGTAGTGTCTTGCACAAAATGGGTGTTTTTTTTTAAACCAGAATATAAATGCATTATTTAACGCTTTTATTAGACTGTCGGAAATGCAGCAAAGGCCTCAAATGTAGTATCTTGCACAAAATGGTTGTTTTTTTTAAACCAGAATATAACAGCAGTATCTAATGCTTGTATTGGACTGTCAGAAATGCAGCAAAGGCCGCAAATGTAGTATCTTGCACAAAATGGTTGTTTTTTTTAAACCAGAATATAACAGCAGTATCTAATGCTTGTATTAGACTCTCACAAATGCAGCAAAGGCTGCAAATGTAGTATCTAGCACAAAATGGGTATTTTTTTTAAACTAGAATATAACAGCAGTATTTAACGCTTGTATTGGTCTGTCGGAAATGCAGCAATGGCCACAAATGTAGTATCTTGCACATAATGTTTTTTTTTTTTTTAAATCAGAATATAACAGCAGTATCTAACGATTTTATTGGACTGTCACAAATGCAGCAATGGCCACAAATGTAGTATCTAGCACAAAATGGGTGTTTTTTAAAACCAGAATATAACAGCAGTATCTAACGCTTGTATTGGACTGTCACAAATGCAGCAAAGGCCGCAAATGTAGTATTTAGCACAAAATGGGCGTTTTTTTTTAAACCAGAATATAACAGCAGTATTTAACGCTTGTATTGGATGTCGGAAGTGCAGCAAAGGCCGCAAGTGTAGTATCTTTCTCAAAATGGGTGTTTCTTTTAAAACTAGAATATAACAGCACTATCTAACGCTTGTATTGGACTGTCACAAATGCAGCAAAGGCCGCAAATGTAGTATCTAGCACAAAATGGGTGTTTTTTTAAACTAGAATATAACAGCAGTATTTAACGCTTGTATTGGTTTGTCGGAAATGCAGCAATGGCCACAAATGTAGTATCTTGCACATAATGTTTTTTTTTTTTTAAATCAGAATATATCAGCAGTATCTAACGATTTTATTGGACTGTCACAAATGCAGCAATGGCCACAAATGTAGTATCTAGCACAAAATGGGTGTTTTTTAAAACCAGAATATAACAGCAGTATCTAACGCTTGTATTGGACTGTCACAAATGCAGCAAAGGCCGCAAATGTAGTATTTAGCACAAAATGGGCGTTTTTTTTTAAACCAGAATATAACAGCAGTATTTAACGCTTGTATTGGATGTCGGAAGTGCAGCAAAGGCCGCAAATGTAGTATCTTTCTCAAAATGGGTGTTTCTTTTAAAACTAGAATATAACAGCAGTATCTAACGCTTGTATTGGACTGTCACAAATGCAGCAAAGGCCGCAAATGTAGTATCTAGCACAAAATGGGTGTTTTTTTAAAACCAGAATATAACAGCATTACTTATCGCTTGTATTGGACTGTCGGAAATGCAGCAAAGGCCTCAAATGTAGTATCTTGCACAAAATGTTTTTTTTTTTAAAACCAGAATAAAACAGCAGTATCTAACGCTTATATTGGACTGTCAGAAGTACAGCAAAGGCCGAAAATGTAGTATCTTGTACAAAATGGGTGTTTTTTTAAAACCAGAATATAACAGCAGTATCTAATGCTTGTTTTGGACTGTATGAAATGCAGCAAAGGCTGAAAATTTAGTGTCTTGCACAAAATGGGTGTTTTTATAATTCCAGAATATAACAGCAGTATCTACCGCTTGTATTGGACTGTCACAAATGCAGCAAAGGCCGCAAATGTAGTACCTTGCACAAAATGGGCGTTTTTTGAAAGCAGAATATAACAGCAGTATCTAACGCTTGTATTGGACTGTCACAAATGCAGCAAAGGCCAAAATTTAGTATCTTGCAAAAATGGGTGTTTTTTTAAAACTAGAATATAACAGCAGTATCCAACGCTTGTATTGGACTGTCGGAAATGTAGCAAAGGCCGCAAATGTAGTATATAGCACAAAATGGGTGTTTTTTTTAAAACCAGAATATATCAGCAGTATCTAACGCTTGTATTGGACAGTCGGAAATGCAATAAAGGCCGCAAATGTAGTATCTAGCATAAAATGGGTGTTTTTTTAAACCAGAATATAACAGCAGTATTTAACGCTTTTATTGGACTGTTGGAAATGCAGCAAAGTCCGCAAATGTAGTATCTAGCACAAAATGGGTGTTTTTTTTAAACCATAATCTAACGGCAGTATTTAACGCTTGTATTGGACTGTCAGAAATGCAGCAAAGGCCGCAAATGAAGTATCTTGCACAAAATGGGTGTTTTTTTAAAACCAGAATTTAACAGCAGTATTTAACGCTTGTATTGGACTGTCACAAATGCAGCAAAGGCCGCGATTGTAGTATCTTTCTCAAAATTGTGTTTTTTTTAAAACTAGAATATAACAGCAGTATCTAATGCTTGTATTGGACTCTCACAAATGCAGCAAAGGCCGCAAATGTATTATCTAGCACAAAATGGGTGTTTTTTTAAAACCAGAATATAACATCAGTTTTTAACGCTTGTATTGATCTTTCGGAAATGCAGCAATGACCACAAATGTAGTATCTTGCACATAATGTTTTATTTATTTTTTATCAGAATATAACTGCAGTATCTAACGCTTGTATTGGACTGTCACAAATGCAGCAAAGGCCGCAAATGTAGTATCTAGCACAAAATGGGTGTTTTTTAAAACCAGAATATAACAGCAGTATCTAACGCTTGTATTGGACTGTCACAAATGTAGCAAAGGCCGCAAATGTAGTATTTAACACAAATTGTTTTTTTTTTTTTAAACCAGAATATAACAGCAGTATTTAACGCTTGTATTGGACTGTCAGAAATGCAGCAAAGGCCGCAAATGTAGTATCTTTCTCAAAATGGGTGTTTCTTTTAAAAACAGAATATAACATCAGTATCTAACGCTTGTATTGAACTGTCAGAAATGCAGCAAAGGCTACAAATGTAGTGTCTTGCACAAAATGGGTGTTTTTTTTAAACCAGAATTAGGGATGAGCGAACCCGAACATTTTCGTAAAAGTCCGGGTTCGGGTTCGGTGTTCGGCGCTTTCTTGGCGCTTTTTGAAAGGCTGCAAAGCAGCCAATCAACAAGCATCATACTACTTGCCCCAAGAGGCCATCACAGCCTTGCCTACTATTGGCATAGCTGTGATTGGCCAGTGCAGCATGTGACCCAGCCTCTATATAAGCTTTGGTCACGTAGCGCTGCACGTCACTCTGCTGATACAAGTGTAGGGAGAGGTTGCAGCTGCGACGTTAGGGCGAGATTAGGCAGTGATTAACTCCTCCAAAAGACTTCATTCAGTGATCGATCTACAGCTGTGGATCATTGAACTGCTGCTATTCAATTGCTCAGTGTTTTTAGGGTGCCCAAAGCGTTTTTCAGTCACATTTTTTCTGGGGTGATCGGTGGCCATTTTGTGGCTTGCTTGTGCGTTAGCACAAGCTGCCACCAAGTACATTTAACCATCAATAGTGTGTTTTTTTTTTGCTATATCCTACATCAGGGTCAAGCTTTTATCAAGTGCATTTAACCATCAATAGTGTGGTTATTTTTTGGCCATATACTACATCAGGGGCAAGCTGAGCCTGTCACCCAAGTGCATTTAACCATCAATAGTGTGGTTATTTTTTGCTATATCCTACATCAGGGTCAAGCTTTCATCAAGTGCATTTAACCATCAATAGTGTGGTTATTTTTTGGCCATATACTACATCAGGGGCAAGTTGAGCCTGTCACCCAGCGCCTAAAAAATAGGCCTCACATTTATATTAATCCAAATCTGTCATTACTGCTTAACTGGTCAAGTTATTTAGTGTCCGTCAAAGCACAGTTTTTGTTATGGGTTGAAAAACAATTCCCAAATTTGCAATTCTCAAAATTAGTGGTTTCTGCTGTATCAGGCCTACTTTAAATCTATCCCTAAAAGGGTATATTAGATTCAAGGTGCTGATAGGGTAATTCTCAAAAACTTAACACACACGCTACAGTGCAGATCCAAGTCTAATTCTGTGATTAAACGTATACCTGTCACCCAGCGCCTAAAAAATAGGCCTCACATTTATATTCATCCAAATCTGTACTGTTTTAGCTGGTCAAGTTATTTTTACTGCAATTATGGCAAAATAAACGGGAAACAAGGCGCTCATAGGGTAGTAGTTTTTGGTATCAGATTTAGAGAGTGTACTGTTTCAATTATTACACTCACCTTCTGGTGTTGTGCTTGTGTCAGTACAACACTTGCAAAGGCGGAGGGGGGAGAGAGGGTCGATCAAAGGGGGGTATGCTGCCGGTATCTTCTCAATCCTTGGAGTTGCCAGCACTCCAGAGGAGTGATGTAGAATACTGAAAAAGAACTGTGTATTAACTCGTACACAATGTGATACCTCTTGGCGCAAAACCACAACTGCGAGTGACGTCTTTTTAAAAGTTATTTATTAATTCGAGTGACAACGCGTTTCGGAGTGAGAATACTCCTTTATCAAGTCTAAAAGAAACAGTAGTATATGAAGTAGTAGTGCCAAGAAATAAAAATGAAGGTAAAAATATATATATATAGAAATAAAAAATAAAAAATAAAATTAAAATAAAAGTACAAATAAAAATAAAATAAACAAAAATAACAATAAATACAACAAAAAAACAACAAAAAACCTTGTATGATTCATCAACATGGTGTGCGGGTATTGGACTATATAAAATTCACATGGAATAGTCACATAAATGTACCAAACATAGTCAGAAGGGTCCGAATTGTGTGGTAAAGGAACTTTTATCTTTCGTAGTTAAAGAGAATTTATATTAAAATCAATACTAATAGTCTTGGTGATATTAAAATTGGCAATAGTATTAGTTTGATGAGAAAAAGAAAAAAATAATATTGATAGTGGTGGCCTTGATACAATAAGAACAGAGAGACTGATAAAATATATATAAAAATATGAGTGTCAGGGGATTCAAAATTACACAAACCGTTTCACTGACATTAATGCAACTGTACTAGCCACAAAACTAAGACGCTCACCAGCGAATTGGCGGTTAACACAGTGATGTGAATACATACATGCATGGATACATATCTACATTTATATATATATACATGAGTACACATATGCATAATCCGGATGAATTTGTGAGTAAATGGTTTGAAAGGATGGCTAATGTCTGGTAGATTAGTGATATTGGAATAATGATAATAATAAGGAGAGGCACAGGGGAAAAAAAGGTGGGGGTATTTACCTTTGGAGCTGGGTACATACAGTTGGTGCGACTGATCCAAATGCTATGGGTTAAAACAATTAGAGAATTATGAGCTTTCATACTGATTTAGAACTAAAATGAAAGGTTATGAACTTGAATAAAAAATATATAAGTAGATTAAGCCAAACCAAACATTAATATTGTGGGTGGAGCAGAGCATTACCTTGGTGTCGGGGTCCTGCAGCTTGCCACGTGTGTGGGAGCGCGCGCTTATTTAAGCCGGGCAGAAGGGAGGGGGGTGTGGCTGGTTACGGGCTGCCGATTGGAGGATGTGGTAAGGCGGGGGGCGGGGCTAGTGACCGACCGCTGCAGTGAGCTTGTCTGTGTGCGCGATGTCAGTGCGCTCTGTGGTTTGGCTTAATCTACTTATATATTTTTTATTCAAGTTCATAACCTTTCATTTTAGTTCTAAATCAGTATGAAAGCTCATAATTCTCTAATTGTTTTAACCCATAGCATTTGGATCAGTCGCACCAACTGTATGTACCCAGCTCCAAAGGTAAATACCCCCACCTTTTTTTCCCCTGTGCCTCTCCTTATTATTATCATTATTCCAATATCACTACATCTACCAGACATTAGCCATCATTTCAAACCATTTACTCACAAATTCATCCTGATTATGCAAATGTGTACTCATGTAAATGTAGATATGTATCCATGCATGTATGTATTCACATCACTGTGTTAACCGCCAATTCGCTGGTGAGCGTCTTAGTTTTGTGGCTAGTACAGTTGCATTAATGTCAGTGAAACGGTTTGTGTAATTTTGAATCCCCTGACACTCATATGTTTATATATATTTTATCAGTCTCTCTGTTCTTATTGTATCAAGGCCACCACTATAAATATTAGTTTTTTCTTTTTATCATCAAACTAATACTATTGCCAATTTTAATATCACCAAGACTATTAGTATTGATTTTAATATAAATTCTCTTTAACTACGAAAGATAAAAGTTCCTTTACCACACAATTCGGACCCTTCTGACTATGTTTGGTACATTTATGTGACTATTCCATGTGAATTTTATATAGTCCAATACCCGCACACCATGTTGATGAATCATACAAGGTTTTTTGTTGTTTTTTTGTTGTATTTATTGTTATTCTTGTTTATTTTTATTTTTATTTTTATTTGTACTTTTACTTTTATTTTAATTTTATTTTTTATTTTTTATTTCTATATATATATATTTTTACCTTCATTTTTATTTCTTGGCACTACTACTTCATATACTACTGTTTCTTTTAGACTTGATAAAGGAGTATTCTCACTCCGAAACGCGTTGTCACTCGAATGAATAAATAACTTTTAAAAAGAAGTCACTCGCAGTTGTGGTTTTGCGCCAAGAGGTATCACATTGTGTACGAGTTAGTACACAGTTCTTTTTCAGTATTCTACATCACTCCTCTGGAGTGCTGGCAACTCCAAGGATTGAGAAGATACCGGCAGCATACCCCCCTTTGATCGACCCTCTCTCCCCCTTCCGCCTTTGCAAGTGTTGTACTGACACAAGCACAACACCAGAAGGTGAGTGTAATAATTGAAACAGTACACTCTCTAAATCTGATACCAAAAACTACTACCCTATGAGCGCCTTGTTTCCCGTTTATTTTGCCATAATTGCTGTATATTCCTGAAAGCTTCAGGACTAAGGCCAACAAGGTTGGCCTGGGCATACGGCGGCTCTAGGTTCACCAAGACAAACAAAGCAGCCAAACCAAGTGAAATTTAGTGATCACGACTATGGATTACTGCCTCCAAAGAATCCAACAACACACTAAACTTGTTCTAACGTGGACGAACGCCAGCCACGAGTTTCAACCACCACCGTCTGAAGACCCCCCTACGGAAACAGGAATCGAAAACAGAGACCTACTCCACCTATTTTTTGGCTTGGAAAAACTACTGAAGGAAGAAATCCAACACCATATGGACTGGATGCTACTGGAAATTTACTTAAAAGAAGAACTTGTACCCAGAGGCCTAAGACTGAGGTTTAGAAGCAGTTTTGAGAATGATCCCATTTTTTCCAAAGAATGGGACAAATACATGCTATTATGTGCCAGGGGCATGCTCAATCTGCTTCTCACTAAACGCAAAAAACTTTGTGACACCCTGAAAACACAGATAGACGAGAAAGTGGCCTTCCTGGCCCAGTATGCAACACATAACGATTTTATCAAGTATGATAGACTAACCACCACAAGGGTCCTTCAATATGAAAAGGAAATAATTGAAACCAAATCCACCAAATTAAATAGAGACAGAACCGACTTCCGTACAGATAACATAAAATTTTGGCTTAATAGATCTGGCAACCCACATGAATCTAATTTGCGAAGCGAACATAAACCTGTTTTGCACCCCCCCCCACAACATTGGTACACGACAAAGCTCAGTCCTCCATCCATTTCCACCAAATACCAACCGAATCTCCTAGCACATCTCAAACCGGTAGACGCCCACCATATCCCACACCTAGACATACACGTCCAAATCACCATACTACCACCACCACCAAGAAATACCACCAAAGGAACACATTTATCAACAGCAACAGGTGGAAACCTCAGAATGGGCCTCCCAAGGCGTCCCATATGCCCAACAAGCCCCACAACTCCAATTCCGGTACCCACATACCCAGTAACATGCCCGATCCAACCCCGTTGACTGTCACCAAGGTCAATCCTATATCCACTGGCCTAGAATCTCATAACTTGGGATCATCAATAACCCAGTGGTTCACTCCAAATAACCACCATCCGGGATCCCCCACATTAGAAACCAACCACTCATCCACTAATCATCTCTGTCTTCCCCCTACCACATTCAGTCCACCACCTCTTACCCAGTCACCACCAGATAACACTACTCTAACATCTGCTTATGTCATTCAAGCACATGACACCCAACATGTGCCAAGTGACAAAAATCTTTCTGCCATATTTGAGGACTCTCTCATCACCATTCATAATACTAGCAACCAGGACATCTCTGAACACATCAGTCACCAATCTTTTTTACCCTTACCCGGGGCCCTGACCCCGGAAGCAACTTATGCCCTACAGCAACCATCAGGGACAATGGTGATCACAGACTACTTCCATCCCGCTCCCACCAGGGGAACCAAAAGACATATAAGACCAGACGAGGACGACGAGGAGGAAGAACAAGAACAAACAAGAACACCGACGTCCCCAAAAACAGAGACACACAAGGTAAGCCCAAAGAGGAACAAGAGGACACACTAGTTAGAATCTTTAATCTTTCGTCACACACACTCACTAAGGCGGAAACCAGCCTATTACAAAAAGGCCTATCATTCTGCCCTACCAGCAAATTCGATGAATTCGAACTGTTCGTTGATCTAAACACCTACATCCGCAAACTAACACTAACCCGACACTTCGAGATCCAAGCCTCAAGACCGAAGATTCCACCACAGGTAACATCAGATAATGCGATCTCACAGTCTGATGTGACCCCGGAAGCTATCAACACTGGGTTGAAACCTAAATCTACGTTCAACCCCACATACCATAGGGGGAGCCAAATAGAGGCATTTTCTGCCCTGGTCACAAAAGACCTTAGGACCATAAATAGAGGCCTAGAAATCCCAAAGAACCTCAGCAAAGAAGAAAAAAACGCCCTAAAAAACCTTATGGCCAAAAAATCCCTTGTCATCAGAAATGCAGACAAGGGGGGTGGCATTGTGATCCAGGATAGGAAGTCCTACCTAGCAGAAGCCTACAAAATTTTAAGTGACGAGGAGTATTATCTAACTCTAACAGAAAATCCACTAAAAGAAGATGCCAAAAAACTAACAGCCCTCTTGAAAACAGCCGAAGTTCAAAAAAAAATTATCCAAAAAAGAAAAAGAATATATCACCATAGACCATACAAATTTAGCATTATTCTATCGTCTACCTAAAATCCATAAATCCATCACCAACTCACCAGGAAGACCAATTATTTCCGGAATTTCCTCTTTGACATGCAACTTATCCCACTATATTGACATTCTGCTTCAGAAATTCGTCATACAACTACCATCATACCTAAAGGATTCAGCTACTCTGATCACCCTCCTCAAGGGAATTGAATGGAAGGATTCCTACACCTGGGCCACACTAGACGTTTCATCCTTATATTCCAATATCCCACACACAACAGGAATTAATGCCATACGGCAAATTTTACAGCGAGACGAGAGTCTGCCACACAGACAAAGCCAGTTCATACTGGAAGCCATAGAGTTTATACTCAACCATAACATCTTTACCTTTGAGGACAAAATATATAAGCAGACGAAAGGGATCGCGATGGGGACGTGCTTCGCACCTAGTTTCGCGAATTTATACATGGGGGTCTTTGAGGAGCAATTTATCCATAATGAGCAAGCTTGGCATAAAAAATTGATTTTTTACAGACGTTATATCGATGACCTACTAATCATCTGGGACGGAAGTATAGAGGACATCAACAAATTTACTACTCACTTGAACAATAACAATTTCAACCTCACCTTCACAGCAAACTATTCCAAAACATCTGTTGAATACTTAGATCTAGTCCTTTCTTCCAAAGAAAAATCTATAGAAACCAAAACCTTTTTTAAAAAAGTAGATGGAAATAGCTATTTAGATTACCAGAGCGCACATCACAAAAAATGGAAGAACAACGTGCCATTCAGTCAGTTCAAACGCATCCGTAGAAACTGCACTAATGATGAGGACTTTAAACAACAAAGTCAAGTCATAGAAAAAAGATTCCTAAACAAAGGGTATCCTACTGGAGTCATTAAGGCAGCCCTCCAGCGAACACAGAAATACACCCAAGAAAACTGCTTGTCTTCAAAAACGGAAGAATGTGACTCAAAAACCACTAAGAAATACCAAACTTCCTTCACCACCACATACAACACCAACCATAATGTTTTGCGTAACATCTTTTCAAAACACTGGCCCATTTTACAAGCAGATCCTTTTTTAAAAAAACACATTCAATCAAAACCTCAAATAACCTTCAGAAGGGCCCAAACCCTCAAGAATCTCATCGCTCCTAGTAGATTACGGTCCCAAAAGACGCAAATACCGTCTACCGTAACCATGTTCCCCCAAGTCCTTGGAAGCTACAAGTGCGGCCACCGCCGATGCAAATGCTGTAGTAACATCTCCTCCCGGGTCACCAGATTTTTCAGCAATGTCACCGGTGAACAATTCCAAATTGGAAATTTTCTAAATTGCTCATCATCCTACGTCATCTACCTACTAGAATGCACCTGCGGATTACAATATATAGGCCGCACTACCATGACTCTGAGAGAGAGAATAAACAAACACCGGTGGAACATTACAAACGGTTTCATAAAACATGGAGTCTCGCGACATTTTCTCCACTGCCATACCAAAAATCCTGTGGACCTTGCCATAACACCAATAGAACAAATTCCCACCGCCTGTACCAACCGGTATCAGAAACTAAGAAGGAAAGAAATGTTCTGGATATTCAAACTACAGACAATAGAGCCCTATGGTCTCAACGAATCTCTTGAAAGCAATTGTTTCTAACACGTCCCCCTCCTTCCCTTGAGCCCCCCCCATCTCTGAATATATACATCTTATAATACATCTATTTTTTAAAATAATTAAATTAATTTATTATAATAATAACAATATATATGGAAAAAAACTCCCCCCTCCCTTTTTCTCTATATCTTCTTATACATTGATCCATTAAAATAAATTTTAATAATAACAATCAATATGAAAATACTCTTCTCATTATCATTTTCATCATTAATATCACCAAGCTTCATCCTCACACTCTCATATTCTCAAATTGTCCTTTCAATCTACCACAGTGCCACCATCTCATACATTATTCAACAGTCACTCCCAGCCCATTCTCAATTAAGCACACCAACACACCAGTATTTAACTACATTACCAATCCTTAACAAATTCACCCCCTAACAATTGCCAGCACATATCTGCCCGGACACCCCCCATTTTATTAGTGCCATTGTTCCCCTACAGAGCGCACTGACACCGCGCACACAGACTAGTTCACTGCAGCAGTCCGTCACTAGCCCCGCCCCCGCCTATTATGAGTGCCATCGTTCCCCTACAGAGCGCACTGACATCGTGCACACAGACAAGCTCACTGCAGCAGTCGGTCACTAGCCCCGCCCCCCGCCTTACCACATCCTCCAATCGGCAGCCCGTAACCAGCCACACCCCCCTCCCTTCTGCCCGGCTCAAATAAGCGCGCGCTCCCACACACGTGGCAAGCTGCGCTACACATACAGGACCCTGACACCAAGGTAATGCTCTGCTCCACCCACAATATTAATGTTTGGTTTGGCTTAATCTACTTATATATTTTTTATTCAAGTTCATAACCTTTCATTTTAGTTCTAAATCAGTATGAAAGCTCATAATTCTCTAATTGTTTTAACCCATAACATTTGGATCAGTCGCACCAACTGTATGTACCCAGCTCCAAAGGTAAATACCCCCACCTTTTTTTCACCTGTGCCTCTCCTTATTATTATCATTATTCAAATATCACTACATCTACCAGACATTAGCCATCCTTTCAAACCATTTACTCACAAATTCATCCTGATTATGCAAATGTGTACTCATGTAAATGTAGATATGTATCCATGCATGTATGTATTCACATCACTGTGTTAACCGCCAATTCGCTGGTGAGCGTCTTAGTTTTGTGGCTAGTACAGTTGCATTAATGTCAGTGAAACGGTTTGTGTAATTTTGAATCCCCTGACACTCAATATTTTTATATATATTTTATCAGTCTCTCTGTTCTTATTGTATCAAGGCCACCACTATCAATATTAGTTTTTTCTTTTTATCATCAAACTAATACTATTGCCAATTTTAATATCACCAAGACTATTAGTATTGATTTTAATATAAATTCTCTTTAACTACGAAAGATAAAAGTTCCTTTACCACACAATTCGGACCCTTCTGACTATGTTTGGTACATTTATGTGACTATTCCATGTGAATTTTATATAGTCCAATACCCGCACACCATGTTGATGAATCATACAAGGTTTTTTGTTGTTTTTTTGTTGTATTTATTGTTATTTTTATTTATTTTTATTTTTATTTGTACTTTTACTTTTATTTTAATTTTATTTTTTATTTTTTATTTCTATATATATATATTTTTACCTTCATTTTTATTTCTTGGCACTACTACTTCATATACTACTGTTTCTTTTAGACTTGATAAAGGAGTATTCTCACTCCGAAATGCGTTGTCACTCGAATGAATAAATAACTTTTAAAAAGACGTCACTCGCAGTTGTGGTTTTGCGCCAAGAGGTATCACATTGTGTACGAGTTAGTACACAGTTCTTTTTCAGTAAGTTATTTTTACTGTCCGTCAAAGCACAGTTTTTGTTCTGGGTTGAAAAACAATTCCCAAATTTGCAATTCTCAAAATTAGTGGTTTCTGCTGTATCAGACCTACTTTAAATCTATCCCTAAAAGGGTATATTAGATTCAAGGTGCTGATAGGGTAATTCTCAAAAACTTAACACACACGCTACAGTGCAGATCCAAGTCTAATTCTGTGATTAAACGTATACCTGTCACCCAGCGACTAAAAAATAGGCCTCACATTTATATTCATCCAAATCTGTACTGTTTTAGCTGTTCAAGTTATTTTTACTGTCCGTCAAAGCACAGTTTTTGTTCTGGGTTTAAAAACAATTCCCAAATTTGCAATTCTCAAAATTAGTGGTTTCTGCTGTATCAGGCCTACTTTAAATCTATCCCTAAAAGGGTATATTAGATTCAAGGTGCTGATAGGGAAATTCTCAAGAACTTCACACACACGCTACAGTGCAGATCCAAGTCTAATTCTGTGATTAAACGTATACCTGTCACCCAGCGCCTAAAAAATAGGTCTCACATTTATATTCATCCAAATCTGTACTGTTTTAGCTGTTCAAGTTATTTTTACTGTCCGTCAAAGCACAGTTTTTGTTCTGGGTTGAAAAACAATTCCCAAATTTGCAATTCTCAAAATTAGTGGTTTCTGCTGTATCAGACCTACTTTAAATCTATCCCTAAAAGGGTATATTAGATTCAAGGTGCTGATAGGGTAATTCTCAAAAACTTAACACACACGCTACAGTGCAGATCCAAGTCTAATTCTGTGATTAAACGTATACCTGTCACCCAGCGACTAAAAAATAGGCCTCACATTTATATTCATCCAAATCTGTACTGTTTTAGCTGTTCAAGTTATTTTTACTGTCCGTCAAAGCACAGTTTTTGTTCTGGGTTGAAAAACAATTCCCAAATTTGCAATTCTCAAAATTAGTGGTTTCTGCTGTATCAGGCCTACTTTAAATCTATCCCTAAAAGGGTATATTAGATTCAAGGTGCTGATAGGGTAATTCTCAAAAACTTAACACACACGCTACAGTGCAGATCCAAGTCTAATTCTGTGATTAAACGTATACCTGTCACCCAGCGACTAAAAAATAGGCCTCACATTTATATTCATCCAAATCTGTACTGTTTTAGCTGTTCAAGTTATTTTTACTGTCCGTCAAAGCACAGTTTTTGTTCTGGGTTGAAAAACAATTCCCAAATTTGCAATTCTCAAAATTAGTGGTTTCTGCTGTATCAGGCCTACTTTAAATCTATCCCTAAAAGGGTATATTAGATTCAAGGTGCTGATAGGGAAATTCTCAAGAACTTCACACACACGCTACAGTGCAGATCCAAGTCTAATTCTGTGATTAAACGTATACCTGTCACCCAGCGCCTAAAAAATAGGTCTCACATTTATATTCATCCAAATCTGTACTGTTTTAGCTGTTCAAGTTATTTTTACTGTCCGTCAAAGCACAGTTTTTGTTCTGGGTTGAAAAACAATTCCCAAATTTGCAATTCTCAAAATTAGTGGTTTCTGCTGTATCAGACCTACTTTAAATCTATCCCTAAAAGGGTATATTAGATTCAAGGTGCTGATAGGGTAATTCTCAAAAACTTAACACACACGCTACAGTGCAGATCCAAGTCTAATTCTGTGATTAAACGTATACCTGTCACCCAGCGACTAAAAAATAGGCCTCACATTTATATTCATCCAAATCTGTACTGTTTTAGCTGTTCAAGTTATTTTTACTGTCCGTCAAAGCACAGTTTTTGTTCTGGGTTGAAAAACAATTCCCAAATTTGCAATTCTCAAAATTAGTGGTTTCTGCTGTATCAGGCCTACTTTAAATCTATCCCTAAAAGGGTATATTAGATTCAAGGTGCTGATAGGGAAATTCTCAAGAACTTCACACACACGCTACAGTGCAGATCCAAGTCTAATTCTGTGATTAAACGTATACCTGTCACCCAGCGCCTAAAAAATAGGTCTCACATTTATATTCATCCAAATCTGTACTGTTTTAGCTGTTCAAGTTATTTTTACTGTCCGTCAAAGCACAGTTTTTGTTCTGGGTTGAAAAACAATTCCCAAATTTGCAATTCTCAAAATTAGTGGTTTCTGCTGTATCAGGCCTACTTTAAATCTATCCCTAAAAGGGTATATTAGATTCAAGGTGCTTATAGGGTAATTCTCAAGAACTTCACACACACGCTACCGTGCAGATCCAAGTCTAATTCTGTCCGTAAACGTATACCTGTCACCCAGCGCCTAAATAATAGGCCTCAAATTTATATTCAGCTAAATCTGTCATTACTGGTGTGCCTGTATTAGTGTAATACGGTACCTAAATAGATAGCGAGATAGTGTTAGGTGTCTGTAAAAAAATGCCTGAATTTTAATTCAATACATTGCCCGAATAATATTTTTCTTATTGTGGTGAACGGTAACAATGAGGAAAACATCTAGTAAGGTAAGCGGACGCGGACATGGTCGTGGTGGTGTTAGTGGACCCTCTGGTGCTGGGAGAGGACGTGGCCGTTTTGCCACAGCCACACGTCCTAGTGAACCAAATACCTCAGGTCCCAGTAGCCAGCAGAATTTACAGCGATATTTGGTGGGGCCTAATGCCGTTCTAAGGATGGTAAGGCCTGAGCAAGTACAGGCATTAGTCAATTGGGTGGCCGACAGTGGATCCAGCACGTTCACATTATCTCCCACCCAGTCTTCTGCAGAAAGCGCACAGATGGCGCATGAAAACCAAGCCCATCAGTCTGTCACATCACTCTCATGCATATCAGGGAAACTGTCTGAGCCTCAAGTTTTGCAGCGGTCTCTTATGCTGTTTGAAGACTCTGCTGGAAGGGTTTCCCAAGGGCATCCACCTAGCCCTTCCCCAGGGGTGGAAGAGATAGAATGCACTAACGCACAACCACTTATGTTTCCTGATGATGAGGACATGGGAATACCACCTCAGCACGTCTCTGATGATGACGAAACACAGGTGCCAACTGCTGCGTCTTTCTGCAGTGTGCAGACTGAACAGGAGGTCAGGGATCAAGACTGGGTGGAAGACGATTCAGGGGACGATGAGGTCCTAGACCCCACATGGAATGAAGGTCGTGCCACTGACTTTCACAGTTCGGAGGAAGAGGCAGTGGTGAGACCGAGCCAACAGCGTAGCAAAAGACAAAGAGGGAGCAGTGGGCAAAAGCAGAACACCCGCCGCCAAGAGACTCCGCCTGCTACTGACCGCCGCCATCTGGGACCGAGCACCCCAAAGGCAGCTTCAAGGAGTTCCCTGGCATGGCACTTCTTCAAACAATGTGCTGACGACAAGACCCGAGTACTTTGCACGCTGTGCCATCAGAGCCTGAAGCGAGGCATTAACGTTCTGAACCTTAGCACAACCTGCATGACCAGGCACCTGCATGCAAAGCATGAACTGCAGTGGAGTAAACACCTTAAAAACAAGGAAGTCACTCAGGCTCCCCCTGCTACCTCTTCTGCTGCTGCCGCCTCGGCCTCTTCTGCTGCTGCCGCCGCCTCGACCTCTTCCTCCGCCTCTGGAGGAACGTTGGCACCTGCCGCCCAGCAAACATGGGATGTACCACCAACACCACCACCTGCGTCACCAAGCATCTCAACCATGTCACACGGCAGCGTTCAGCTCTCCATCTCACAAACATTTGAGAGAAAGCGTAAATTCCCACCTAGCCACCCTCGATCCCTGGCCCTGAATGCCAGCATTTCTAAACTACTGGCCTATGAAATGCTGTCATTTAGGCTGGTGGATACAGACAGCTTCAAACAGCTCATGTCCCTTGCTGTCCCACAGTATGTTGTTCCCAGCCGGCACTACTTCACCAAGAGAGCCGTGCCTTCCCTGCACAACCAAGTATCCGATAAACTCAAGTGTGCACTGCGCAACGCCATCTGTGGCAGGGTCCACCTAACCACAGATACGTGGACCAGTAAGCACGGCCAGGTACGCTATTTCTCCCTAACTGCACACTGGGTAAATGTAGTGGCGGCTGGGCCCCAGGCGGAGAGCTGTTTGGCGCACGTCCTTCCGCCGCCAAGGATCGCAGGGCAACATTCTTTGCCTCCTGTCTCCTCCTACTCAGCTTCCTCCTCCTCTTCTTCCACCTGCTCATCCAGTCAGCCACACACCTTCACCACCAACTTCAGCACAGCCCGGGGTAAACGTCAGCAGGCCGTTCTGAAACTCATATGTTTGGGGGACAGGCCCCACACCGCACAGGAGTTGTGGCGGGGTATAGAACAACAGACCGACGAGTGGTTGCTGCCGGTGAGCCTCAAGCCCGGCCTGGTGGTGTGCGATAATGGGCGAAATCTCGTTGCAGCTCTGGGACTAGCCGGTTTGACGCACATCCCTTGCCTGGCGCATGTGCTGATTTTGGTGGTGCAGAAGTTCATTCACAACTACCCTGACATGTCAGAGCTGCTGCATAAAGTGCGGGCCGTCTGTTCGCGCTTCCGGCGTTCACACCCTGCCGCTGCTCGCCTGTCTGCGCTACAGCGTAACTTTGGCCTTCCCGCTCACCGCCTCATATGCGACGTGCCCACCAGGTGGAACTCCACCTTGCACATGCTGGACAGACTGTGCGAGCAGCAGCAGGCCATAGTGGAGTTTCAGCTGCAGCACGCACGGATAAGTCGCACTGCGGAACAGCACCACTTCACCACCAATGACTGGGCCTCCATGCGAGACCTTTGTGCCCTGTTGCGCTGTTTCGAGTACTCCACCAACATGGCCAGTGGCGATGACGCCGTTATCAGCATTACAATACCACTTCTATGACTCCTTGAGAAAACACTTAGGGCGATGATGGAAGAGGAGGTGGCCCAGGATGAGGAGGAGGAAGAGGGGTAATTTTTAGCACTTTCAGGCCAGTCTCTTCGAAGTGACTCAGAGGGAGGTTTTTTGCAACAGCAGAGGCCAGGTACAAATGTGGCCAGACAGGGCCCACTACTGGAGGACGATGAGGACGAGGATGAGGAGGAGGTGGAGGAGGATGAGGATGAAGCAGGTTCAGAGCGGGCTGGCACCCAACGCAGCTCGGGCCCATCACTGGTGCGTGGCTGGGGGGAAACGCAGGACGATGACGATACGCCTCCCACAGAGGACAGCTTGTCCTTGCCTTTGGGCAGCCTGGCACACATGAGCGACTACATGCTGCAGTGCCTGCGCAATGACAGCAGAGTTGCCCATATTTTAACGTGTGCGGACTACTGGGTTGCCACCCTGCTGGATCCACGGTACAAAGACAATTTGCCCACCTTACTTCATGCACTGGAGCGTGATAGTAAGATGCGCGAGTACAAGCGCACGTTGGTAGACGCGCTACAGAGAGCATTCCCAAATGTCACAGGGGAACAAGTGGAAGCCCAAGGCGAAGGCAGAGGAGGAGCAAGAGGTCGCCAATGCAGCTGTGTCACGGCCAGCTCCATTGAGGGCAGGGTTAGCATGGCAGAGATGTGGAAAAGTTTTGTCACCACGCCACAGCTAACTGCACCACCACCTGATACGGAACGTGTTAGCAGGAGGCAACATTTCAATAACATGGTGGAACAGTACCTGTGCACACCCCTCCACGTACTGACTGATGGTTCGGCCCCATTCAACTTCTGGGTCTCCAAATTGTCCACGTGGCCAGAGCTAGCCTTTTATGCCTTGGAGGTGCTGGCCTGCCCGGCGGCCAGCGTTTTGTCTGAATGTGTATTCAGCACGGCAGGGGGCGTAATTACAGACAAACGCAGCCGCCTGTCTACAGCCAATGTGGACAAGCTGACGTTCATAAAAATGAACCAGGCATGGATCCCACAGGACCTGTCCATCCCTTGTGCAGATTAGACATTAACTACCTCCCCTTAACAATATATTATTGTACTCCAGGGCACTTCCTCATTCAATCCTATTTTTATTTTTATTTTACCATTATATTGCGGGGCAACCCAAAGTTGAATGAACCTCTCCTCTGTCTGGGTGCCGGGGCCTAAAAATATCTGACAGTGGCCTGTTCCAGTGGTGGGTGACATGAAGCCTGATTCTCTGCTATGACATGAAGACTGATTCTCTGCTGACATGAAGCCTGAATCTCTGTTATGGGACCTCTCTCCTCTGCCTGGGTGCCTGGGCCTAAATATGTGACAGTGGCCAGTTCCAGTGGTGGGTGACGTGAAGCCTGATTCTCTGCTATGACATGAAGACTGATTCTCTGCTGACATGAAGCCTGAATCTCTGTTATGGGACCTCTCTCCTCTGCCTGGGTGCCTGGGCCTAAATATGTGACAGTGGCCTGTTCCAGTGGTGGGTGACGTGAAGCCTGATTCTCTGCTATGACATAAAGACTGATTCTCTGCTGACATGAAGCCTGAATCTCTGTTATGGGACCTCTCTCCTCTGCCTGGGTGCCTGGGCCTAAATATCTGACAATGGACTGTTCCAGTGTTGGGTGACGTAAAGCATGATTCTCTGCTATGACATGCAGACTGATTCTCTGCTGACATGAAGCCTGAATCTCTGTTATGGGACCTCTCTCCTCTGTCTGGGTGCCGGGGCCTAAAAATATCTGACAGTGGCCTGTTCCAGTGGTGGGTGACGTGAAGCCTGATTCTCTGCTATGACATGCAGACTGATTCTCTGCTGACATGAAGCCAAATTCTCTGTTACGGGACCTCTCTCCTCTGCCTGGGTGCCTGGGCCTAAATATCTGACAATGGACTGTTCCAGTGTTGGGTGACGTAAAGCATGATTCTCTGCTATGACATGCATACTGATTCTCTGCTGACATGAAGCCTGAATCTCTGTTATGGGGCCTCTCCCCTCTGTCTGGGTGCCGGGGCCTAAAAATATCTGACAGTGGCCTGTTCCAGTGGTGGGTGACGTGAAGCCTGATTCTCTGCTAGGACATGAAGACTGATTCTCTGCTGACATGAAGCCAGATTCTCTGTTACGGGACCTCTCTCCTCTGCCTGGGTGCCTGGGCCTAAATATCTGACAATGGCCTGTTCCAGTGGTGGGTGACGTGAAGCCTGATTCTCTGCTATGACATGAAGACTGATTCTCTGCTGACAAGAAGCCAGATTCTCTGTCACGGGACCTCTCTCCTCTGCCTGGGTGCCTGGGCCTAAATATCTGACAATGGACTGTTCCAGTGTTGGGTGACGTAAAGCATGATTCTCTGCTATGACATGCAGACTGATTCTCTGCTGACATGAAGCCAGATTCTCTGTTACGGGACCTCTCTCCTCTACCTGGGTGTCGGGGCCTAAATATATGACAATGGACTGTTACAGTGGTGGGTGACGTGAAGCCAGATTCTCTGCTATGGCATGAAGAGACTGATTCTCTGCTGACGTGAAGCCAGATTCTCTGCTATGGGACCTCTCTCCAATTGATATTGGTTAATTTTTATTTATTTTATTTTTATTTTTATTAATTTCCCTATCCACATTTGTTTGCAGGGGATTTACCTACATGTTGCTGCCTTTTGCAGCCCTCTAGCTCTTTCCTGGGCTGTTTTACAGCCTTTTTAGTGCTGGAAAGTTCGGGTCCCCATTGACTTCAATGGGGTTCGGGTTCGGGACGAAGTTCGGGTCGGGTTCGGATCCCGAACCCGAACATTTCCGGGAAGTTCGGCCGAACTTCTCGAACCCGAACGTCCAGGTGTTCGCTCAACTCTAACCAGAATATAACAGCAGTATCTAATGCTTGTTTTGGACTGTCACAAATGCAGCAAAGGCCGCAAATGTAGTATCTAGCACAAAATGGGTGTTTTTTTTAAAACCAAAATATAACAGCAATATCTAACGCTTGTATTGGACTGTCACAAATGCAGCAAAGGCCGCAAATGTAGTATTTAGCACAAAATGGGTGTTTTTTTAAAACCAGAATATAACAGCAGTACCTAATGCTTGTATTGGACTGTCAAAAATGCAGCAAAGGCCTCAAATGTAGTATCTTGCACAAAATGGGTGTTTTTTTAAAACCAGAATATAACAGCAGTATCTAACGCTTGTTTTGGACTGTATGAAAAGCAGCAAAGGCTGCAAATGTAGTGTCTTGCACAAAATGGGTGTTTTTTTTAAACCAGAAAATTGCAGCAGTATCTAATGCTTGTATTGGACTGTCGGAAATGCAGCAAAGGCCGCAAATGTAGTATCTTGCACAAAATGGGTGTTTTTTTTAAACCAGACTATAACAGCATTATTTATCGCTTGTATTGGACTGTCGGAAATACAGCAAAGGCCTCAAATGTAGTATCTTGCACAAAATGGGTGTTTTTTTAAAACCAGAATATAACAGCAGTATCTAACGCTTGTATTGGACTGTCAGAAAAGCAGCAAAGGCCGCAAATGTAGTATCTTGCACAAAATGGGTGTTTTTTTAAAACCAGAATATAACAGCAGTATCTAACGCTTGTTTTGGACTGTATGAAATGCAGCAAAGGCTGCAAATGTAGTGTCTTGCACAAAATGGGTGTTTTTTAAAAACCAGAATATAACAGCAGTATCTAATGCTTGTATTGGACTGTCGGAAATGCAGCAAAGGCCGCAAATGTAGTATCTTGCACAAAATGGGTGTTTTTTCAAAACCAGAATATAACAGCAATATCTAACGCTTGTATTGGTCTGTCAGAAATGTAGCAATGGCCACAAATGTAGTATCTTGCACATAATGTTATTTTTTTTAAATTAGAATATAACAGCAGTATCTTACGCTTGTATTGGACTGTCACAAATGCATCAAAGGCCGCAAATGTAGTATCTAGCACAAAATGGGTGTTTTTTTAAACCAGAATATAACAGCAGTATTTAACGCTTGTATTGGACTGTCACAAATGCATCAAAGGCCGCAAATGTAGTATCTTTCTCAAAATGGGTGTTTTTTTAAAACCAGAATATAACAGCAGTATCTAATGTTTGTATAGGACTGTCACAAATGCAGCAAAAGCCTCAAATGTAGTATCTTGCACAAAATGGGTGTTTTTTTAAAACCAGAATATAACAGCAGTATTTAACGCTTGTATTGGTCTGTCGGAAATGTAGCAATGGCCACAAATGTAGTATCTTGCACATAATGTTTTTTTATTTTTATTAGAATATAACAGCAGTATCTAACGCTTGTATTGGACTGTGACAAATGCAGCAAAGGCCGCAAATGTAGTATCTAGCACAAAATGGGTGTTTTTTTAAAAACAGAATATATTAGCAGTATCTAACGCTTGTATTGGACTGTCAAAAATGCAGCAAAGGCCGCAAATGTAGTATTTAGCACAAAATGGGTGTTTTTTTTAAACCAGAATATAACAGAAGTATCTAATGCTTGTATTGGACTGTCACAAATGCAGCAAAGGCCGCAAATGTAGTATCTAGCACAAAATGGGTGTTTTTTTAAAACCAGAATATAAAAGCATTATTTAACGCTTGTATTAGACTGTCGGAAATGCAGCAAAGACCTTAAATGTAGTATCTTGCACACAATGGGTGTTTTTTTAAAACCAGAATATAACAGCAGTATCTAACGCTTGTATTGGACTGTCAGAAATGCAGCAAAGGCCGCAAATGTAGTATCTTGCACAAAATTGGTGTTTTTAGAAAATTAGAATATAACAGCAGTATCTAACGCTTGTATTGGATTGTCAGAAATGCAGCAAAGGCTGCAAATGTAGTGTCTTGCACAAAATGGGTGTTTTTTTTAGACCAGAATATAACAGCAGTATCTAATGCTTGTTTTGGACTGTCATGAATGCAGCAAAGGCCGCAAATGTAGTATCTAGCACAAAATGGGTGTTTTTTTTAAACCAGAATATAACAGCATTTTTTAACGCTTGTATTGGACTGTCACAAATGCAGCAAAGGCCGCAAATGTAGTATCTTGCACAAAATGGGTGTTTTTTTAAAACCAGAATATAACAGCAGTATTTAACGCTTGTATTGGTCTGTCAGATATGTAGCAATGGCCACAAATGTAGTATCTTGCACATAATGTTTTTTTTTAATCAGAATATAACAGCAGTATCTAACGCTTGTATTGGATTGTCACAAATGCAGCAAAGGCGGCAAATGTAATATCTAGCACAAAATGGGTGTTTTTTAAAACCAGAATATAACAGCAGTATCTAATGCTTGTATTGGACTGTCACAAATGCAGCAAAGGCCACAAATGTAGTATATAGCACAAAATGGGTGTTTTTTTAAAACCAGAATATAACAGCATTATTTATCGCTTGTATTGGACTGTCGGAAATGCAGCAAAGGCCTCAAATGTAGTATCTTGCACAAAATGGGTGTTTTTTTTAAACCAGAATATAACAGCAGTATCTAACGCTTGTATTGGACTGTCAGAAATGCACCAAAGGCCGCAAATGTAGTATCTTGCACAAAATGGGTGTTTTTTTTTAAACCAGAATATAACAGCAGTATCTAACGCTTGTATTGTACTGTCAGAAATGCAGCAAAGGCCGCAAATGTAGTATCTTGCACAAAATGGGTGTTTTTTTTAAACCAGAATATAACAGCAGTATCTAATGCTTGTATTGGACTGTCACAAATGCAGCAAAGGCCACAAATGTAGTATCTAGCACAAAATGGGTGTTTTTTTAAAACCAGAATATAACAGCATTATTTAACGCTTGTATTGGACTGTCGGAAATGCAGCAAAGGCCGTAAATGTAATATCTAGCACAAAATGGGTGTTTTTTTAAAACCAGAATATAACAGCAGTATCTAACACTTGTATTGGACTGTCAGAAATGCAGCAAAGGCTGCAAATGTAGTGTCTTGCACAAAATGGGTGTTTTTTTAAACCAGAATATAACAGCAGTATCTAATGCTTGTATTGGACTGTCATAAATGCAGCAAAGTCCGCAAATGTAGTATCTAGTACGAAATGGGTGTTTTTTTAAAACCAGAATATAACAGCATTATTTAACGCTTGTATTGGACTTTCAAAAATGCAGCAAAGGCCGCAAATGTAGTGTCTTGCACAAAATGGGTGTTTTTTTAAAACCAGAATATAACAGCAGTATCTAAAGCTGGTATTGGACTGTCAGAAATTCAGTAAAGGCTGCAAATGTAGTCTCTTGAACAAAATGGGTGTTTTTTTAAAACCAGAATATAACAGCAGTATAAAGGCCGCAAAGGTACTTTATGGAAAAAAATATATGATTTTTTCACCCACAGTTAGATGGATTTACAGATTTTTTTCACTATCAGATTTGCAGTGCAGGCCGCAAAGGTACTTTATGAAAAAAAAAATATCTTTTTTCACCCACAATTAAACTGATTTTCTTTCACTATCACAAATGCATATAATAATAAATAATAAATATAATAATAATCAGTCTCCACAGAATCTAACAGATGGATTTACTTGGATTGTACTTTACAGAAAAAAATGTGAATATGTCACCCCCGGGGTCCCTGAACTCAGACTGATTCCCTATATTATTTTCCCACCCCCTGGCACATATGCAGTGCAGGTGCACTTAAAAAATGGGTATATGTTGCCCAATGAACTAAAAGAACAGGATTAAATTGTTGTCCCTGGCACATATGCAGTGCTGGTGCACTGAACTTGCACAAAATGGCCGCTGTAGATCGCAGAGTTAACAACAAGTACTGATAACAGATAGATCCTTTCCTATTCTCTCCCTCACATCAGCAGCAGCCTATCCCTACACTAGTAAGAGCAGTGTGACGTGCGGCGCTATGTGACTCCAGCTTATATAGAGGCTGGGTCACATGCTGCACTGGCCAATCACAGCCATGCCATTCGTAGACATGGCTGTGATGGCTTCTAAGGGCACACGAGTTAGGGCCCATTCACACGACCGTATGAACAGATCCGCATCCGTTCCGCATTTTTGCGGATGGTATGGGGATCCATTCATTTCTATGGGCTCTGAAAAGATGTTGTCCGCATTACGTTCCGTAGCCCCATTCAAGTCTATGGTTCCGCAAAAATGTGGATCATACGGAAGTGCAGAATCACGGAAGAACGGATCCGCATATTTGCGGATCCGCGAAACACATACGGTCTTCTGAATGAGGCCTTAAACACTTGTTAATTCGCTGCCCTGCAGCCTTTCAAAAAGCATCATTAAATCGCCAAACACCGAACTCGAACCCGAACTTTTATTGAAACGTTCGGGTTCGGTGTCCAAAAATCCTAAAGTTCGGTACGAACCTGAACTTTACAGTACTGGTTCGCTCAGCCCTATTATCAAGCAGTGACAAAAGTTAATGGTGCCAATTACAAATACACACTCAGGTGATTATTTAATGAAAACTATTAATTATTGAATTAAATTTAAAGTGTTTGATTCGTATTGTGTCTAAACATAAAAATTAATGTAAAAAAAATTCAATAATATACAAGTATCCTTACGGTTAACAGATTATTAACTTCCATTAAAGTATGTGAATTCATATTATCTCCTTAATTCATCACAATTCCAGATTTAAAAAAATATGTCAAAAAGCAATTTTATCATTAAAATATCCGGTGTACCAATTAAAAACATAATGGAAGGGGCCAAGAACTAAGCAGCATGGACCAATATAGTGTCCCGTTTGGTTAACAGCGCATGTTGGCGCATTGCTTCCACAATGTGATGAGCGGCATAGGCAATATTCAAATTTGCGATATTTCTGAATTTTTGGCCGAATATTCACCATAAATTCGCAAATTCGAGAATTCGTGATCTCCAGTCATTGTTTACTTGATTGCGAAAAATCGGCAATGTAATATATTTGCGAGAAATTTGCGATTATAATATTCAACACTATTTGCGAATACAAATATACAGTATAGCACTATATTCAAAATATTTGCGAATTCTCAAAGTGGCTATATTCTTGATTAAAATTTGCGATTCGAATATTCGCGCTCAACACTATTCCTCATTACATAATGAAAAATGAGATGCAATAATGTGATCGCATCGAAGGACGAACACACACAGGCCGCTAGTGTCCATAGACAGGGTGTTCACATGATAACAGATCAAGTGTTCACAACAGAAACTGAACGCAAGCTGAGCCACAAATGCATCCTGTCTATGCGGTCACATGATAGTAAATCTTGGAAATGATAAGAATAACTCCCAAAATGCATGTGTCTTTACAGAGGAAGAGGTTCTAAGTCAGCTGTCTAAAAATAATACAAATAAGTCACAGGGGCCTGATGGGATACACCCAAAGCTATTAAAAGAGCTCAGCGTTGAACTAGCAAAACCATTAACAGATTTATTTAACCAATCGCTGGCAACAGGAGTCATCCTAGAAGATTGGAAATTAGCAAATGTTGTGCCCATTCACAAGAAAGGTAGTAGGGAGGAATCGGGCAACTATAGTCCAGTAAGCCTGACATCAATAGTGGGGAAATTAATGGAAACCATACTTAAGGAGAGGATTGTGGAACATCTAAAATCCCATGGATTGAAGGATGAAAAACAGCATGGGTTTACTTCAGGGAGATCATGTCAAACTAATCTTGTTGATTTTTTCGATTGGGTGACTAAAATAATAGATGGAGGAGGTGCAGTAGATATCGCTTATCTAGACTTTAGTAAGGCTTTTGATACTGTCCCACATAGAAAGCTTATCAATAAAGTGCAGTCTTTGGGCTTGGACTCCCATATTGTTGAATGGATTAGGCAGTGGCTGAGGGACAGGCAACAGAGGGTTGTAGTCAATGGAGTATATTCAGACCAAGGTCTTGTTACCAGTGGGGTACCTCAGGGATCTGTTCTGGGACCCATATTGTTTAATATCTTTATCAGCGAAATTGCAGAAGGCCTCGATGGTAAGGTGTGTCTTTTTGCTGATGACACAAAGATTTGTAACAGGGTTGATGTTCCCGGAGGGATACACCAAATGGAAAAGGACTTAGGAAAACTAGAGGAATGGTCAAAAATATGGCAACTAAAATTTAATGTTGATAAGTGCAAGATAATGCACCTGGGACGTAAAAACCCAAGAGCAGAATATAAAATCAGTGATACAGTCCTAACCTCAGTATCTGAGGAAAGGGATTTAGGGGTCATTATTTCAGAAGACTTAAAGGTAGGCAGACAATGTCATAGAGCAGCAGGAAATGCTAGCAGAATGCTTGGGTGTATAGGGAGAGGAATTACCAGTAGAAAGAGGGAGGTGCTCATGCCGCTCTACAGAGCACTAGTGAGACCTCATTTGGAGTATTGTGCTCAGTACTGGAGACCATATCTCCAGAAGGATATTGATACTTTGGAGAGAGTTCAGAGATGAGCTACTAAACTGGTACATGGATTGCAGGATAAAACTTACCAGGAAAGATTAAAGGACCTTAATATGTATAGCTTGGAAGAAAGACGAGACAGAGGGGATATGATAGAAACTTTTAAATACATAAAGGGAATCAACAAGGTAAAAGAGGAGAGAATTTAAAAGAAGAAAAACTGCTACAAGAGGACATAGTTTTAAATTAGAGGGGCAAAGGTTTAAAAGTAATATCAGGAAGTATTACTTTACTGAGAGAGTAGTGGATGCATGGAATAGCCTTCCTGCAGAAGTGGTAGCTGCAAATACAGTGGAGGAGTTTAAGCATGCATGGGATAGGCATAAGGCCATCCTTCATATAAGATATGGGCCAGGGGCTATCCATAGTATTTAGTATATTGGGCAGACTGGATGGGCCAAATGGTTCTTATCTGCCGACACATTCTATGTTTCTATGTTTCTATGTTTCTATGTCGAAAAAAGAAAAGTTTCGATTCTATAAAAATCTCATGTGCACAGTATCATTTCATAGTTGTCAAGAAATAACATCAAATAAAAATGTATATATATATATATATATATATTTATACATGTGGCAATAATGCTCCATTCCCAAAACAGGATTACCACATGGATAAGTGTAACGCCAGTCACACCCAACCATGTGGAGAGGTCAACATGGAAGTCAGGCATCCTGTTCAGGACAAAAGACAACACTATGTTTGAACCTAAATCCTGATTAAAACAAACAAGTAATAAAATAACAAAATTTAATTAGGGTCCTCAATCAGTCCTGTACAATGTGAACTGCACAAGACCTTTTGAAAAAGGAAGCACACATTCGGTCCCCACCTAGTTTTAGTAAGAACCACACCAGGTCCGCCCAAAACCCAAGTAAAGCAAAATTATAACAGATAAGAAAATAAAAAAACCTCAGCAGGAACAGAACAGACAACAGCAGGGAAATTGTAAATCTGTAGTATAGGGCATACACATAGCTGGGCCTAACTCAGTAATATCAGGACAGCCTCAGCAGATTGAAAATGGTAACACCGTAGTGTCAGGCGTACACATATTTGGGCGTAAATCAGCAGGAACAGAACAGACAGCAGCAGGGAAATGGTAACGCTGTAGTATAGGGCATACACATAGCTGGGCCTAACTCAGTAATATCAGGACAGACAGCAGGAGATTGAAAATGGTAACGCTGTAGTGTCAGGCGTACACATATTTGGGCGTAAATCAGCAGGAACAGAACACATAGCAGCAGGGAAATGGTAACGCTGTAGTATAAGGCATACACATAGTTGGCCCTAACTCAGGAGGAACAGAACAGACAGCAGCAGGGAAATGGTAACGCTTTAGTATAGGGCATACACATAGCTGGGCCTAACTCAGTAATATCAGAACAGACAGCAGCAGTTCGAAAATGGTAATGCTGTAGTGTCAGACATACACATATTTGGGCATAAATCAGCAGTAACAGAACACACAGCAGCAGGGAAATATTAACGCTGTAGTATAAGGCATACACATAGCTGGCCCTAACTCAGAAGGAACAGAACAGACAGCAGCAGGGAAATGGTAATGCTGTAGTATAGGGCATACACATAGTGGGGCCTAACTCAGTAATATCAGGACAGACAGCAACAGCTTGAAAATGGTAACGCTGTAGTGTCAGGCGTACATATATTTGGGTGTAAATCAGCAGGAACAGAACAGACAGCAGCAGGGAAATGGTAGCGCTATAGTATAAGGCATACACATAGCTGGCCCTAACTCTGCAGGAACAGAACAGACAGCAGCAGGGAAATAGTAAAGCTGTAGTATAGGGCATACACATAGCTGGGCCTATCTCAGTAATATCAGGACAGACAGCAGCAGTTTGAAAATGGTAACATTGTAGTGTCAGGCGTACACATATTTGGGTGTAAATCAGCAGGAACAGAACAGACAGCAGCAGGGAAATGGTAACTCAGTAGTATAAGCTATACACATAGCTGGCCCTAACTCAGTAATATCAGGACAGACAGCAGAAGCTTGAAAATGGTAACACTGTAGTGTCAGGCGTACACATATTTGGGCATAAATCAGTAGGAACAGAACAGACAGCAGCAGGGAAATGGTAATGCTGTAGTATAAGACATACACATAGCTGGGCCTAACTCAGTAATATCAGGACAGACAGCAGCAGCTTAAAAATGGTAATGCTGTAGTGTCAGGCATACACATATTTGGGCATAAATCAGCAGGAACAGAACAGACAGCAGCAGGGAAATGGTAGCGCTGTAGTATGAGGCATACACATATCTGGCCCTAACTCTGTAGGAACAGAACAGACAGCAGCAGGGAAATGGTAACGCTGTAGTATAGGGCATACACATAGCTGGGCCTAACTCAGTAATATCAGGACAAACAGCAGCAGCTTGAAAATGGTAACACTGTAGTGTCAGGAGTACACATATTTGGGCGTAAATCAGCAGGAACAAAACAGATAGCAGCAGGGAAATGGTAATGTTGTAGTATAAGGCAAACACATAGCTGGCCCTAACTCAGAAGGAACAGAACTGACAGCAGCATGGAAATGGTAACGCTGTAAGACAAGGCCAACACATAACTCAAGTTCAGGACAGACAACAGCAGCAGATAAAGGTAACGGTGGAGTATAAGCACTACACATAACTTAACATGATCAGGACAGACAGCAGCAGGAAATGGCTGAGGCCTAACTCAGCAGGATAAGACAGCAGCAGGTTCTTTCTTTGCAGCAGGAATGTGTTCCCAGGAATGGGACCCCACCAGACATGGGCATCAACAAAAATAAACTTAGACACCTCTGACAGCAGCAGGTTCTTTGTTTGAAGCATGAATGTGTTCTCAGGAATGGGCCCCCACCAGACCTGGGCAAATACCAAAAAAATACCTCTGAAAGCAGCAGGTTCATCGTCTATAGCAGGAATGTGCTCCCATGCATACAAAAAGCTATATTTTCCTTAGATAATATTGTTTATCGATTTCTATTTTAAGTTTGTACAGCCCACAATAAATTAGTACGGCATTAGCTCCACACGCTGCCTGCATCGGTCTGCTCTCAGTTTCCATATCGGGCACATCGAGTCTAGAAAAGAACACTGCGGTAACGCAGCCTGCCACCCCGTATTCTGATTCCTCCAAGCCAGAGGGCAGCAGGACTGGCGTGGTTTAGCAGCGGCTCTGTCATCCTCCTGTCATCCACATGATCAGCGCCACACACACGCCATGCTCCAGCCATCAGCAGCACCCAGCCGTCCTCTGCCCGTCAGAGCACAGAAACCAGTGAGGAACCAGCTTGCCTCGGCCCTGGTGTGGAAGTGTCCCCAGCTCTGACTCCGGGATCAGTTCCCCTCCCTTCGGGGCCGAGGCAAGCTGGCTTCTGTGCTCTGACGAGCAGAGGATGGCTGGGTGATGCCGATGGCTGGAGCACGACGTGTGTGTGGCGCTGATCATGTATGGGTCGTGCGAGCGTCGGTAACCATGACTCTTCACAGACAAAAGGAGGATGACAGAGCCGCTGCTAAACCACGCCAGTCCTGCTGCCCTCTGGCTTGGAGGAATCAGAATATGGGGTGGCAGGCTGCCTTACCATAGTTTACTTCTCCAGACTCGATGTGCCCGATATGGAAACTGAGAGCAAACCGGTGTGGGCAGCGTGTGAAGCTGTCATCGCCAGCTCTCTGAGAAGGTCTGGCAGACGTTCTTCTGTACCTCTTGCATGATGTTCTTTGTTTTGGTTTCACTTTGTCATCTCCTTTCCTTCTCCCAGCTGTCACCTATTTACACTAATTGCCTCCCTTTATATTCCCTCCCATACTGCCTCACTTTGCGGTTTATACTACTTCCTGGATTGAAGTTGTTCACTGCTGGAGACTTCTGTTACTGCTTGTTCAGATAAGTCCTTTCATGTATTGTGTTTCCTTGCTGGCTTGATTCTAGGTGACCCTGACTCCCTCCGTATTAAGTGCAGGGAGCCGGTGGTCGTGTCCCCTCACTATTATAGGGTTTTCAGGTGTCTCACAGTCTAGGTACGAGGGCATGCAATCGTCTACCTCTGAGACCCTTGTATGTGCTTAGCAGTCAGGGTGAGCTCTTAGGGTTTTATAGGGGTCACCTTTATGCTCCTTAGTTTGGGATCAAGCCAGTCGGATGTTTATCCATAACTTCCCGCTATCTGCAACATCATCCGTGACATGAGCGCTGTGTGCCAATTGGTATCTGAGAGGTCTATTTTCCAGTATGGTTTATGTATGGAAAGCATTATCCAGAGATCACACAGAGGACTAAGGGTTACACTATACTAGGGCTGAAACGATTAATCAATTTAATCGAGTTATTCGACACAAAAAGCCAATGTGGTCAAATTCCCTTGACATTTAAGATCTACTGTTTCTATTAATGTTTATGCACTACTGTTCTAGCGCCCATTATTCTAACAGGCTTAATGTGTAGAATATATATATATATATATATATATATATATATATATGCACTGCTCAAAAAAATAAGGGAACACAAAAATAACACATCCTAGATCTGAGTTAATTAAATATTCTTCTGAAATACTTTGTTCTTTACATAGTTGAATGTGCTGACAACAAAATCACACAAAAATAAAAAAAATGGAAATCAAATTTTTCAACCCATGGAGGTCTGGATTTGGAGTCACACTCAAAATTAAAGTGGAAAAACACACTACAAGCTGATCCGACTTTGATGTAATGTCCTTAAAACAAGTCAAAATGAGGCTCAGTAGTGTGTGTGGCCTCCACGTGCCTGTATGACCTCCCTACAATGCCTGTGCATGCTCCTGATGAGGTGGCGGACGGTCTCCTGAGGGATCTCCTCCCAGACCTGGACTAAATCATCTGCCAACTCCTGGACAGTCCGTGGTGCAACGTGACGTTGGTGGATAGAGTGAGACATGATGTCCCAGATGTGCTCAATTGGATTCAGGTCTGGGGAATGGGCGGGCCAGTCCATAGCATCAATGCCTTCGTCTTGCAGGGACTGCTGACACACTCCAGCCACATGAGGTCTAGCATTGTCTTGCATTAGGAGGAACCCAGGGCCAACCGCACCAGCATATGGTCTCACAAGGGGTCTGAGGATCTCATCTCGGTACCTAATGGCAGTCAGGCTACCTCTGGTGAGCACATGGAGGGCTGTGCGGCCCTCCAAAGAAATGCCACCACACACCATTACTGACCCAATGCCAAACCGGTCATGCTGGAGGATGTTGCAGGCAGCAGAACGTTCTCCACGGCGTCTCCAGACTCTGTCACGTCTGTCACATGTGCTCAGTGTGAACCTGCTTTCATCTGTGAAGAGCACAGTTCGCCAGTGGCGAATTTGCCAATCTTGGTGTTCTCTGGCAAATGCCAAACGTCCTGCACGGTGTTGGGCTGTAAGCACAACCCCCACCTGTGGACGTCGGGCCCTCATATTACCCTCATGGAGTCTGTTTCTGACCGTTTGAGCAGACACATGCAAATTTGTAGCCTGCTGGAGGTCATTTTGCAGGGCTCTGGCAGTGCTCCTCCTGTTCCTCCTTGCACAAAGGCGGAGGTAGCGGTCCTGCTGCTGGGTTGTTGCCCTCCTACGGCCTCCTCCACGTCTCCTGATGTACTGGCCTGTCTCCTGGTAGCGCCTCCCTGCTCTGGACACTACGCTGACAGACACAGCAAACCTTCTTGCCACAGCTCGCATTGATGTGCCATCCTGGATAAGCTGCACTACCTGAGCCACTTGTGTGGGTTGTAGACTCCGTCTCATGCTACCACTAGAGTGAAAGCACCGCCAGCATTCAAAAGTGACCAAAACATCAGCCAGGAAGCATAGGAACTGAGAAGTGGTCTGTGGTCACCACCTGCAGAACCAGTCCTTTATTGGGGGTGTCTTGCTAATTGCCTATAATTTCCACCTGTTGTCTATCCCATTTGCACAACAGCATGTGAAATTGATTGTCACTCAGTGTTGCTTCCTAAGTGGACAGTTTGATTTCACAGAAGTGTGATTGACTTGGAGTTACATTGTGTTGTTTAAGTGGTCCCTTTATTTTTTTGAGCAGTGTATATATATATATATATATATATATATATAAAGAAAGAAAAATGGCGGCACTGGCACAAAAGAGAGAATGCGGGTGCGCGTCTCAAGGGGATTAGACTTACAGCCCCAATAAATGGATCCAGAAAACAGAGCGGCACTCCGGTAGATAAAAGCAAAGTGAACCCTTTATTCACACAGGTGGTGCAACGTTTCGGCTCCAAGCATGAGCCTTCTTCAAGCAAAGATACAACTCAAATGGTGACAAATATATAGGGGAATCAATCAACATAAAAAGCATGTGATCACAGACCACCCAGTGGGTGTGTTACAAGTCATGTCAAATAAATAGTAAATAAATACAGTGTATAGTAATACAAAAAGTGAATCATCAATTAAGAAGCATGACCATGCATGCTATATACATCAAGATTTATGGTGCAAATATGTGCATTAAATACAATAAATAGAATCAAGAAATATGTCCATACAGTTTATGCATAGACGTACATAGTGCAGGGGGAGGAGCAAAGCGGTGGGGCCGAACACATACCGAACCAGCAGGGAGACTCATTCAATATCGCCATGTCCGCGTTGTGGACATCCTATTGCGCAGGCGTGGTCAGGACCAATAGCGGGTATAGGGCATACAGGAAGCGCGACGCATCATCTCAGCAGGCCGGCAGCCATACGTCATACAGACGTCATTCCTAGTCAGCCGGGATGTTGCGCATGCTCAATGAAGAGCATAACCGAAAAGCGCCATCTTGGTAACTGGAAACTGCCCGAAAATCATAACCCTGTGTATCGCATCAAACCTGAACCAAATTAGGGCATCAGAGGCCTGAAAAGGTCACAAAGCTCCCAAATAAACGGGTGCCTACATGTCCAACCCAGGAAAAGATCCACCACAACTGCGGGATCCGCAGTGTCTGCAGGGGTCTCACCAAAGGTATCAAGCCATCATTACAGCCCAAGAGGGATCTCCTCATATAGGTACTCAGATGCCACAGGGTGGTAAAATACAATAGATGTTTAGTCCAACAGGGGCTGTCATGTCGCAAATACCCGTCCCGCGGTGCCTGCCAAAACTGGCAAAAACCTAAATCAAAGATGTCATTAAAAAAATAACAACCAAAATACAAAATACAGTCGAGTGGTCCCCTCCTGAGGTATACTGCACGCACACCATCCATATGATCCATCCCCCACAGTGCAAAGTGTAGGTGATCTAAAATGAAAAGAAAAGAAAATGTTAGAGCGAGAATAAATAGAGTTGTATAACTCATCAAGTATGTACACTGGTGGCAGAACGACATCCCGCTAGACAAAAGGGGGCAAACCAACCCTCATAGAACATCCCCAAAGTTATAATCGACATTCAAACCCTTAGGTTTCAAGCTGTCCAACTTGTGGATCCAGCTGAGCTCTCTACGCTTTAGTGTCCTGGACCTGTCACCACCCCGCCTAGGCTGGGGTATTTGATCAAGGATCCAGCACCTCAAGTCACCTTCTCTATGCTTGGCCTCAGTAAAGTGCTTGGATACCGGCAGATCCAACCGTTTTTTCCGGATACTGAGGCGGTGATTATTGAGGCGAGTCTTCAATTCAGTTGTCGTCTCACCCACATAGAGCAAATTACATGGGCAAGATAAAACATAGACGACATGGTTAGAATCACAGGTCAGATGGAATAAAATACTGTAAGTTGCACCAGTAGTGGGGTGTACGAAATTCCTCCCTTTGCGAATATATTTGCAATTGACGCAGTTCAGACAGGGAAAACACCCCTGGCCGGACTGCGCCAACTTGGTTTGTCTCAGGGATCCCTTAGGGCCAAGATCGGCTTTAACCAATTGATCCCGTAGATTTCTGGATCTGCGGTAAGATGATAAAGGTGGACATGAGAACTCAGGGATGTCCCTAAAGCACGTGCCAAGAAGACCCCAATGTTTATTGAGGATCCTATTTATAGAGGGGCTAAGTTCAGTGTACACTGACACGAACGGAATCCTGTCCCTGTTACGGACAGTTCTCCGCTGAGTCAACACTTCAGTCCTGTCTAAGGTGCGAACCCTGTCCATGTGTTCCCTTAGTAGTCGTTTGGGGTAACCCCTAGCCTGAAACCTATTGGCCATGGAGTCCAGGGTCGCATCCAGTTTAGCCTCATCTGATACCACACGTTTGACCCGGAGAAATTGGGAGAAAAGCAACGACTGGATCATTCTCCTAGGGTGGGAGCTGTTATAACACAGAAAGGTGTTGGTGTCGGTGGGTTTCGTGTATAATTCAGTATACAACCTGCCCTTGTTGAAAACCACCCGGGTATCCAAAAACTGAATCTCAGTTCTGGAATAAACGAGGGTAAATTGTAAATCAGGATCCTGACTGTTCAGAAAACCATGAAAATTCAACAGGTCAGTCTCTGAACCTGTCCATATGAGGAAGATGTCGTCGATGTATCTCCACCACCCCAGCACATGGCTGAAGTGGTGGGACACATAGACGACATCTTCCTCATAGCACCGCATGAAAATATTCGCATACGTGAGGGCCACGTGAGACCCCATGGCCACGCCTCTTTCTTGCAAGTAGAATGTATCTCTGAAAAGAAAATAGTTGTACTGTAAAACAATCCTGAGCAAGTCAATTATAAACCCAGAAGCTTGAGGAGTATAGATTGATGTCCTCAACATTCGTTCAACGGCTTTGATGCCCCTTTCATGCACAATAGATGTGTATAATGAGGTCACATCAAAGGATGCAAGTACAGCCTGAGACACCTGTGTCAGATCAACATCCTGAAGTTTTAACAAGAAGTCAGATGTGTCCCGTATATAGGACAATCCCCCTGTAGAGAAATCTCGCAAGACCTTATCCAAAAAGATCGCTATGCCGCTGAAGATAGAGTCAGAGCCCAAGACAATGGGTCGTCCCGGGGGATCGATGAGGGTCTTGTGGATCTTCGGCAGCACATAAATCACAGGAGTGACCGGATGTGGTGCGGTCGTGGTAATGGACACTTCCAAATATGTACAGGAAATCACACGACAACTGGGTGACCCACAGGTATATAGGGTTTTGGATTCTGATCCCAAATTTACGATAGCGGATATCATCCGCAGATGTCTCAGGGAAGCTATGGCCGCTGGTGTCATCGATGGGGGTCTTTGTGAGTTTCTTGAGGTAGCACATCCGGTCACTCCTGTGATTTATGTGCTGCCGAAGATCCACAAGACCCTCATCGATCCCCCGGGACGACCCATTGTCTCGGGCTCTGACTCTATCTTCAGCGGCATAGCGATCTTTTTGATTGATTCCCCTATATATTTGTCACCATTTGAGTTGTATCTTTGCTTGAAGAAGGCTCATGCTTGGAGCCGAAACGTTGCACCACCTGTGTGAATAAAGGGTTCACTTTGCTTTTATCTACCGGAGTGCCGCTCTTTTTTCTGGATATATATATATATATATATATATATATATCTATATTTAGTTAAATGAATGAATAAATCAATAAGAGGTTTAATAAATTAATGAAAAAAAATATATAAATAAGCTTATCCATCGGGAAAAAAAATTATTGTTCGCCAAAAAATACATAAAGAAATTCAACAGTAGAGAAATATATAAATAAAGTCATCAATAAATAAATAAATATATTAAAAAAAAAATGCATCCATAAATAAATAAATAAATTAATCAATAAATACATAAATAAATTCATCAATACAGAAATATATAAATAAAGTTATAAATAACTAAATATATTACAAATTCATCCATAAATAAATAAATATATAAATAAATGTATTAATTAATTAATCAAGAAAAAAATATATAAGTTAAAAAACAACGAAGTTTTGGAGGGAGAGCACAAGGAGAGAGATTGACAAGGGACCCTTCAGCGTCCGGAACTGACGGCGGGGGCCAAGAAGTCACTGCTGTTACAGGACTCGGTCATTTTGATAAATGTCAGTCTGTCCACGGAGTCAGTGGACAGACAGGTCCGCTTGTTGGTGACCACCCCACCTGCCACGCTGAATGTCCGCTCAGACAGTATGCTGTAGGGGGGGCAAAACAGTACTTTCAGCGCATACTGAGTGAGCTCACGGCAGGTGTCCAGCCTGGCAACCCAGTACTCCATAGGGTCGTCGGTGCTCATGCTGTCGGAAGCACAGACGGACCCCATGTAGTCTGCCACCATGCGGGCCAGCCGCTGGTGGTGACTGCTGCTGCTGCTATTGGATCACGCAGACTGGTAGAACAACCTCATCTCACCCATAAGATCACCTTCTCGGCTGGAGCTGCTTGGGCCATCCACCTGCTGGGTGAGATGGGGGGGGAAACTGGAGTGTGAGGCTGAGGGTTTGCCTGCTCCAGCCGGATGATCAGACAGGCCCGCAGGTTATTCATATGGGCATCCCTCCGGCTGGCTGTGATGAACTGCTCCAGTTTCCCCTTGCAGCAAGGGCCAAAAAGGGTGGCCAACCAAAAATCATCCCTCTCCTTAATTTTCTTGATCCGGGAGTCCCTCCTGAGGCAATGCAGCATGTGGGCAGCCATGGGGAAGAGGAGAGCCCGCTCTGACTCTTCTTGGCTGCCCGGGACCATGACATTTTGGTCCTCCTGCTGCTGCTGCTGCTCCTCCCTGTGGGAGCCACCCCACCTCCGGACTAACGGTGCCCCCAGTACCGGCTCTCCCTCCTGACCAGGCCCAGACTCCTGGCGATCTAGTGTCCTGTCCAGCAGTAACACTATGGGGGGCACGTCATTGAGGCCGGCATGCTCCCTGCTGACCATCTTGGTTGCCTGCTAGAATGGGGCCAACACATGGCAGACCTGGTGTATCTGCCCCCACTCCGCATTAGTGATGTAGGGGAGTGGGTTTGATGGCCCGGAAGTGCCTTGGTAGGCAGGTATTCTTTCACCGCCCGTCGCTTCTCCCACAACCTCTCCAGCATGTGGAGGGTGGAGTTCCACCGTGTCACGCTGTCAACAATCAGTCTGTGAGGTGGCAGGCTGTTGTCCTGCTGCAGTTTGGACAGGGATGCGGTGGCGGTTGAGGAGCATCGGAAGTGGCTGGCAATCCTGAGTACACGTTGCACAATCTCGCTCAAACTTGGGTATGTGCGTAGGAACTTCTGTACCACAAGGTTGTTGACATGTGCCATGCAGGGCATGTGTGTTAGACTGCCAGCATTCAGGGCAGAGAGGATGTTGCTGCAGTTGTCACAGACAACCATACCTGCCTGGAGCCTTCGGGGTGTCAGCCACTTGTTGACCTGAGCCTGGAGGGCGGCAAGAACATCAGGTCCAGTGTCTCTATGTTCCCCTAAGCTCACAAGCTGGAGTATGGCCTGGCAGCGGATGTGCCCCACACTTGCGTAGCTCCAGGGATGCTTGCTGGGGGGCTCAGCAGCGGTGGAGACAGTGGCTTGAGGGAGAGCAGCAGTTCTCCCACGGACACCCCCGGGCGGCACCACAAACTGAGATGCCACAACATCTGATGATCCCTCCCCGGCGCCTCAGAGGGACACCCAATGTGCTGTAAAACTGATGTATTGTCCCTGCCCATGTCTGCTGGTCCAGGCATCCATTGTCAGATGCACCCTGTCGCTGACTGCGTGATCCAGCGACAGGGATACATTCTGCACAATGTGCTGGTGTAGGGCAGGGATGCCCGATCCTGGCAAAGAAATGGTGGCTGGAGACACACCATCTGGGTTGGGCCTGCTCCAACGTCTACCAGAATAGATTGCAGTCCACAATATTGAAGAGCATCAGATGTTGGGCGATAACCATTGCCAGGAGCCCAGTGAGTGAACACACGTGTCAGTCCCCGGGGGCTAAGGGAGCGGTGCGTTCAAATGCGTTGGCAACCTGGCGCCGGACGGCTGTCGAGGCTATAGAGGAGGGTGCAGAGGAGGCAGAGGTCTGGCTGCCGGTACCAGTACATCTATTAGAGGGAGTGGGGGAGTGGGAATGCATTGTTGTAAGGGGGAGGGGTGGCTACAGGACAGTGTCAGGAGCTGCTGTCCAATGCGTACTGCTGCTGGCGCTGCTGCGACCACCCTGCATCTGTTTACACTCCCACCAGTGGTTGACTCTCAGGTGCTGGTTAAGGGCAGTGGTACCCAGCCGAGCAATAGACCATCCTCTCCTCACCCTGGCATTGCACAGCTGACAGATGGCAATTGTCACATCGTCTGCTGCCAGGCTGAAGTAAGCCCAAACAGGCGACTTACTCACCGACCTCATGTCAGATAGGGTGGTGCTGGCTTGCGCCTGTTCGGGCTCGGTGTGCACAGGTGGAGGCTGCACCTGCTGCTGCTTCTGCCGCCTCCTGTTGCTATTACCAGTGGAGCCCCTGCCACTGGGCTCCCTGGTGACCTGGCACACCGTTTCCCTCAGGTGCCTACCTTCCTCATCAGTGCTGCTGTCACCTGACAAGGGATGTGGCACCCATTCAAAATCACCCTCCTCTTCATCCTCTGTAATGTCAGACCCAAGGTCGACCAGTGGTTGACTGAGGGGAACAGCAGACTTGGAGCCCCTGACCGGGCTCTGCTGTCCCCTCGCTGATGCCTGGGTCTGACTAGGTGCGGGGGTTTTGTGGCTGAAACCACCCACACCAGTTGGAAGGGATGTCGCTGGGGTACTGATGGGCGGTACCCCCTCCTCCTCCTCCTCCTCCTCCATCCCTTCCAAAAGGTCCTGAGCATTCAAACCAAGCTCTAGCTCACTCTCCTGCATTACCACCCCTAAGATGTCCCTCTCACTGCTGCTGTCAAACAGCATCAGGGTCTATTCTTGGGTGCTGGGGGCTGGTCCTGCAGGAGGCAGAGAGCTGCTAATGCTCATAGCTGGGGCAGAGGACTCCATGCCACTAGCTTGTGTCATGAATGACACCACTGCCTCAGCGTCTTGAGAGGTAATGGGGATGCCCCTGCTACCTGTGCCCTGTGTACCTGGCAGCGGTCCAGCACTGGAACCAACTCCCCTACCACGACCACGGCTGCAGGCACGCCCACGTGCACTCATGATGTGTTTTTTTAATACAAAAAAAATTTATAAGGCAATTTGGGCAAACTTTAGTGGGTTGGGGACAATGAGGCAAAAAAGGTAAAATAAAATATACATGAAAACCTAAAACAAATAAAAATCCTTTTTTTTTTTTAACAGACAAAAGACGCTGACACTAATCACTACCCACACTAAACCCTAAAACACTAACCCTAAAACACAGTAAAAGAGTTTTTTTTCAGTTGTTTTTTTTTCACAAACAAAAGATGATGACACTAATCACTACCCACGCAATGCGTTTTGATAAGTTTTTTACGCGCGTGATTAAAAACTGAAGGTTTACTAACAATCAGTGTTTTTTTTCACACATCAGTTCTGCGTTGTGTTAAAACGCAGCATGTTCTATATTCTGTGTTTTTCACACAGCCCTGGCCCCATAGAAGTGAAGGGGGCTTCAGTGAAAAACGCATTGCATCCACACTTGCTTGCGGATGCAATGCGTTTTTCACTGAGGTCCCATTCAATTCTATGGGGCCAGGGCTGCATGAAAAAGGCAGAATATAGAACATGCTGTGTTTTTCACGCAACGCAGAACTGATGCGTGAAAAAAAATACGCTCATGTACACAGACACTGAAATGAATGGGTCAGGATTCAGTGCTGGTGCTATGCGTTCACGTCACGCATTGCACCTTCGTGGAAAACTCGCTCATGTGAAAGGAGTCTAAAACACTAACCCTAAGGCTACATGCACACGACCGTTGTTTTGGTCCACATCCGAGCCACGGTTTTTGAGGCTTGGATGCGGACCCATTCACTTCAATGAGGCTGCTCAAGATGCGGACAGCACTCCGTTGCTCTGTTGCATGGTCCGCAAAAAATATATAACCTGTCCTAATCTTGTAAAGAAAAAATTGAGAAAGGTCCCAGCAAGTGGACCGAAACGTCGCTGTTTGGTGAATAAAGCTCCTACTTGGATTTTACATTTTGGATGTGCCGTGGAATTTTATTTTTGGGGGTGAATCGTCCCCACAGCCGCTGGCACTCTATACAAACAAGTGGAATTGCAGTGCTGCCCAGTTTTTTTTTTTTTTGCTGTCCTATTCTTGTCCGTTTTGCGGACAAGAATAGGTAGTTATATTAATGGCCATCCGTGTTTTGCGGATCCGCAATTTGAAGACCGCAAAACACACAACGGTCGTGTGCATGTAGCCTAACACACAGAAAAAGAATTTTTTTTTTTTTCAAAAGACAAAAGACGCTGACACTAATCACTACCCACACGAATCCCTAAAACCCTAAATCCAGAGGAAACAAAACAGGCTGGTTTTGAGAGCTCCATTTATATAAGCAGGAATATAACGTGAGTTTGTGCGTCGCGTGTTTGATTTAAGTGTGTGTTTTTATAAGTGTGCGACTTTAGATTAAGTGAGGGAGTATCTGAGAGCTAAATTATTTGTGTGCATTGCTGAGTGGCTGTATTTGACTTTATTATACACTGTGACTAGTGTCTGCCGCAAGGTTCATTACAAAGCAGCTGAGAATATACTGTGATAACATTTGTTTTTTTTTCTCTTCTCAAGGGTGTGTAATTAGGGTGTGGCTTTCTAAATAGGAGAAGGTAAAAAGCCAGCCTTTAGGGCAGCCCAGTCCTTTGAATCCAGAGGAAACAAAATAGGCTGGTTTTGAGAGCTCCATTTATATAAGCAGGAATATCATGCGAGTTTGCACGTCACGTGTTTGATTTAAGTGTGTGTTTGTATAAGTGTGCGACTTTAGATTAAGTGACTTCAGATTCAGGGACTTCAGTGGGGGGCTGCAGTAAATCAGTTTATTATTACTGCATTATATTGTATTTTTTGCTTTCATTGTGTAATCCCCATTTAGTTTGTGTTCCATAATTGACAGCGCAGTCCAGTGCACATCTTGTCTGATGTATTCAGTCCTGGAACAGCCGTTCGAGGGTGTATATCATTGTTCAAAATGTGAGCAAATTACCCGTTTGGAATCACAAATTGAGTATCTAAACGGGCGAGTTTCAACACTGAGAGGCGTTAACAATTTGGAAAAGAGTTTGCTGCTCACTGAGCAAGCACTCTATGGGGTAGTTGAGGGGCAGGGTGAAATCGAGGAGGCTGAGGAAAGTGAGGTAGCTAGTTGGGTAACAGTTAGAAAGCGGGGTAGAGGGAAGAGTGCCAGGGAGGCTAGCCCTGATCTGTCACACCCCAACAAGCTTGCACGGTTGGCAGATGAGGGGGATGTCGGTTCAGGGACAGTACTGCTGCAGCCGGACACTTCCTCTGCCAGTCAGCGGAATGTCAGCACCAGTAAGCAGGGGACAAGGAGAGCAGGGCAGGCCAGACAGGAGCTGGTAGTGGGAGACTCTATTATTAGGGGTACAGAAAGGGCAATCTGTCACAAAGACCGTGATCGCCGAACAGTGTGTTGTCTTCCTGGCGCTAGAGTTTGTCACATCGTGGATCGGGTTGACAGATTACTGGGAGTTGCTGGAGAAGACCAGGTCCATTTCGGAATCAATGACAAAGTTAGAGGAAGGTGGAGAGTCCTTAAAAATGATTTTAGGGATTTAGGTCAAAAGCTTAGGGCAAGGACCTCAAAGGTAGTGTTTTCCGAAATACTGCCTGTACCACAAGCCACACAAGAAAGGCAGCGGGAGATTAAGGAGGTTAACAAGTGGCTCAAGAACTGGTGTAGGAAGGAGGGGTTAGGGTTCCTGGAGAACTGAGCTGAATTCTCTGTCAGCTACAGGCTCTATCGTAGGGATGGGCTTCACCTCAATGTGGAAGGGGCAGCTGTGTTGGGGGAGAGATGGCTAGAAGGTTGGAGGAGTGTTTAAACTACGGACTGGGGGGAGGGTAATTACGTTACAGGATGGGAAGATAGTGCAGATAGAGACCGGGGGCAAGGTAGTGGGACTGGGGGAGGAATGGAAGGAGGGACTAGAACAATTCAGAAGGAAAGGTGTAGGGTAAAAAATATACATAAACCTCTTAATTGTATGTATACTAATGCCAGAAGCCTGACTAATAAAACTGGTGACCTGGAATTAGTGATGTGTGAGGAGGACTATGACATAGTGAGAATAACTGAGACATGGCTGGATGATAGCTATGAGTGGGCAGTTAATGTACAAGGTTAAAGTCTGCTTAGAAAGGATCGTCAAAACCGGAGAGGGGGAGGGGTCTGCCTTTATGTAAAGTCCTGTCTAAAGTCCACAGTCCGAGAAGATATAAGTGAGGGACATGAACATGTGGGGTCACTGTGGGTAGAAATACATGGAGGCAAAAATAATAATTAATTACTAATAGGAGTTATAAACCACCTAATATACCAGAGTCCACAGAAAATCTACTACTAAACTAGATAGACAAGGCGGAAAATCATAATGAGGTGGTTATTATGGGGGACTTCAACTACCCAGATATAGACTGGGAAACTGAGAGCTGTACATCTCATAAAGGAAACAGGTTATTGGCAATAACCAAAGACAATTACCTTTCCCAACTGGTTCAAGACCCGACTAGAGGGACGGCCATACTGGACTTAGTATTAACCCCTTAAGGACACAGCCCTATTTCACCTTAAGGACCAGGCCATTTTTTGCAAATCTGACCAGTGTCACTTTAAGTGCTCATAACTTTTAAACGCTTTGACTTACCCAGGCCGTTCTGAGATTGTTTTTTCGTCACATATTGCACTTCATGTCACTGCTAAAATTGGGTCAAAAAAGTTAATTTTTTTGCATAAAAAAATACAATTTTTACCAAAAATTTTGAAAAATTAGCAAATTTCAAACTTTCAGTTTCTCTACTTCTGTAATACATAGTAATACCCCCAAAAATTGTGATGACTTTACATTCCCCATATGTCTACTTCATGTTTGTAGCATTTTGGGAATGATATTTTATTGTTTGGGGATGTTACAAGGCTTAGAAGTTTAGAAGCAAATTTTGAAATTTTCAGAAATCTTCAAAATCCCACTTTATATGGACCAGTTCAGGTTTGAAGTCACTTTGTGAGGCTTAGATAATAGAAACCTCCCAAAAATGACCCCATTCTAGAAACTACACCCCTCAAGGTATTCAAAACTGTTTTTTCAAACTTTATTAACCCTTTAGGTCTTCCACAAGAGTTAATGGCAGATGGAGAAACAATTTTGAAATTTCTTTTTTTTGGAAAATTTTCCAATATAATCAATTTTTTCCAGGAGTAAAACAAGGGTTAACTGCCAAACAACACTCAAAATGGGTTGCCCTGATTCTGTAGTTTGCAAAAACACCCCATATGTGGTCGTAAACTACTGTTTGGCCGAACGGTAGCACATAGAAGGAGGGGAACACCATATGGGTTTTGGAAGGCAGATTTGGCAGGACTGGTTTTGTTTATACCATGTCCCATTTGAAGCCCCCTGTTGCACCCCTAGAATAGAAATTTAAAAAAAGTGACTCCATCTAAGAAAGTACACCCCTCAAGGTATTCAAAACTGGGTTTACAAACTTTGTTAACCCTTTAGGTGTTCCACAAGAGTTAATGGCAGATGGAGAAACAATTTAGAAATTTCTATTTTTTGGAAAATTTTCCAATATAATCAATTTTTTCCAGGAGTAAAACAAGGGTTAACTGCCAAACAACACTCAAAATGGGTTGCCCTGATTCTGTAGTTTGCAAAAACACCCCATATGTGGTCGTAAACTACTGTTTGGCCGAACGGTAGCACATAGAAGGAGGGGAACACCATATGGGTTTTGGAAGGCAGATTTGGCAGGACTGGTTTTGTTTATACCATGTCCCATTTGAAGCCCCCTGTTGCAACCCTAGAATAGAAATTTCAAAAAAGTGACTCCATCTAAGAAAGTACACCCCTCAAGGTATTCAAAACTGGGTTTACAAACTTTGTTAACCCTTTAGGTGTTCCACAAGAGTTAATGGCAGATGGAGAAACAATTTTGAAATTTCTATTTTTTGGAAAATTTTCCAATATAATCAATTTTTTCCAGGAGTAAAACAAGAGTTAACTGCCAAACAACACTCAAAATGGGTTGCCCTGATTCTGTAGTTTGCAGAAACACCCCATATGTGGTCGTAAACTACTATTTGGCTAAACGGCAGGACATAGAAGAAGGGGAACGCCATATGGTTTTTGGAAGGCAGATTTTGCTGGACTGGTTTATTTACACCATGTACCCTTTCAAGCCCCCTGATGCACCCCTAGAGAAGAAACTCCATAAAAGTGACCCCATCTAGGAAACTACGGGATAAGGTGGTTGTTGTTTTGGGACTATTTTAGGGGTAAATTTGATTTTTGGTTGCTCTATATTACTCTTTTTGAGGCAATGTAACAAAAAAATTAAATTCTAAAATTGTTTCTACATTCGCTATTTAGTTTTGTGGAACACCTAAAGGGTTAACATAGTTTGTAAAGTAACTTTTGAATACCTTGAGGGGTGTAGTTTCTTAGATGGGGTCACTTTTTTGGAGTTTCTAGTCTAGGCTACATCAGGGGGGGCTTCTAATGGGACATGGTGTCAAAAAAAAAACTGTCCATCAAAATCTGCCTTCCAGAAACCATATGGAGTTCCCTTCGTTCTATGCCCTGCCGTGCGGCTATATAGCCATTTACGACCACATATGGGGTGTTTCTGCAAACTACAGAATCGGGGCAATAAATATTTAGTTTTGTTTGGCTGTTAACCCTTGCTTTATTACCGGCAAAATGGATTCAAATTGAAATTTTGCCCAAAAATAGGTGTTTTGGCACCGTTTTTATTTTATATTTTTAACACCGTTCATCCGAGGCGTTTGGTCAAAAGTAATTTTTATAGCGACGACTTTTACGCACGCGACGATGCCCAATATGTATGGCTCTCAGACTTTGGAGACACTAAGCAGGCATTCTAAAACTGCGGCCCTCCAGATGTTGTAAAACTACAATTCCCACCATGCCCTGCTGATGGCTGTAGGTTGTCTGGGCATGCTGGGAGTTATAGTTTTACAACATCTGGAGGGCCGCAGTTTGAGGATGCCTGCACTAAAACTAATATTTTTTGGGGAAAGAAAAATTGTTTCTGTGTCTCCAAAGTCTGAGAGACATAGTTTTTTATGTTCTCTAGTGGACTGTTGGGGATTATAAAAATTTAGTACTCCATGGAAGTGTGATACTCCCTGAAGCAATCGATAATGCAGAGGCCCGGATGATCGGGGCACGTGTCACACTGAGTGGTGGTGTCCTTCCGTATCCCCCTCTTGTGACACACTCTGCATCTTTTTTGGGTTCGTCCCTTCTTTCCAGTATGGGGGACCACACCTGGAAAGTGTTGGCCAGGGACGATCCGGGCGCCTCCAGTTCCCGAGGTACTCCGGCCTGCTCTTTCCCGGTCCGAAAAGATCAGGTCTTTGAGGACTGCCTCATAGAACTGGAGGAATGTCCCTGTGCTGCCAGCGCTTCGGGATAGTACAAAAGAGTTGTACATGGCAACCTGTACCAAGTAGACCGCAACTTTTTTGTACCATGCCCGGGTTTTGCGCATGGCATTATATGGCTTGAGGACTTGATCAGAGAGATCAACTCCTCCCATATACCGATTGTAGGCGACGATACAATCGGGCTTGAGGATCGTTGCCGCGGTACCTCGCACAGAGACGGGGGTGGTGCTGTTACCGTGGATTGTGGACAGCATAAGGACATCCCTCTTGTCCTTATACCTGACCAGCAACAGGCTTCCACTGGTAAGGGCACGGGTCTCACCCCTGGGGATGGGTACCTGGAGGGGGTGGGCAGGGAGGCCGCGTTGATTTTTCCGCACGGTCCCACAAGCGAACGTGGATCTGGCGGCAAGGGACCTGAACAAGGGAATGCTGGTATAAAAGTTGTCCACGTACAAGTGGTAACCCTTATCCAGCAGTGGGTACATAAGGTCCCACACGAGTTTCCCGGTAACACCCAGAGTGGGGGGACATTCTGGTGGTTGAATCCGGGAATCTCGTCCCTCGTACACACGAAATTTGTAAGTGTACCCTGAGGTACTCTCACAAATTTTGTATAGCTTCACGCCATACCTCGCCCGCTTTGTGGGAATGTATTGGCGGAAACTGAGTCTCCCCTTGAACGCAACGAGAGACTCATCAACCGCAACCTCCCTTCCAGGTACGTAGGCCTCCATGAATTTGGCCCCAAAGTGATTGATGACCGGCCGTATCTTGTACAGCCGGTCATAGGCAGGATCACTTCGGGGGGGACATGCTGCATTATCGGAATAATGCAGACATTTCCGGATGGCCTCAAACCGGGAGCGTGTCATGGCCGTACTGTACAGTGGGGTCTGGTAGAGTATGTCCCCACTCCAGTATTGCCTGACACTGGGTTTTTGCACTAGACCCATATGCAGCACGAGGCCCCAAAATGTCCTCATCTCGGCTGCACTGACCGGCGTCCAGCCACCGGGTCTAGCCAAAAATGAGCCCGGGTTTTGAGCGACGAACTGTTGGGCGTACAGATTCGTCTGCTCCACCATCAGATTCACCAGTGGGTTACTGAAAAAAAAACTAAAAAAGTCCATTTCAGTAAACCCCACTGTGGGAATCTGGATTCCTGGATTGCCAGCAAAATCCGGAATCTCGGGCTCAAAGTCCACTGGGGGACACCAGCTAAGTTCATCGGCAGGGGGCTCCGGTGGGCTTATTTGGTGGGCCGGGAAACCAGTACGAACCCCAGGGCGGCTCGTACTAGGGTGGGCCACAGGATCCCTAGCATGTGGGGCCCCTGGCTCCGCCTGGCGGCGTCTCCGCTGCCTTGGTGGCTCATCGTCATCCGATGATGATGAGGAGAATGCGGATGACAAAAGGAACGTGGGGTCATCCTCATCCTCACTGGGGCTCTCGGAGTCGGAGGCAATCTGGGCGTATGCCTCCTCCACCGAGAACATCCGGCGGGCCATGGGTGTGTGTGTGTGCGTGTGTATGTGCGTGCGTGTAAACCTTTATTCTATGTGCGTGTGTGTGGGGGCACGGGTGTTCACGTACTAAAAAGTCCAGGCAAAAAAAATGGGCAAATGTTAGAAAAAAAAAAAAAAAAAAGTTCAAACTTGCTGATCAGCGGTTCAACGCTGATCAGCGGTCGGTGGGGTGGTGGGGTGGGCGATGCGCTAACAGTGGCCGGAGGCTAAGAGTGCCGGACAGTCAGCGCACGCAGAAAAAAAAAAAAGTGGTGGTGGGGGAAGGGTCTGGTGGGGGGGGGGGGGGGTTGGTGGGTGGATTGGGGGGGCTGGTGGTGGGGGGGGGGCTGGTGGTGGGGGGGATGCGGGGGGGGCAAGTGGCAGGGGGGGTCTGGGGTCTGAAAGCTGAAACAAAAAAGTTTAGAATAAATGTGCTTTTTTTTTTTTTTTTTTTTTTCTAACTTTTCCCTTCTTTCCCTGCCTAACGGTGCCTCTCCCTCACTGACCCTAACCTACCTGGGTGGCGATGGGTGCAGGAGGGTGATGGATGGCGATTAGGGGGACACAGGAGCTGGTGCTGGACGATGCTGCACGGTCAGGGTGCTGGACAGGAAGAGGAGGGGAGAGAGGAGCGCAGGAAGTTTGAATCTCGCGCCTCTCTCCCCTGCACCAATCAGCACCCTGGACAGCGGCATTCAGCACCAGGGCCAGCACCGCCTCTCCAAATCCTCGGACTGCGATAGGTGGTGTATAATTACGCCACCGATCTCAGTCTTTTTCCGGTTCATCGGGTCACAGGACACCCGAATGGACCGGAAACGCAGAAAACCGCAGGTCTGAATTGACCTGCGGTTTTCTGCGATCGTCGATGCGGGGGGGTCAAATGACCCCCCCCTGCATTGTTACAGGATGCCGGCTGAATGATTTCAGCCGGCATCCCGTTCCGATTAACCCCCGCGGCGCCGGCATCGCTATTTAAAGCCATGACGTACCGGTACGTCATGTGTCCTTAAGGGGTTAACCAATAGACCTGACAGAACAACAGATGTGCAGGTTGGGGGACACCTGGGAAATAGTGACCATAAAGTAATAACCTTAAAATTATCCTTCAAACAAGCGTTTCTACAGGGAGGAACAAAAATACCAAACTTCAATAAAGCAAACTTTAGCCAACTAAGAGAGTCCATAGGCCTAAAAAACTGGGACAAAGTCCACCAAAAATAAAAATACAGCCACAAAATTGGATATTTTTAAAAGCATCCTAAAATCTAATTGTGAGAGGTACATACCTTATAGGAATAAAAGGTTAAGGAACAAGAAGAAACCAATGTGGATAAATAGAACTGTAAAGAAGGCAATAAATGACAAAAAGAAAGCATTTAAATCACTAAAACAGGAGGGTAGCGAGGAAGCACTGAAAAACTATAAGGAAAAAAATAGAACATGTAAAAAACAAATAAAAGCAGCCAAACTAGAGACCGAGAGATGAATTGCAAAAGATAGCAAAACTAACCCTAAAATGTTCTTCAATTATATAAATGGTAAAAAGTATAAATCTGAAGGTGTCGGCCCTCTACAGAGTAATGAGGGGGGAATTGCAGAGAGCGACGAGGAGAAAGCAAAGCTATTAAATATTTTTTTCTCCACTGTATTCACTGAGGAAAATAAACTGTCAGATGAAATGCAGAATGTAAAAGTAAATTCCCCATTAAAAGTGCCCTGTGTGACCAAGGAAGAAGTACAACAGCGACTTAAAAAAACCACAATTAGTACTTACCGGTAATTACATCTCCATGAGATTATCACAACGGCATACAAGGAGATTGAGCCCTGACCTCTGTAGGGGCAGGAACAGAGAAAGGTTTAAATTTCCCCCTCCCACCACCAACACCAGTGTTGCCAAAATCAAACAGAGTAAAAAAGGTGGTGAGTAAGAATATAAGAGCATAAGATTAGTGAAGGAAGATATTACCTCATACCTTCCGGAGACCTCCCGAGAGCACAGAACAAAAAATGGGAGGGAATAACGTGCCGTCATGATGATCTCATGGAAACTGAATTAACGGTAAGTACTAATTCCGGTTTTTCCATAGAATCATCACGACGGCATACAAGGAGATATACAAAATATATATCAAGGGGGGGGGGGGCAACTGCCTGAAGGACCTTATATCCAAAAGACAGATCAGAAACCCTGGAAAGGTCGAGTCTGTAATGCTTTACAAATGTATGGACACTGGCCCATGTGGCAGCTTTACATATGTCATCAAGGGAAGTGCCAGCCTTTTCGGCTTGATAGGATGACATGACTCTGGTTGAATGGGCCCTCAGGTTAACAGGACATGGGAGATTTTGAATCTCATAGCATAGAGAAATGGTGTTCCTGATCCATCTGGCCAGAGAGGATTTGGAAGTTTTCTGGCCTTTGTTTTTCCCTGCGAACAGGACTAACAGATTGTCGGACTTCCTGAAACTCTTGGTAGCCTCGATGTAATTTAACACGGAGCGTCTGACATCTAAGGAGTGGAAGATTAACTCTTTGTTATTTGAGGGGTTTTGACAGAAAGAAGGTAGGATGATCTCCTGGCTGCGATGGAAGTTGGACACAACTTTGGGGAGGAACCCTGGATCTATTCTGAGAATTATCCTTTCGTCTAAGATGCGTAGATAGGGTTCTCTGAGGGATAGCGCTTGTATTTCCCCTAGTCTACGGGCGGATGTTATCGCAATCAAGAAGGCCGTCTTTAGTGATAGATGTTTAATTGAGCAGTCAGCTATAGGCTCAAAGGGGGGTAGCATCAGCCCTGAAAGTACGATGTTTAGATCCCAGGAGGGAACTTGTGACATAATAGTTGGACGAAGTCTAGAGGCTACTCTCATAAACCTTTTAATCCAGCGGTGGCCTGCGATATCCTGATCAAAGAAACAGCTGAGAGCAGATACTTGGACTTTGAGGGTGGAAGGTCTCAATCCTAAGTCAAGCCCCTGCTGTAAAAAATCCAGAATCTTCTTAATGTTGGGTCTTTTTAAATTTGGAGCAACGTCCCCCGACCAGGAACAGAACCTCTTCCATATCTTTAAATTGATTGCTGAGGTCACCTTTTTCCTAGATGCTTTCAGTGTATTTATTAACTTGTCTGACAATCCCTGTCTTTTCAGAAAGGCTTCAGGATCCAGGCAAACAGTCTCAGGAACTGTGGATTGGGGTATAGAACTGGACCCTGATGCAGAAGCTCCTTCCTGATGGGAAGAGGCCAAGGTTCCCAGATGGAGAGCTTCTTGAGAGAAGAAAACCAGCCTCTTTTTGGCCAGAATGGGGCTATTAAGATTAATGTGGTTCTGTCCTGATGTAATTTCTGAATCACCTTCAGGATCAATGGTAGTGGAGAGAAGGCGTAACAGAGATTCCAATGCCATTTTGCGGCGAACGCATCTAAGGCCCATGGGTTGTCCCTGGGGTTTAGGGAGCAAATTCTTCCCACCTTCGAATTTGCCCTGGAGGTGAAGAGATCCACTTTGGGATTTCCCCATTTGTCTATCTGGAACACCTCTTCGTTCAGGGACCATTCTATATGGTCTAACCTGTGGTGGCTGAGGAAGTCTGCTTCTTGGTTTAATACACCCTTGAGGTGAACTGCTGTGATGGAGCTCACCTTTTGCTCTGCCCAGGTGAAGATCTTGGATGATAGTGACTGAAGAGCCGCTGACCGTGTCCCTTCTTGGTTTGAGAGATAAGGGATGGACGTTGTGTTGTCTGAGAGGATCTTCACGTGGTGAGCCTGAAGAATCCTCTCCGTCACTTCTAGGGTTTCCCAGCCTACAGTTCCCTGAAATTTGATGACTGTGACCTGATTGATTGGGGCCAGGTCCCCTGAAACAGATGGTCTCCTACCTTCGCTCCTCATCCTGAAAGACTTGCATCTGTAACGACCTGCATGTAGGGAGTCTTCTGCCACGGTGTCCCCTTGGAAAGATTCGAGGAAAACTTCCACCAATCTAGGGACTTCTTTACTGACAGTAGGATAGATACCTTGCAATCTAGCGAGGATTGTCGTTTGTCCCAGATCCCAAGGATCCAGTTTTGTAAGGGTCTGAAATGATTCTGACTCCAGGGTACTGCTGGTATGCATGAGGTTAACAGACCCAACAGGTTAATTGCTTCTCTTATTGAGCATGTTCTCTGATTTTCAATTGCAAAGCTGTGATCTTGTCCTGGGGAAGAAAAATAGCCTGGGCCTTAGAGTCTAGGATCATTCCCAGAAAGCGTATTCTTGTGGAAGGTGAAAGGATGGGCTTGTTCCTGTTTACTATCCATCCCAGTCTGTCTAGTGTTGATAGAAGGGTGTCTAGGTCTAATCCCATCTGACGTGGACTGTCGCTGATCAGAAGAAAGTCGTCTAGGTACGGAACTAGCATCAGGCCCCCTTTCCTTAAGAACACCACTATTTCCACAACTAACTTTGTAAAGATCCTCGGGGCCGAGAAAATTCCAAATGGGAGTGCCCTGAACTGGTAGTGATGGATTCGGCCTCTGTAGTCTCTGATGGAAAACCGGAGGAATTTTTGGGAGTTGGTATGGATTGGGACATGATAGTAGGCGTCTCGTAGATCTACTGTACACATCAGGACATTTTGGGTTAACAAGGGTACTGTCGACATCAGGGATTCTATCCTGAACTTTCGATACAAGATGAACTTGTTTAAGGGTTTCAAATTTATTATCATACGGAACGAACCTTTCTTTTTCTTTACCAGAAAAAGGTTTGAGTAGAATCCCTTTCCCTGATCTAGGAGAGGGACTTGAGTAATCACGTTCTTTTTTTAGAAGGTCCTGAATTCCCTGCCATAGACTCGTTTGGAAGCGTGTTATTGTGAATCTGTTTGGGGGTTTTGAAGACAGCTCGATTCTGTATACTGAGCCTATGACCATTCTTGTCCAAGCATTCTGGGATATCAGTTTATCGCTTGGTTTAGAGTGGGAGGTAGGGAAACCTCTTCCTTTATCCGCTTTGGGGTAACTCCAGCGCCCGGTCTTCCCTTTCCCCCTGTATGATCTGTCTTGATTTGAGGAGGAACGAAAGGGATAACGGCGTTTATAGGGCCGGTCTTCAGGAAAACCCTTCTTTTTATCAGAGGCCTTTTCTAAAATCTTATCCAAAACGGGGCCAAACACATACTCTCCCGTGAATGGAATATAGCAGAGCTTAATTTTAGATGTTTTATTCCCTGACTAACATTTCATCCAGAGTGCCCTTTTGGCGGCGTTGGAGAGGGCACTATCCCTATCTGAGAATCGGACCGACTCGGCCGAGGCATCAGCCAGAAATGCGGTGGCTGATTTGAGGAGGGGTAGGAAATTTTGGATCTCTTCCCTAGGGGTTTTATTTTTAATATGGTCCTCCAATTCATTAAGCCAGAGGAACATAGATCTGGCCACAGAGGTTGCCGCGATATTAGACTTGATGTTAAACATTGCGGCCTCCCATGACATACCAAGGTGGAGAAAAACAGAACTGGATCGCACATCCACAATGCTATGCTTTGATCTACTCGCTTCTCAGTGCCATTTAGAAGTGTACAGCCCCCCATACTGCATGCTGTACTAGAGGCATTAGTGTACGTTTTGATCAAAAGGCATAAGCCCACTCACCACGACAAGGTTGCTTCTTTGAGTGGGACCTACTCTGACAAAAAAGCGCAGCGCAATGTGGTGACAAAGCGGCACTGTCCTAGTAGGCGGCGGGACCCAGGAGTCAAACAGCAATCCTGCTGCCTGACAATGCCACCCATGACACTGGGTCCCACCAACCCACCAGCACAGCACCACAAAAACAAAGGCCACCACGCAGTACTGCACCATGTGAACAGTTGTCTAACACAACATGTTTAACATAATCTTTCTTTTTTACTACTGGTATCAGCACTCCTCCCATTCGGCACAGGTGGTTTTAATCACAGAAGTCTGCATATAAGTGGTCATTGACCTGTAGCTCCTGATAGCAATGGACATGTTGTGTTAGACAACTGTTCACATGGTGCAGTACTGCGTGTTGGCCTTTGTTTTTGTGGCGCTGTGCTGGTGGGTTGGTGGGACCCAGTGCCATGGGTGCCATTGTCAGACAGCAGAGGTGCTGTTTGACTCCTGGGTCCCGCCGCCTACTAGGGCAGTGCCGCTTTGTCACCGCATTGTCGCTGCGCCTTTTTGTCAGAGTAGGTCCCACTCAAAGAGGCGACCTTGGCGTGGTGAGTGGGCTTATGCCTTTTGATCAAAATGTACACTAATGCCTCTTGTATAGCATGCAGTATGGGGGGCTGTACACTTTAATATAGCACTGAGAAGCGAGTTAGATCAAAGCATAGCATTGTGGATGTGCGATCCAGTTCTGTTTTTCTCCCCCTGATAATTATTGCGGCCTCCCATGATTTCCTCAAGAGGCTGTCGGCTTTCCTGTCCATGGAATCCCTTAACTGGGAAGCATCTTCAAAGGGAAGGGATGTTTTTTTATTCACCTTTGCCACCTGGACATCGATCTTAGGGATCTCATTAAAAATTTTGGACTCCTCAAGAATAACAATCGATTTTTGAAGGTGGTGGAGACCCCTAAATGTTTTTCAGGGTCAGAGCACTCCTCCAAAATGATGTCCCTAATATTCTCGTTAATAGGGAATACACGGGTCTTTTTAACCCGTAAGCCTCCAAACATTTCCTCTTGGATAGAATGGCTTCTCTGCACCTCTTTCACCCCCATAGTTGATCTAACAGCTTTTAGGAGGTCCGACATGTCCTCCATGGAAAAATCTCTGGTTACTGTTAGATGATCCTGCGTCCAAGTCCCACTCCCCCTCTTCCTGCGATTTGACCGACGGAACGTCGTCTAACACAGCCTCAGAATCGGAGGATGAGGAGGATCTAAGCATCTTCTTTTTGGGGTGGGGTGTATCCACAGGATTGGAAGATAAATGAGATAAAGATGACCGTATCTCTTCCTGAATCATTGTCCTAAGTTCGTCTTTCAGAGAAGGAGCTTCATCACAGACAATATTGGAAATGCAGACTTTACATAACTTCTTGGGATAATTATCAGGAAGCCGGGCATTACAGGAAATGCACTTAAGGGATCTTTTGATTTTCTTTTGTGCCTCCTTGGAGACCTAAAAGAAAAAATGTATCCATGAGGAATAGAGATGGGGGGGGGGGGCATCATGAGTTCTAAAAAATACTGCACATATAATCCCCCAGCAAGAGGAGAGGGGGATCAAAAAGATCTTTTCCCTCAAGTGGAACTCACGGATGGTGGCAGTGGCTGGTCTGACTCCTTTGGCGTCTCCGTTCTGGACATCATGAGGACGAGCACTGCTGCTGGGTACGCGGGCTCAGTTAACCACTCCGGTGTTCGGCTGCTGCTGGGTACACGGCTCAGAACACTGAGTATGCCGCATGCCTGCCAATGTCTCTCCGTCCGATGGAAGTGACGTCATGAAGAAGCGCCCGGCTTGACCTGCTAGAGGTAAGGCTGGAGACGTCGCCCCGGGAGCAGGCTCCAGATAGGACCAGAGCGAGTCCTCCCGATCCATCCCCTGCCCATCCCCTGCCCAGGGGAACATCATGATCCAGGATGGTGTACGCTGAAAATTTAACCACACCGAATGGTAGAAGCTTCATCTCCCTGCATACAGGGAGACCTTTCTCTGCCCTGTTGTCTGTAGGGACAGGAAATACTGGTGTTGGTGGTGGGAGGGGGGAATTTAAACCTTTCTCTTTTCCTGCCCCTACAGATGTCAGGTGTCAATCTCCTTGTATGCCGCCGTGATGATGCTATGGAAAGATTAAAATAGACAAATCGCCGGGCCAGATGGCATACACTCCCGTATCCTAAGAAAATTAGGTAATGTCATAGCCAGACCCTTGTTTCTGATATTTACAGACTCTATACTGACAGGGAGTGTTCCACATGATTGGCGCATAGCAAATGTGGTGCCAATATTCAAAAAGGGTGCAAAAACAGACCCTGGAAACTATAGACTGGTAAGTTTAACATCTGTTGTGGGTAAACTGTTTGAAGGTTTTCTAAGAAATGCTATCTTGGAGGATCTCAATGAAAACAAGCAAATAACCTCATATCAGCATGGCTTTATGAGGGATCGGTCATGTGAAACTAATTTAATCAGTTTCTATGAGGAGGTAAGTTCTAGACTTGACAGCGGGGAATCGATGGATGTCGTAAATCTGGACTTCTCCAAAGCGTTTGACACTGTACCACATAAAAAGGTTAGTATATAAAATGAGAATGCTCGGACTGGGAGAAAACGTCTGTATGTGGGTAAGTAACTGGCTCAATGATAGAAAACAGAGGGTGGTTATTAATGGTACACAATCAGATTTGGTCACTGTCACTAGCGGAGTACCTCAGGGGTCAGTATTGGGCCCTATTCTCTTCAATATATTTATTAATGATCTTGTAGAAGGCTTGCACAGTAAAATATAAATTTTTACAGATGACACTAAACTGTGTAAAGTAATTAACAATGAAGAGGACAGTATACTACTACAGAGGGATCTGGATAGATTAGAGGCTTGGGCAGATAAGTGACAGATGAGGTTTAACACTGACAAATGTAAGATTATGCACATGGGAAGGAAAAATGCAAATCATCCATACATACTAAATGGTAAAACACTGGGTAACACTGACATGGAAAAGGACCTAGGAATTTTAAAAAACAGCAAACTAAGCAGTAAAAACCAGTGTCAGGCAGCTGCTGCCAAGGCCAATAAGATAATGGGTTGCATCAAAAGGGGCATAGATGCCTGTGATGAGAACATAGTCCTACCACTTGACAAATTACTAGTCAGACCACACATGGAGTACTGTGTACAGTTCTGGGCTCCTGTGAACAAGGCAGACATAGCAGAGCTTGAGAGGGTTCAGAGGAGGGCAACTAAAGTAATAACTGGAATAGGGCAACTACAGTACCCTGAAAGGTTATCAACATTAGGGTTATTCACTTTAGAAAAAGGAGGACTGATCTAATTACTATGTATAAATATATCAGGGGTCAGTACAGAGATCTCTCCCATCATCTATTTATCCCCAGGACTGGGACTGTGACGAGGGGACACCCTCTGCGTCTGGAGGAAAGAAGGTTTGTACACACACATAGAAAAGGATTCTTTATGGTAAGAGCAGAGAGACTATGGAACACTCTGTCTGAGGAGGTGGTGATGGTGAATACAATAAAAGAATTCAAGAGGGGCCTGGATGTATTTCTGAAGTGTGATACTATTACAGGCTATAGCTACTAGAGAGGGGTTGTTGATCCATGGAGTTATTCTAATTGCCTGATTGGAGTCGGGAAGGAATTTTTTTCCCACCTTAAGTGTGGAAAATTGGCTTGTACCTCACAGTTTTTTTTTTGCCTTCCTCTGGATCAACTTGCAGGATAACAGGCCGAACTGGATGGATAAATGTCAGCAAAAGCCTACACTATACTATATCTCTATCTAACCTACACTACACCCTGCACTGGACCCTATCAGCTACACTATTCACTCACTAACATACACTGACTATCTAACACTAACTATCTGTATTATATATATGAGCTACCTAATTAATGTACCTAACACCCTACACTGGACCCTATCAGCTACACTATTCACTCACTAACCTACACTAGCTAACACTATCTGGATTATATATATGAGGTATCAGAAGTCACAGGAATTCAGCACAGCACAAAGATCACACTCTCTCTCTCTCACAACTGCATGAAACAGCACAAAATGGCTGTGGGAAGGTTCTCTTATATAGTAAGGGGTAGGCAAATTTTTCTATTGGTTGCTAGGGAAGTTGCTAAGCTCTTGCAGCCTTCTCATTGGCCCCCAAGATAGAAGCAGGGAGGGATCATGTGTACTTTGGAAAAAAAACGAATATTCGAATTCACGAATATATTGCGCTATATTCGAAATATTCGCAAATTCTCAAAGTGCCGATATTCACGATTAAAATTATTTGAATATTAGTGCTCAAAACTACTCATTAACAGAAATGTAACAATGTAAAGTTTGCAGTAAAATGTCATTAAACCATGCATTCACTAAGATGTGTATAACAATATAATTTTTGCAGTAAAATATCCTTTAATTATGTGTTTTCAAACATGGGTATAACAGTGCAATGTTTGTGGTAAAATGTCTATGCGTTCATTAACAGGGTATATTTATGCAATTTGTGCAGTGCAATGTCTTTGAACTACACAGTCTGATGCAGTAATGAGTTCACTAACTTGGGTATAACAATGCAATGTTATGGCCAGAAAAGTGTTGGGCGTACATATGTTGCACATAAGGGGGGACCATATTGTGCTGGGGCCACTTAAGAGGTCATTAATTAATTATTTTGCATTGGGGGCACAGAAGAACTGGATAGATTATTTAATAAACTACCCAGTTTATTATTATAGAAGCAATCACTTTAAGGGCTCATGCACATGACCGTATGACCTCTGAGACATACGGTCCGTGAGTGGCCATATGTCCCGAAGTGGCATACATCATGCGCACGGGAGCGCACAGCATCATAGGTTACTATGATGCTGTGCGCATCGGACCGCCCGCGGGACTATTGTCCCGCACTCATATGATATTATTAGTCTTGAGAAGAGACGTCTAAGGGGGGACATGATTAACCTATACAAATATATAAATGGGTCATACAAAAAATACTGTGAAAAACTGTTCCATGTAAAATGACCTCAAAAGACAAGGGGGCACTGCCTCCGTCTGGAGAAGAAAAAGTTCAGTCTCCAGAGGCATCAAAGCTTCTTTACTGTAAGAAGTGTGAATCTGTGGAATAGACTTCCTCTGGACATGTTCACAGCAGGAACAGTGGACAGTTTTAAACGGGCTTACATAAATTCTTAAAAGCAAATGACATTAATGCTTATAAAAATGTGTAGAAATCTGAGTCTCACTTCATTTTGGGATTCACATCCCCACCTATCCCTTGGTTAAACTTGATAGACTTATGTCTTTTTTCAACTGCATTAACTATGTAACTACTATTTTTTATTCACTTGTTTAAATGAATGACTTTGCTGTACTCATAAATAGACATTCAATTACTTAATTATTTTGCTGTCCTAAACCATTCCCCACCTAGTAATTTTTAAACCTGTGTCACTGTGTAATGTTGAGTGTCATTTTGTCTATTGTATATGGTGATATTTCTGGTCAAGCCTCATCAAAAGTTGAACAATACAGATATAGATGTATGAAGTAGCTTGACTACATTCCAGTGATCTCTATAAAAAACATATTTGTGCACATTGCTACATGCTTGTACTAAAACATAAGAGAAAATAATAATATTATTTTAAAAAGTATTCACAAAAATGTATTGACTATTCCCCAATGTACATATAAACTGGGAACAACTCTACATATTAACTGAGAGACATTTTAGTAAAGTTATTTTTGTTTTCACATACACTACAAATATTAGAGTGTCACAAAAATGTGTACAGCATCCATCAAAGCAAGCTGAATCTTCTGGAACACTTGTTAATTTACACAATGTGCTCTGTGAAAACCCAGCATTTTGGCTGATTGCCAGACAATGTGAAATAAAAAATTATAACATTCACTAAAAGAGATTTAAAATTTTATTTTATTACTTTCTTCTACTCAAAGGCATTGTAATTTTTAAAATGACTGAAAGGGAAATTTGTTTTCTGTAAATTTTTTACCAAAGTTTTTATTTAGTTAAACTAGATACTGTTATTATTTCAAAAACAATTGGCATCAACAAAATACCCACTAATCTGTAGAAACTATATGTATTAATCTGCATATAAAGAGAGACATATGGGGATACAGTAAAGTCATATATAATCTATGAGGACCATATTAAAGACTTCTACAGCCAAGTTTGCATGAAGCTGTAATACAATCATGAGGACTAGGGAGATAAGAAGGTGGAATTATGACAGCCCTTAGGACTGCCATACCTGGATGCATATTAGATCCTGCATTTAGCAGGGCCCAATAGGCATTCTCTCAGTTTTACTGTAAGTGACAATATACATTGAAATACAGAAGTATATGATCTGACCTTGGAGCTCACTATTTTAAAAATCTATTTGACATTATCTCCTCATCAGAACAATAAATGAAATTCTTAAAGGAAACCAGTCAGCAGGATAATGGCCTGCAAAATGCCTGCATTACTTTATTAATCATTTCATGTTGTGATGGTGTTCATTTACAGTTCTGATTTCTGAAACCAGAGAAAGGATCTTTTATCTCTTTTCTCTTTGTATGCTAATTAATGCTTTCAAATCAAGACTCACTTTTTCCTCATTCGAATCAAAATAGTCATGCCCAGTGCCCACTTTCTGCCTGTTCATTGACACTCACCGACAACATCAAACCATTGTCTCACATGGTGATGTTGCCTATAAAAGGAAATGTCAACATGATTAACTTGACTCAGAGGAAAAAAGAGACAACCTCCAATAAAGAAACAGCCTCCAAGAAGTGAAAACACTAATTAGCATATGACGATAGCTTTGAACAAAGATGTTTTTCCCTGCTTTCACAAGTCAGAAGAACTGTAAAGGAACACCAATGGTGACAATGTAATAAGGAATAATAAGATAATATGGGCAGTTTAAAAAGTTCACTTTTAAATAGTCTGCTTTCTACAAACTCTCTGATTTGATGTCCTACGTACATTCAAACACTCAATTTCCTCAATTTTGTATTATAGATGGTCTCCACAAAGTAATTCCCATACATCAGATGAGGGATCACGGAGAGAGAAAACAAAAGTAGACATTAAGTGTTTTTATTATACTTACAGATGAAACAGTCCCCATATAAACTACTCAGAAATTAAGATGATTGCAAATGTTAATTTATGGATAACAGTAGAAAGAAGCAAGAGAGGCCATACAGGCTATACACAACATATCCAATAGCACTATACTATATGTCTACAACTGAGAGAAGGTATCATTTTCATTACGTGTACTTGAGTTTTTTACGTGGAAATCCAAAGATGCAAGATCCTGACATAACTTTTATATCCTACTTATTCCCTTTTTTGCACTTCTCTAAAATGAACCAAAAACAAAAAAGAGTTAATTCTGTACATGTATTTTAAGAACCTTGATGTTTTGCAACATTTAGAATTCTAATGTGAGCAGTTCTTGATCTAAGCTAGAATTCCTTTCTACCTTACTTGCTGCATAGTCGGACAGAAGTGTCTATGAAGAGATATAACCAGTGGCGTGCCTAGGTTGTTTGGCACCCAGGGCAGGTCCTTTCTCTGACCCCCCCAATACTTTAAAAAAATCGTACTCCCTCACAGTAGTATTGCCCTCATTGTACAGTAGTTTTTCACAGTAGTTTTGTAAAGATGTGTGCCCCCTAATAGTAGTTATGCCCTCAATGTTGCCCCCTCACAGTAGTTATGCCCTCATTGTGCCCCCTCATTTTGTGCCCCCTCCAGAGTAGAAATGCCCATTGTGCCCCCTCTGTGTTAAAAAAACAAAAACAAAAAAAAAACACAATAACTACTCACCTTGTCCCGTTCCTGAAGCTCACAGTCTTCTCTGCAGGCTCTGCCCACGCAGGCCGTCAGAGCAATCTGTGCCTGCAGGCTGAATGGTGGAGCAGGGAGAAGTCTTTCTGCTCCACCATGCAAACCACCACAGGGCTGATGGAGGGGAGGAGTGTGGGGAGCTGAGCGGTGAGTGATAGGACTGCAGCTCCCTGCGCTCCAGCAATGGGAGCTTCCATCTGTATTGCTTGCTTCTGGCACCCCACTGAGAGCGGCAACCTCGGGCTTAATGCCCCCCATGCCCCCTTCCTCAGCACGCCACTGGATATAACTCTTCTTTTAGATACCATAATTAATCATTTTAGGTCAAGTCTATTTGAGGCTTTAAAGAGGCTGCATCAGCATCCTTTAAAATAATCATTTATGAAGGTAAATGTAATTTTGTTATGTATTTCTTTTACTTTTATTGCTTCTATCCTCTGGCCTGTGGGTACATGACACGACCATGTTCATGCAGCTCGTTCTTATGTCCTGTGATGTTATGTCCATGAAGCAGTGATTTGGAAGTTTTTATGTAACTAGCTGATGAGCTATAAACTAGGTGGGAGTTGTTGGCAGAGAAAGGAAAATTTAAAGAAAGAGAAAATCACAGATTATGGCCTCATGCACACGGCGTTCCGCAAAAAGGGGTTCCGTTGTTCCGTGATCCGTTTTTGTTTCCGTTGTGTTTCCGTGTGTCTTCCTTTTTTTTGCGGTCATGACCAAACAAAAAAAAATTAAATAATCTATGTCATTTCAATATCCACACCCAGCAATATAGGAATATATGCTGGGCACCTGATTTTTTTTGCGGTGGCCATTTTCTCTACTCTCCACAGGGTACAGAGTTTCTGTTGGCTGCTTGGCGTTGCTGTCGTTGTATTTTCCCTTTTATTCGTCTTTGGCATCACCATGGCGGATGATTCAGAGGAAGAATTTGTACTGCACTGGCTTGTTTCTCGGCGCTGGGGCCAGCGTTCCCTTTTGGATGAGGAACTGACTAGAAGGCGGCGTTTTTGGGTCCATCCCATTGTGTCTCAACGCTACCGGAAAGGACACTTCCATAGCCTTTACAAAGATCTTCGTCTCCATCCTGAGAAGTTCTTTGCGTTCTGTCGGATGTCAGTGGGTACCTTTGATAGTTTGCTGTCTTCTCTACGTACTGTCCTTACCTTCATGGACACCAATATGAGGCGCAGCATTACTCCAGAGGAAAGGTTCATCGTCACGTTGAGGTAATCAAGATTTTAATAATGTTGTGCCCTTTTTTAATGTGCAGGACATTTGTGCTCAGTGAATTAAGAACCTAAATGTATGTAGTATGATATGAGGCTGTGTTATTGGAAGATACCTTTTTTTGAGTTGAATATATTCGTACCATTCTAAATTCAGTTTTTTATTTGGTATCCAGGGCATATAACATGTTAATTTTTTAGCCTGTTTTGTGTGTACTAATCCACTTTCATAGAACATTTGTTCAAATGTCAGCATCATGCTGAGTGTCCCCCATCAGCCTCCCTTTAATATACATAGTGCATGTAAATGTTGTCCGCACAGGAGGTGTATCATTTCTTATTATAGTTGTGGCTACACCGCCATTAGTGGCAGTGTTTATAGTATCCATGCTAATCAATTTTTTGTGCAGATATTCGTTCACAATAGCCAGAGACAGTTTGAACAGGTGGCATATCAAGCATTAGAGGAGTGTTAGGGAACCTCCGGCTCTCTGGCTGGTTTTACACTTAAAACTCCCAGCATGGATACTTAATAATGCAGTTACCCCTTTAATTAAAAAATGTGTGCAATTGTACTTTCACAGTAGTTTGAGAGCCTGAGGTTCCCTAGCCCTGCATTATAGGAACTATGTTTATGCTGTTCCCTTTCTTGGGTTACTTTAATGCTTGTATTTTTTTAATTTACCTACAGATTCCTTGCTACTGGGAACTCGTTTGCATCACTGCATTTTGAGTTTCTTTTGGGAACCTCGACGATTTCTCGGATTGTGCGTCACACTTGCCAGGTCATCTGGCAACAACTCCGAGAGACGGTGATGCCACAGCCCAAGGTGGACGATTGGTTTCGGATCTCGGAGGGCTTCAATGATTCTGCGCAGTTTACCAACTGCCTGTGGGCAATGGATGGCAAGCACATTCGTGTGAAGAAGCCTCCTCACTCTGGGTCCCGTTTCTTCAATTATAAGCATTATTTTTCTATAGTTCTGATGGCTATTGCTGACAGTAACTATAAATTTATAATGGTTGATATCGAGGCCTATGGAAGCACAGCGGATGCTCGCATCTTTAGTGCTTCTAGAATGGGTGAGCAGCTTCGTGCCACCCAGCTTGCCCTTCCCGAGTCCAGAAGACTGCCCGGATCTGCAGGTCCATTTGTCTTCGTGGCGGATTAAGGGTTTGCATTGACTCACCATGTTATGCGGCCCTTCCCAAAGCGTGGTTTGGATATCAGGCGGCGTATTTTCAACTACCGATTGACTCGTGCCCGTCGGTATGTGGAGTGCACTTTTGGAATACTCTCTAGCAAGTGGAGGGTGTTTTTGACAACCATACAAATAGATCCGGAGAATGCTACCCTGGTGATTCAAGCTTGTGTAGTTCTACACAACTTCACCCAGATTCACGAGGCTTCCTCCTCTTCTTCTGTTGACATGGACGAATTTCCTACGTCAACAGTTTTAGGCTTGGATCAGACCCTGCATAGACGACCTGGTATTGCAGGTATAGCAGTTCGGGAGCTCTTTGCAGACTACTTTTTGAGCCCAGAGGGGTCCTTGCCATGGCAGAGGGACGCTATTCGTGGCAGTGTTTGATATCTTCTGTTCTCGTTAGATTTTTTGTTTTTTTTGATAGAATAGCTAAGTACAGTATATTGATTATAGTTGAGTGTAGGGACTCGCAAGAGAATGAGGACCCTTGACGTGGGCTTGCGGGCTGAGGTTTTAGGGACCGAATATCTTTAAAACTAAATCAAAAGAGCATAAGCATTGATTCACCAACATTGTGTGGTGACTATAATGTTTTTATTGTGAAGGATATGGTCCCCAAAATCTTCTAATACCTCATGTTCACCGGACTCTATAATCAGAATAATTTGCAAAATAAATTATTGGCATGTAAATCATGTGTGTGTCTCTGTTTCTATATGATGAATGAGTTTAAAATGTAAATGTGTGTGATGTATGAAAAGAACAAGATTAGTAGTCTATGGACACTTTAAGACTAAATTTTTAAATTCAAAAAATAACATTAACAACTCCACTGAGTTTTAACACAATTAGGTATAAATAACTTTTAAAATAATGAAGATATACAGTCAGGTCCATAAATATTGGGACATCGACACAATTCTAACATTTCTGACTCTATATACCACCACAATGGATTTGAAATGAAACAAACAAGAAGTGCTTTAACTGCAGACTGTCAGCTTTAATTTGAGGGTATTTACATCAAAATCAGGTGAACGGTGTAGGAATTACAACAGTTTGCATATGTGCCTCCCACTTGTTAAGGAACCAAAAGTAATGGGACAATTGGCTTTTCAGCTGTTCCATGGCCAGGTTTGTCTTATTCCCTCATTATCCCAATTACAATGAGCAGATAAAAGGTCCAGAGTTCATTTCAAGTGTGCTATTTGCATTTGGAATCTGTTGCTGTCAACTCTCAAGATGAGATCCAAAGAGCTGTCACTATCAGTGAAGCAAGCCATCATCATCAGTGAAGCAACCCATCAGAGAGATAGCAAAAACATTAGGCATGGCCAAAACAACTGTTTGGAACATTCTTAAAAAGAAGGAATGCATCGGTGAGCTCAGCAACACCAAAAGACCTGGAAGACCACGGAAAACAACTGTGATGGATGACCGAAGAATTCTTTCCCTGGTGAAGAAAACACTGTTCACAACAGTTGGCCAGATCAAGAACACTCTCCAGGAGGTAGGTGTATGTGTGTCAAAGTCAACAATCAAGAGAAGACTTCACCAGAGTGAATACAGAGGGTTCACCACAAGATGTAAACCATTGGTGAGCCTCAAAAACAAGAAGGCCAGATTAGAATTTGCCAAATGACATCTAAAAAAGCCTTCACAGTTCTGGAACAACATCCTATGGACAGATGAGACCAAGATCAACTTGTACCTGAGTGATGGGAAGAGAAGTGTATGGAGAAGGAAAGGAACTGCTCATGATCCTAAGCATACCACCTCATCAGTGAAACATGGTGGTGGTAGTGTCATGGCGTGGGCATGTATGGCTACCAATGGAACTGGTTCTCTTGTATTTATTGGTGATGTGACTGCTGACAAAAGCAGCAGGATGAATTCTGAAGTGTTTCGGGAAATATTATATGCTCATATTCAGCCAAATGCTTCAGAACTCATTGGACAGCGCTTCACAGTGCAGATGGAAAATGACCCAAAGCATACTGCAAAAGCAACCAAAGAGTTTTTTAAGGGAAAGAAGTGGAATGTTATGCAATGGCCAAGTCAATCACCTGACCTGAATCCGATTGAGCATGCATTTCACTTGCTGAAGACAAAACTGAAGGGAAAATGCCCCAAGAACAAGCAGGAACTGAAGACAGTTGCAGTAGAGGCCTGGCAGAGCATCACCAGTGATGAAACCCAGCATCTGGTGGTGCCTATGCGTTCCAGACTTCAGGCTGTAATTGACTGCAAAGGATTTGCAACCAAGTATTAAAAAGTGAAAGTTTTATTTATGTTTATTATTCTGTCCCATTACTTTTGGTTCCTTAACAAGTGGGAGGCACATATGCAAACTGTTGTAATTCCTACACCGTTCACCTTATCTGGATAAAAATACCCTCAAAGTAAAGCTGACAGTCTGCAGTTAAAGCACATATTGTTTGTTTCATTTCAAATCCATTGTGGTGGTGTATAGAGCCAAACATTTTTGAATTGTGTCGATGTCCCAATATTTATGGACCTGACTGTACATAAACAAAAACTATATGTCAAAAAGATCACGTGTAAATGAGCCAGGCCCACATGAACTAGAAGGTGCACCATGCCCTGAATCACGTGCCCCGCTTGCAAAACTGGCCCCATAACTTTGCTGGCCAGGAGGGGGGGGGCAAGTTTTGCTGATGGGACCCCTGATACAGTGGTGGTTGTTGGAAAGAGGGTCCTTGAATGGGTTGAGGAGCTGGCTGGCAGGGTGCAGCATGTGTTGCCGGTGGTGGCCTCAGAACCCGCCTGCGCATCTCATTTATTTCGGAAAGTAGGTCTCCCTGATAAGAAGAGGCAAACATATCTAATATCATAGAGATTGCGGCCATACAGTCGTTATATCTCTCCAGGGGAACCCGCCTTAATAGAAGCGCAAAACCCCTCAGCATGGCCTCTTCTTGCCCTTCACTCCTCCTCTGGGCAAGAAACTCAATTACTCGGGAATCAATCATTTCCCGACTTTGTTGCCCAGAGGAAGAGGGTTGGGCCTGACGCCTCCGCCTGGGTTGTGCTTGTGTCCTCTCTTCTGGCCTGTGCTGGGATGTTACGTCTGGCTGGGCTGGAGCTGGCTGAGACTCCTCTGCAGGTGTTGATAGTGGGCTGGTGGCTGGGGAAAAGACAGCCGGTGTATCGCTGCCCCCAACATCAGAGTCGTCCGGATCGTCCAAACTATCCACGGTACTGTATGGAAAATGGAAAATAAGAAATATTTACTATTCTCCAACTTCCTATACTTTTATAATAAACATGGAATCCAGCGGTATGTCTATTACATAAGCGACTGGCCCCACATAATGAAATATCTGCTTCGAATGACTGTAAAATGTTTTGCCTGAATTAAGGCCTCAAAAATGCATGGAAAAGACGTTCACAATTATAGCCAAATGGCAAATTGACTAACACTTAATAGGCACATTACTTAGTGTTTTGAGCTGTCCAGCACAAAAGTATCTAGACAAATACAAGGAGCTAACCAAATGCTGATGTTGGATCCGTCTTTTCAAAGGGCAGTTTCACAACCAACCAAACATCACACTCCTCAAATTCATTGAGAACAAGAACAGTGTAATTTTGATTCACACAACAAAACCAGGTAGGAGGCATCACATGCACATGCCAGGAGAAGTAGATATTATACAGGGACGGGGTGGAGGCAGGCAATTTGAGATTAACACAAGGAGAAGAATTAGATTGAACTACAACATTAAAATTAATAACATGTATAGTATTGATTATAGAAAAAGCTTACCTGTACAAAAAAAGAACAAAGCTTTTGAGAAAAATTGACGCTAGTGCAAAAATTTAAAAAGCCTGGTGCACACCAACAGAAAAGGGGGACCCCTTTAGAAGATTGATCACCTATTAGCGGGATAGGTGACCAAGATGGAATTGTAAGGGGAACAACACCATGCACCCCAGAACAACAACTGTATGAAGAGATGAAAAATGCAGGTCACACGTGTCAGCCACCCGCTCTCTTCTGTCTCTGCTTGTAGATAGCACAGGTCTGTGGCATAGAAGGGAGGGCCCCACATGAAGAGAGAATGTAGCCGGCATATGCGCAAAGCACGCCCCAGCGCATCAGACAGCGAATCATATAGCAGGGCCAAACAGCCATAAAGCTAAAGTTTAGAGCCGGTAATGGACTACATTACATATAATGTAAAATGTGTACAGTCGTGGCCAAAAGTTTTGAGAATTACATAAATATTGGAAACTGGAAAAGTTGCTGCTTAAGTTTTTATAATAGCAATTTGCATATACTCCAGAATGTTATGAAGAGTGATCAGATGAATTGCATAGTCCTTCTTTGCCATGAAAATTAACTTAAAGGGAACCTGTCACCTGGATTTAGTGCATAGAGCTGGGGACATAGGTTGCTAGATGGCCATTAGCTCATCTGCAATACCCAGTCCCCACAGCTCTCTGCGCTTTTATTGTGTTAAAAAACTGTTTTGATCCATATGCAAATGACCTGATATGAGTCCTGTATCCGGAGATGAGTCAAGCGGAAAGGAGCCCAGCACCGCCCCGCGTCCTCCAAATCTCCTCCTTGCTGGCTGACGTCACAGAGCTGGAGCGCCGAAATCTCGCGATGCGCGAGCTAGCGCATGCGTAGTTTGTTCCCTGTGCTGATGCCAGTACAGGAAATGAACATGATGCCGACACTGCGCATGCGCTAGCTCGCGCACCGCGAGATTTCGGCGCTCCAGCTCTGTGACGTCAGCCAGCAAGGAGGAGATTCGGAGGACGCGGGGCGGTGCTGGGCTCCTTTCCGCTGGACTCATCTCCGGATACAGGACTCATATCAGGTCATTTGCATATGGATCAAAACTGTTTTTTAACACAATAAAAGCGCAGAGAGCTGTGGGGACTGGGTATTGCAGATGAGCTAGTGGCCATCTAGCAGCCCATGTCCCCAGCTCTATGCACAAAATCATGGTGACAGGTTCTCTTTAATCCCAAAAAAACCTTTCCACTGCATTTCATTGCGGTCATTAAAGGACCTGCTGAGATCATTTCAGTAATCGTCTTGTTAACTCAGGTGAGAATGTTGACGAGCACAAGGCTGGAAATCATTATGTCAGGCTGATTGGGTTAAAATGGCAGACTTGACATGTTAAAAGGAGGGTGATGCTTGAAATCATTGTTCTTCCATTGTTAACCATGGTGACCTGCAAAGAAACGCGTGCAGCCATCATTGCGTTGCATAAAAATGGCTTCACAGGCAAGGATATTGTGGCTACTAAGATTGCACCTCAATCAACAATTTATAGGATCATCAAGAACTTCAAGGAAAGAGGTTCAATTCTTGTTAAGAAGGCTTCAGGGCGTCCAAGAAAGGGCAGAAAGGAAGCCACTTCTCTCAAAAAAAACCATCAGGGACAGATTGATCTTCTGCAGAAAGTATGGTGAATGGACTGCTTAGGACTGGGGCAAAGTCATATTCTCAGATGAAGCCTCTTTCCGATTGTTTGGGGCATCTGGAAAAAGGCTTGCCCGGAGAAGAAAAGGTGAGCGCTACCATCAGTCCTGGGTCATGCCAACAGTAAAGCATCCTGAGACCATTCATGTGTGGGGTTGCTTCTCATCCAAGGGAGTGGGCTCACTCACAATTTTGCCCAAAAACACAGCCATGAATAAATAATGGTACCAAAACACCCTCCACAGCAACTTCCTCCAACAATCCAACAACAGTTTGGTGAAGAACAATGCATTTTCCAGCACGATGGAGCACCGTGCCATAAGGCAAAAGTGAAAACTAAGTGGCTCGGGGACCAAAACGTTGACATTTTGAGTCCATGGCCTGGAAACTCCCCAGATTAATCTCATTGAGAACTTGTGGTCAATCCTCAAGAGGCGGGTGGACAAACAAAAACCCACTAATTCTGACAAACTCCAAGAAGTGATTAAGAAAGAATGGGTTGCTATCAGTCAGGAATTGGCCCAGAAGTTGATTGAGAGCATGCCCAGTCGAATTGCAGAGGTCCTGAAAAAGAAGGGCCAACACTGCAAATACTGACTCTTTGCAAAAATGTCATGTAATTGTCGATAAAAGCCTTTGAAACGTATGAAGTGCGTGTAATTATATTTCACTACATCACAGAAACAACTGAAACAAAGATCTAAAAGCAGTTTAGCAGCAAACTATGTGAAAACTAATATTTGTGTCATTCTCAAAACTTTTGGCCACGACTGTACATCAACAAAGAATGGGGTGGAAATAGTACTTACGGCCTCAGATCCATGACAGGCCTAAGAAATTGAAGTTGGGCAGTATATAGATAGGGCCTCTTCTTTGAGCCACCTTGCCCACTTTGCCCCCGCTCGTTCAGCTCTCTCCGAAACTGATCTCGGCAGCTGTTCCATCTGGTTTTTGTTTGTTTGACTGTGGAAATTTAAAATGAAAAATTTGAACATACACACCAGAAAATACACAACCAAAAAAAACAATAAAAAATACATACAAACCAATGCATTTTGCATGGTACAGTAGGACACAGAGTGGCAAGAGGAACGTACAAGCATGGCAGGAAGAAGAAGGTGAATATATGCGGAGGCCTGTTAACAAAACACACCCTTTTCACCATAGAGGATGGGGACAACTATTGCATGCACTATTATTACAGGCGCAAAGATGTCACATAATCAAACAGGCAATATGCTAGGGGAGACAAATATCATATATGCTATATACTAAAAAGGCTTGAACATCCATATTTCAATGTAAATGAGAGTGTTTGTTCTAACTTTTGACTAAAAAACTTTATAAAAAAGAATGGCCTGAAGAAAGCTACAAGGCGAACAACCAATTAGACAGTAGCATGGCCTACTTGAAGTTGGAGATAAAGAAAAGTGAGAACTCAAGGGAAGGAGTGAAAAAATACAAAGCTGGCACTTACCTAAGTCTGCACGAGATCGGCTGTCGCCTTTCTCCCATTCGCCACGCCACATGCGACGTGCCACCTGCTCCCAGGATACCTCCTTGCGTACACGGTCCTGGTAGCCACTACACCTGCTGTCCCAAAGTTTTGGGCGCTCCTGGACCAAGGTTATTAATTTATCTACATTCGACCTTGGCATCCTGACAAAATTAGAGGATCTACACACACACCAGACAACTTGCTACACAGTGGAGAGGGATCTGCAATATATTTGCAAAGCCTGGTGGCTCTCCACTTCCCGATTTTTTTTTTACATATTGCCAAAAGACAGGCTGACAAGTTGCCAACTGCAAGCCAATGGTTGCACAAAAAATGCGGCCGCGGATGACAAATGGATGTGCATCCGCATTTTTTGCAGACCCATTGACTTGGATGGGTCCGCGAACCGTTGTCCGTTAAAAAAATAGGACAGGTCCTATTTTTATGACGGACTGGAAACACGGATCACGGACGCGGATGACAAACGGTGCATTATCCGAGTTTTCAACGGACCCATTGAAAGTCAATGGGTCCGCAGAAAATCACGGAAAACGGAACAACAGACACGGAACACAACAACGGTCGTGTGCATGAGGCCTATCTGTGAACAAGATGGAGAGCATAGACCTTGAAAAAGTCCAGCTTACCCAATCCATAAAAGCAAATACCTTTATTGCATCTTCAGGGTCAGAAAAATGCAGTACATGAATACAGGCAAAGCATTATGGATCTAAGCAGAGATTTGAAATGGACCTTGTCCAGGCCTACCATAGCAAACTGTATGTTAAGCCTTGCCTGCAGCAAGACTTGACACACAGCCTGTAAATAGACTAAAATAGTACACTAGTATATGGAAAAAGCAATTTGGATCACTTTCTAAGTCCCCTAAGGGGACTAGAAGTATAGTAAAAAAAAAAAAGTTTTTTTAAAATATAAAAAACGCAAACATTTCAAAAATATATATGAAAATAAATATGTACAATATAGAAATACAAAAAATTGCATCACCCTCCTTTCATAATTTTACATATAAAAAGAAACAAAAATTAAACAGTAATTGGTAGCTATGTCTGAACTATTAAAAATGCTAATATTTATCATATGCAGTGGATGCCATAAATGAAACAAAAAAGGAAAAATCATTTGCCATTTTTAAACCTCTTCTACCCCGGGCCAGTTTTTACCCTCCTGCCCAGACCATTTTTTGCAAATCTGACATGTGTCACTTTATGTGGTAATAACTTTGGAACACTTTTAGGCTGAGTTCACACGAGCGTGTCCGGATTAGGTCCGGATGCGTCCCAGTGTGTTGCGGCAAACCCGCGCGAGTAGGAATGCAATTGCAGTCAGTTTTGACTGCGATTGCGTTCCGATGTTCAGTTTTTATCGTGATGGACCATGTGATTGGAGCATGTGATCTGACGTCACCAAAGGTCCTTTAGCCCACAACTCATCATTAAAGAAGTAAAGAAGAGACCGGGAACTTCGCGATCAAGAGGAGAAGGTGAGTTAATTTGTTTAATTTTTTTTAACCCCTCCAGCACTATTTTACTAATCATTCTGTATTCAGAATGCTATTATTTTCCCTTGTTTACCATGTTATAAGGGAAAATAATACAGTGAATAGACTGTCACCTAGCAACCATGCGTGAAAATCGCACCGCATCCGCACTTGCTTGCGGATGCTTGCGATTTTCACTCAACCCCATTCACTTCTATGGGGCCTGCGTTGCGTGAAAAACGCAGACTATAGAGCATGCTGCAATTTTCACACAACGCACAAGTGATGCGTGAAAATCATCACTCATCTGAACAGCCGCATTGAAATGAATGGGTCCGGATTCAGTGCGGGTGCAATGCGTTCACCTACCGCATTGCACCCGCGCGGAAATCGCGCCCGTGTGAACGCAGCCTTACTTATTTAACCACTTGCCATCTGGGCCATTTGCCCCCTTCCTGACCAGGCCTAATTTTGCAAAACTGACATATCTCACTTTATGTGGTAATAACTTTGGAACACCTTTATTTATCCAAGTCATTCAGAGATTTCTCGTGACACATTGTACTTCATGATAGTCATAAACTTGAGTCAAAATATTTCACTTTTATTTATGAAAAAATCCCAAATTTACCCAAAAATTTGAAAAATTTGCAATTTTCTAAATTTCTATTTCTCTGCTTTTAAAACAGAAAGTGATACCTCATAAAATATTTATTACTTAACATTCCCCATATGTCTACTTTATGTTGGCATCATTTTGGAAATGTCATTTTATTTTTTTAGGACGTTAGAAAGCTTAAAAGTTTAGAAGCAATTCTTAAAATTTTTAAGAAAATTGCCAAAACCCACTTTTTAAGGACCAGTTCAGGTCTGAAGTCACTTTGTGGGGCCTACATAGTGGATACCCCCATAAATGACCCCATTGTAGAAACTACACCCCTCAAGGTATTCAAAACCGATTTTACAAACTTCAGCGCCATTCATATCTGGTGTCACATTCGATTCCATTTAAAGAATAAAAAACAATTTTGGCTGAATAAATAGCAGTCAGTTACACACATGCTTGTGTGTTTAAGGCCCAGTGCAGTGCATAGTGTCACTTCAGCGCCATTCATATCTGGTGTCACATTCGATTCCATTTAAAGAATAAAAAACAATTTTGGCTGAATAAATAGCAGTCAGTTACACACGTGTTTGTGTGTTTAAGGCCCAGTGCAGTGCATAGTGTCACTTCAGCGCAACTCATATCTTGTGTCACAGTAGCTTGCACGCATAGTACAACTTAACTAATCTAAAAAAAATGACAGGCAGAGGCAGGCCACCCCGCAGGGGCCGTCGTGGTCGTGGTGCTGTGATTCCCTTTGGCCCTAGACTAATGCCCAGTGTTCAGAGGCCACGTACCCTAAACTCGAAAAGTTCTGAGGACATAGTTGACTGGCTAACACAGGACATTCAATTTTCTACAGCTTCCGCTCGGAACCTTGACGCACCATCCTCCTCCAGCTCAGCTTTGGGCACCTCTCAAGTTACCACTCGCCCGCCTGCCGCCACCACCAACACTAGCACCACAGCCGCTTCACTTGATCTGTCAGAGGAGTTATTTACACATCAGTTGGAAGAAATGAGTGATGCGCAACCATTATTGCCAGAGGATGTAGATAACAGGGATATGTCTCAGTCAGGCAGCATTACACACATGGACGTAGGGTGTGATGATGATGATGTTGTACCCGCTACTGCTTCCTTTGCTGAGTTGTCAGATACAAGTGAAGCGGTTGATGATGACCATGTGTCCGTGGAGAAGAAGAACAGGGGGAAAATTCTGATGGGGAGACAAAGAGGAGGAGGAGACGAGTTGGAAGCAGGGGGAGGTCGTCGCAAGGAGCTAGTGGCACAGTCAGACAGCATGCATAGGCACCCGGGGTCAGCCAGACAGAACGCCAATCAACGCATGCTGTTGCCACCACCAGAATGCCGTCATTGCAGAGCTCAGCAGTGTGGCATTTTTTTTGTGTGTCTGCCTCTGACAACAGTGATGCCATTTGCAACATGTGCCAAAAGAAACTGAGTCGTGGGAAGTCCAACACCCACCTAGGTACAACTGCTTTGCGAAGGAACATGATCGCACATCACAAATGCCTATGGGATCAACACATGAGTACAAGCAGCACACAAACTCAAAGTCGCCATCCTCCTCCTGGTCCAGCATCTTCATCCACGTCAACCACTGCTGTCCTCCTTGCCCCCTCTCAACCATCCGCCACTCCGTCTCTCGCCTTGAGCAGTTCCTGCTCATCTGCCCACAGTCAGGTGTCCTTGCGTCTGACAGCTGGCTTGTCTGAACTCTTAGCCCGCCAGCTTTTACCATACAAGCTGGTGGAGTCTGAGGCGTTCCAGGGGGACGTAACAGGGATTAAACTGATAAGAATAGAACAACATAACACACCACAACTATCTGGCGGCACATTAGATTGCACGCGCAGTGCCCCAAATTTGAAGTAGGAGGACCGACCAAGCATCTTTTTCCATCTGCCCGTTCTTAAAATCGATGCCATATACACGTCCCCTGATAGGGGACGTAACAGGGATTAAACTGATAGGAATAGTACTACTTAACACACCTTATAATAACGCAGAGAGAGGCAACGCAGAGAGAGGAGTCTGAAGAAGAGGAGTCAGAGAAGGAAGGTGGCTTTGAGGAGGTGGAAAACCGACCACAGCAGGCGTCCCAGGAGGCTTGTTGTCACCTTTCGGGGACCCTTGGTGTTGTACGTGGCTGGGTGCAGGAAGAGACCTTCAATGACATCAGTGAGGACAAGGAACGGGACATGGCTAGCTTGGTATCCAACCTTGTGCAAATGGGGAGTTTGCGGTTGTGCAAATGGACTGTTTGCGGTTGTTTGCGGAGCGTTAAACAGGGAGTTTGGTCCGTCACTGTGAAGCGGGCGTAATCGTTACACTACCTGATCGATACAACATCATACCTGATGTTTTAAAGCACGTTATTCCAAACAATTTAGGAATGTTAGGTGATTTATGCCCTTTATGGATTAAATCCCGACTCTGCGTCAACTACGTAATTTTTCATAGGAGTTTTGCCATGGATCCCCCTTCCGGCATGCCACAGTTCAGGTGTTAGTCCATTTGAAACAACTTTTCCATCACTATTGTGGCCAGAAAGAGTCCCTGTGGGCTTTAAAATTTGCCTGCCTATTGAAGTCTATGGCGGTTCGCCCGGTTCGCCCGTTCGCGAACATTTGCGTAAATTCGCGTTCGCCGTTTGCGAACTAAATTTTTTATGTTCGCGACATCTCTACTGGTTATGTCACTGTCAGAAGCGGACACTGTCTATTGAAAAAGTGCACTGTATGTCACAGATATTTTTGGGATGCACACACTTTACACAGGAGTTGTGGCACAGCTAATGTCACTGTCCGCACCGGACACCGTCTACAGAAAAAGGACACGGTATGTCACAGATACATATTTTTCAGCTCACACTTTATGTGGCACTGGTTATTTCACTGTCAGAAGCGAACACCGTCTATGGAAAAAGTAAGCTAGATGTCAGATATTTTTGGGATGCGCACACTTTACACAGGAGATGTGGCGCAGCTAATGTCACAGTCCGCAGCGGACACAGTCTACGGAAAAAGTACACTGGATGTCACAGATATTTTTTGGATGCACACACTTTACACTGGAGATGTGACGCAGCTTATGTCACTGTCCGAAGCGGACTTCTACGGAAAAAGGACACTGGATGTCAGATATTATTTGGATGCGCACACTTTACACTGGAGATGTGACGCAGCTAATGTCACTGTCCGCAGCAGACACCGTCTACGGAAAAAGTACACTGGATGTCAGATATTTTTTGGACGGGCACACTTACACAGGAGATGTGGTGGAGCTAATGTCACCGTCCGCAGAGGACACCGTCTAAGGAAAAAGTACACTGGATGTCACAGATATTTTTTGGATACACACACGTCACACTGGAGATGTGACGCAGCTAATGTCACTGTCCGCAGCAGACACAGTCTACGGAAAAAGTACACTGGATGTCACAGATTTTTTTGGGGATGCACACTGGAGATGTGGCGCAGCTCATGTCGCTTTCTGCAGCGGCCTAACTATTGTACGCTATTTAGCGCAGGATGCGCTAAAAATAGATATTTATGCCACACACAATAGTCCTTAGAAGGACTTTTGGGTCTGTAAAGTTTTAGCTATTTAGCGCAGTTTGCGCTAAAGAAAGATTTTGCCGCTGCCACACACAATAGTCCTCAAAAGGACTTTTTGGTCTGTAAAGTTTTAGCTATTTAGCAAAGGTTACGCTAAAAATATAGATTGCTGCTGCCACACACAATAGTCCTTAAAAGGACTTTTGGGTCTCTGAAAAGTTTTGTTGGTAAAAATATTTTTAAATCACTCCCTACACTGTCTGTCCCTTCCTCAGCACAGCTCTCCCTGACTAAGAATGAGCTGAACAGGCGTCATCGGGTGCTATATAGCACCCGGTGACGCGTACCGGCCAGCCAATCACTGTAATGCCAGCAGCCAACATGGCTACGGCATTACAGTGAGGGCAGTAATTACCTGCACATTTCTTGGCTGCGTAGCAGCCTAGAAACGTGCGGGGCGGAGACTCGAGCATTGCGCTCGAGCACATGGGGTATTCGGCCATGCATGCTCGATCATCACTAGTTAGCATCATTTTGTGAATGTAATTAATTTTTTTAGGATGTTAGAAGGCCTAGAATTTTAAAAGCAATTCATAAAATTTTTAAGAAAATTTCTAAAACCCACTTTTTAAGGACCAGTTCAGGTCTGAAGTCACTTTGTGGGGCTTACATAGTAGAAACCCCCCATAATTGACCCCATTGTAGAAACTACACCCCTCAAGCTACTCAAAACTGATTTTACAAACTTTATTAACCCTTTAGGTGTTCCACAAGAATTAAAGGAAAATGGAGATGAAATTTCTAAATTTCACTTTTTTGGCCGATTTTCCATTTTAATCCATTTTTTTCTTTAACACATCGAGGGTTAACAGACAAACAAAACTCAATATTTATTACCCTGATTCTGCGGTTTACAGAAACACCCCACATGTGGTCGTAAACTGATGTAGGGGCACACGGCAGAGTGCAGAAGAAAAGGAGCGCCGTATGGTTTTTGGAAGCCAGATTTTGCTGAACGGGTTTTTAGATGCCATGTCCCATTTGAAGTTCCACTGATGCACCCCTACAATAGAAACTCCCAAAAGTGACCCCATTTTGGAAACTAGGGGATAAGATGCCAGTTTAATTGGTACTATTTTGGGGTACATATGATTTTAAATTGCTCTATATTACGTTTTTTGTGAGGCAAGGTTTTGGCACTGTTTTTATTTTTTACAACATTCATCTGACAGGGTAGATCATTTGCTATTTTTATAGAGCAGGTTTTATGGACGCAATAATATTAAATATGTCTACAGTACTTTGTTTGTTTCAGTTTTACATAATAAAGCATTTTTGAAAAAAAATAAATGTTTTTCTGTCTCCATTTTCTGAACGCCATATTTTCCTGCCGATCGTCTTGTGCAGGGGCTCATTTTTTGCAGGAAGAGTTGAAGTTTTTATTAGTACCATTTGGGGAAAGGTGACCAAAAATTGGTTGTTTTAGCATAGTTTTTATTTATTTATTTTTATAGCTTTCACCTGAAAGGTTAAGTCATGTGACAGTTTTATAGAGAAGATTGTTACAGATGTGTCAATACCTAATATGTATACTTTTTCTAATTTATTTAAGTCTTACACAATAATAGCATTTGTGAAACCCCAAAAATGATGTTATAGTGTCTCCATAGTCCGAGAGCCATAGCTTTTTTATTTTTTGACCAATTGTCTTAGTTAGGGTCAAATCTTTTGCAAGATGAGGTGATGGTTTGATAGATACTATTTTGGGGGGATACGCCTTTTTGATCGCATGGTGTTGCACTTGTTGCATATGTGATGTCAGGTGACAAAAAATGGCTTTTTTGTCATTTTTTTTATTTTATTATTATTATTTTTTTTTTGCAGTGTTCACCTGAGGGGTTAGATCATGTGATATTTTTATATATCTGGTTGTTACGGATGCAACATTACCTAATATGTCTACTTTTTTATTTATTTCATTTTAACACAATAATAGCAGTTTTGAAGAAAAAAAAACATATTTTAATGTCTCCATTGTCTGAGAGTCAGTTTTTTTTTTTTTTACCGATTGTCGTAGGTACGGTCTCATTTCTTGCGAGATGAGGTGATGGTTTGATTGGTACTATTTTGGGGGCATACGCTTTTTTGATCGGTTGGTGTTGCAATTTTAGTGATGTAAGGTGACAAAAAATGGCTTTTTTGGCACTGTTTTTATTTTATTTTTTTATGGTGTTTACCGGACGGGGTGTTTATAGAGCCCGTCGTTACGGATGCAGCATTACCAAATATGTCTATTTTATGTTTTTTTCCTATTTTTAACATTTTTTTTATTACTTAATTGGGGGATTTTTTTTTATATGTGAAACTTTTTTTTTTTAAGCACTTTTTTTTTTACTTTTTATTTTTATTTTACACTTTGCGTCCCCCATAAGATCATTCCAGACCTGTGGGGGACATTGAACTTTTTTTTTCACGATTGATTTCTCCTGTAACTGGGGCTGACATAGCTCCAGTTACAGGGGAAATACAGCCCCCAGAGAGGCTGTACAGCAGAATACAACACTGTACAGCCTCAATGCAGGGCTGATCGAGGTCTATGGAAGACCCGACAGCTCCTGCACTCTCCCGTCATAGTGCTTCCTGATCTGTATACACATCGCTCATTGAGCGCTGTGTATACAGCGATCTAGAAGGCAGGGACACCTGGGAACTGTCCCTGTCTTCTCACTGGGTTGGCCTGCTGTCACTGACAGTGGCCACCCGCTCGGCAGCTGCACGATTAGCGTGCAGCTGCCATCTCTGAATGAACGTTCCAGAACGTCCATTCAGAGATAAACATCCACCCATAGGACGTTTATATCCTATGGGCGGATGTGAAGTGGTTAAGGACCAGTTTAGTTATGAAGTCACTTTGTGGTGCTTAGATAGTAGAAAACACCAATAAATGTTGAAAAAAAAAATGTTTTTCTGTCTCCATTTTGTGAACACTGTATTTTTTTAAATGTTTCTGCTGATCATCTTGTGCAGGGGTTTGTTTTTTGCAGGAAACGTTTACGTTTTTATTGGTACCATTTTTGGGGAAATATGATTTTTTGATCATTCAATATTACACTTTATGGGGCAAGGTGACCAAAAAATTGTCAGTTTTTTTTTTTTTACAGAGTTCACCTGTGGTGCTAGGTCATGTGATATTTTTACAGAGCAGGTTGTTATGGACATGGCAATACCTAATATATATATACTTTTTCTTATTTGTTTAAGTTTTACACAATAAAATCATTTTTGAAGCAAAAAATGATGTTTTACTGTCTCCATACTTTGAGAGCCATAGTTTTTTTGGCCGATTGTCTTATTTAGGGGCTAATTTTTTGCACAATGAGGTGACGGGTTTGATTGGTACTATTTTGGGGTGCATATAACTTCTTGATCACTTGGTATTACACTTTTTGTGATATAACATGACAAAAAAATGTTTTTTGGTCAGTTTTCATTTTTTTTTTCTTTCGGTGTTCACCTAAGGGGTTAGGTCATGTGATATTTTTATAGAGTCGGTCATTACTGACTCAACGATACCTAATATGTGTGTTTTTTCTTTTTTTAATTATAAAATCAACGGAAAGGGGCGTTTTTTTTACTTGAAACTTTATTTTTTATTATTAAAAATACTTTTTAAAAACTTTTTTTTACTTTATTTCTGTCCCACTCTGAGACTTCAACTTTTGCGGGTCTGAGCCCCTCTGCAATGCATTACAATACATTGGCTTCTGTAGAAGGCACGTCCTGATGCCTCTGCAAGGCATCAGGCTGCCTTCTCATCTATCGGGGTGCCCGTCACCACAGCGCGGGGACCCAATTGGAATGCTCACCCGGGGCCCGGATATCAGTGACTGCCGGGCCCCCGCACTGATCGGAAGTCACCTACTGCTATGACATACTATTGTGTCATTGGTCAGGAAGGGGTTAATCAATTTCACCCACACTCCAAAAAAGAAAAAAACAGATTAAAAAGTGATCAAATGTGGTATATACTGTACCCAAGAATAAAATCTGTAAAACTACAGCTCTACCTACAAATAACAATCCCTCATACAGCTCTGTGGATTGAAATACAAAACAGTTATGGGAATCAGAACATGGTGACACAAATAAAAACATTTCTAAGGTTTTCATTTTTAGAAAGTAGTAAAACATACCAAAACTATATAAATTTTATACAATTGTACTGACTAGAGATGAGCGAATCGAAGCTGACAAAGTGGAATTCGATCCAATTTTCAGGAATTATTCGATTTGCACCGAATCCGAATTTCTTCACACTTTGTGGTAACGAATCACATTTTTTCCTAAAATGGCTGCTGCATCGGAATCGGAAAAATAAGTACGTGTGATTAGCCGTTCTGCGGTGAATTTACATTCTCATACAGACATTGTTGCGCTGTATTAATGTCACAGTGCTGTTAACTGTGACAGTTGTGTCCGTGTAGGCTGGCTGCATGCCCTCTTGCGTACTGGCTGCAGGCTGCCTCCTGTGCAGGCTGGCTGCTTGGGGCTGCATGCTGGCTGTGGTGTCTTCTGTGAACTGCTGCCTGTGAATGTTTGCTTGCTCTCCCCGTGTCTGCTTCTCTGTGCAGTTCTTATCACTGTTGCCGTGCAGGCTGGCTGCAGGCAGACACCTGTGTATGCTGGTTGCGTGGGACTGCATGCTGGCTGCGGTGTAGTGTGTGAACTGTGTCCTGTGTATGTGTATTCCCTTGTCTGCATCTTTGTGGTTCATTTCTCTGGTGTAATGCGTGCTGGCTGCGGCCTTGTGTGTGAACTGGGTCTGAATTTGCTTCTCTGTTTGTCACTGTGACACGGGTTGTTTGTGCTCTGGCGTGCTGGCTGCGGTGGACTCTATGTATGCTGGTTGCCAGGTGTAACGTCCTGTACTGCAACCTCTGTGTTCTGTGACTCCTGTTCTGATGGGGTTAACATTTCCTGGTCGGGTCCTGGGTGGGGCTTATCAGGTGCCCTAGTTATCCAGCTATACCCATCTGTGAACTGTGGGGCTTGTGGTCAGTCTTTCTTGTGTCTTGTGGCGTGTATCACCTCTCTGCTGACCCAGGAGGTCAGTCTATCTTCTGTCCAGTGCCTTACTGGGTGTCGCCCCTTACTGCTGACCCAGTTTTTTTTTTCCTATCTGCCCTTGTTTGTGGTGTCACCTGGTAATGCATTGTTGCTGCTTTGTCTGAGGTTGTTGGAACCTGTTCTATGATGTTCTGTACCTGTCCTGTATAATGTTTATGTTATCCTTTTTTGTTCCTTGTTTCGCCTAGCAGTATTCTGTCCCATGTCCTGTCTGCAGTGTCTACTGCTTCTGATCCTTGTCTGCTCATGTCTGCCTGTTGTGCCTTTCTGCATCTGTTCCTTTCCCATGTACGTCCCGTCTTTGTGAGAGGGTCCTTGGCTTACCCGGAGGGGGAATCACTTGTCCGTGAATCTCTTGTCCGTGAATCTCTAGTCTGTGTGCAGCTCTGCCTGAGACCGCCATGCTTCCATTCTGTTTGGGGTCCAGGCATCTGCTTCTGTGCTGGTTCCCGTTCATCTTGTTGTCTGTTCCATGTCCTGTGTTTGCTTGGGTTCCAGTTTTGTCTTTCCGCTGGTGGTTTCACTAGCCTCGCTCTCTGCAGGTATGGGCCAAGTGAATCGGGACCTTCCTGGAGATGCGACCAGAAAGCCCTCGGCCCAGTTCATTCCCAACTCTGAGCTCTGTGAAGAACGGGGCTTGCTGGCTTTCTGGCCTCTGGGTTTTGCCTGTGGTCTGCCGATGCACTTGTTTCTAGTTCTACCACTATTGCCTACCTGCCTACTGTCATGTGCTTTTATTACACTTGTAATAAAGTTTTCTGTGGATCCTTGGTCTGTTTTGCCTGTGTCATGTTTGCTTGACATCCCGGAAGTCTGCCTTGGGCCTTCCGGGATGTTATTAGCCGTTCTGCGGTGAATTTTCATTGTAATACATAGATTATTGCGCTGTATTAATAACGAAAATAAGTTTGTGTTATTAGCTGTTCTGCGGTGAATTTACATTGTCATGCAGACATTGTTGTGCTGTATTAATAGCAAAAATAAGTATGTGTTATTAGCCGTAGGGACTAACAATCGTCGATTAGCCATTCAGTGGTGAAATTTGTTTGCGATACAGTCTTTTTTGGGAAAATTGGTCAATGAAGGTAAACTTTCTTCGATAGCGACTGAGTAATTGCCTCGATTAGCCATTCAGTGGTGAAATTTGTTTGTGATACAGTCTTTTTTGGGAAAATTGGTCGGTGAATATAGACTTTCTTCTGTAGGGATTAACAATTCGTCGATTAGCCATTCAGTGGTAAAATTTGTTTGTGATACAGCCTTTTTTGGGGAAAATTGGTCGGTAGCTGTAACTACAGTCAAGGACAATATACGTCCTTTAAGGCCGACTGGGTAAATGTGGTTCCTGCACAGCCACACCAGCAGCTTGGCCAGGTGATGCCACTTCCGCCTCCACGTTCTCACGCTATTGGTCCTGCGACAATGTCCGCCTCTGCCTCCTCATCCTCCACCGTGTCCTCAGCCTCCATTGCAGGGATAATTCACAGTGCCCCTCCAGCATACCACATGTGTCGGGCACGGCGGTGTCACTCTGTTCTACACCTCGTTTGCCTGGCCGAACGGAGTCACACAGGGGAGGAACTGCTCCATGTCCTTCATCAAGAATTCAAATCCTGGCTTTCTCCACGACAACTCAAAATTAGAACTGGTGATCGACAATGGGAAGAACATGGTGTCGGCGGGCTGAGCCATGCGCCCTGCATGGTGTACGTTTTCAGTCTAATTGTAAAGCGGTTCCTGAAGTCTTACACCCATCAGAAAGACATACTAAAAATGGCCAGGAAACTTTTTATGCACTTCAGCCACTCGTACACTGCCAAGCACACCCTCCTTGAGCTGCAACGGCAGAACGGCGTCCCCCAACATAGGCTGATATGAGACTTTTCCACCTGTTGGAATTCCACCCTCCATATGTTGCACCGACTATATGAACAGAGAAAGGCCATACACTATTCCTTCATGATCCAAGAGGACAGAGGTACTCCCCAGGGGCGTAGCTATAGGGAAAGCAGGGGAAGCGGCTGCTTTGGGGCCCTGACCCAGAAGGGGCCCATCCAGGAGGAGGAGGACTAAAAGATTTTGTCAGGGCCCCCTCAACAGTATTACACAATGAAATTATATACAGTGACAGTATAGACAGTGTAGAAAACTGATGGAACAGCTGCTGGCACTGGTCTGAGAGAGTGATCTTTACTAGCCACAGAAATGGGGATGGCATGAAAGGAAGGGGTTGCGAAAAAATTACTGTGGGAAGAGGGCCCCATTTAAAAATTTGCTGTGGGGCCCAGTCATTTCTAGCTATGCCACTGGTACTCCCCTGTGCAACTTGAGTCTAGAGTCGCTGATGATTAGCTTTCTTCACCTGCCTACTAAAGAAACTACTCACCAGCAGCAGCAGCTAGTCCTGGAGCAGGACCTGAACCAGCAGGTGGTGGCATACTTGGACAGCATCCTGCCACCCCACATTGAAGATCCTCTGGACTACTGGGCAGCCAAATTGGATTTGTGGCCACAGCTAGCAGAGTTTGCCCTGAAAAAGCTGTCCTGCACGGCCAGTAGTGTGGCGTCAGAGCGGGTGTTTAGTGCGGCCGAGGCCATAGTTATCCAAGAAGAACTTGCCTGTCCACCCAAAATGTGGAGAGACTGACCTTTGTCAAGATGAATCGGGCGTGGATCAGCCAGGATTTCCACCCACCAATGCCTGATGCATCAGACTAGATCATCCATGGTGCCACACCAACACTTTGACAAAAGAGATCGGTTTCTTCTGGCTACCTGCCTCAGATACTATTCTGATGTTGCCACCCGCTTGGTGGCACACATCTGATGCCAAGTGCTCCTTCTTTCACCCACCCTATTCAGCTGGTACTGGTATTGCCACCCACCTCCCCACTCTGTCACCGGGTCACTCTGTGGTCTCCTGATACTGCTGTCACCTCCACACTATGTCACCTTGCCACTCTGTGGTCTCCTAATGCTGCTGCTACCTCCACACTATGTCACCTTGCCACTCTGTGGCCTCCTAATGCTGCTGCTGCCACCTTCACACTCTGTCATTGTGCCACTCTGTGGTCTCTTCATGCTGCTGCCACCTCCACACTGTCATTGTGCCACTCTGTGTCCTTCTCCTGATGATGCTGCTGCCGCCACCTCTACACTCTGTCATTGTGCCACTATGTGGCCTCCTGATGCTGCTACTACCTCCACACTGTCATTTTGTCACCATGTGGCCTCCTCCTGATGTTGTTGCTGCCGCAACATACACACTCTGTCATTGTTCCACTCTGTGGCCTCCTGATACTGCTGCTTCCACCTCCACACTGTCATTGTGCCACTCCATGGCCTCCTCCTGATGCTGCTGCCACCTCTACACTCTATCATTGTGCCACACTGTGGCCTCCTTATGATGCTGCTGCTGCTGCCACCTCCAGACTCTGTCATTGGGCCACTCTGTGGCCTCCTGATGCTGCTGCCACCTCCACACTGTCATTGTGCCACTCTGTGGCCTCCTCCTGATGCTGCTGCCGCCACCTCCAGACTCTGTCATTGGGCCACTCTGTGGTCTTCTCATGCTGCTTCCACCTCACCACTATGTCATAGGGCCACTCTGTGGACTTATCATGCTGTTCCCACCCTCCCTACTTCAGGACTGGACCACAATTTTGCCTTTTGGCCTGGTTGATATCATCATTATCCTATTTATTTTTTTACCCTTCTTATGATCTGTCAGAAGAAAAGAAAATCGAGATGCACAATGGATCCTGTCTATGTAGCAGCTTTAAGGCCTGCATGACATGGTCCCTATTTTGCATCAGAATTGGCTTACTATTTGGTAGCCAAAAGCAGGAGTGGATACAAAACACAGAAGACTCCTGTTTTGTTTTTGTTTTAGCAATGCTGATGGATTACTGACCAAATGCTCCACAGACAGGATCCATTTTTTGGGAGTTATTGTTCTGACGGATCAGAGGAAGGGCAAAATAATCAGTGACGTCAACACAAACTTACTGCTGACGCCCACTCCACTCTGTCGGTGGGGTTTTACTTGTATAAGCGTTTAATAGAACAGGTTCTGTAGAAATCTATGTGGAATCAGTGAATTGGTGTAAAAAGAGTGTGCTCTTTTACGCTATAGTAGGATCTTGGGCCTCTGCATGGTTCTTTATACTTGGCGCTAATATTGACCTGTAAGGCTGAGTTTACACTTAAGTTATTTGAACAGTTTTGTCCCAGTAACTGCCCAAATAAGTGAAATGTGCAGTGATTCTAAGAGCGACGCCTGTCATCTACATGTCATACTGACTCACAATATTATTTCACTAACGCAGCACACTCCCTATGCGTGTTATGCAAGGCACAGTGTTCTACACCACTATAAAGGCTCTCTGCAGCCAGGAAATAGCCATTTTTAACGCAATTCGCCACAAATAAATTTGGGTCGAAACTAATTTCTTCGGAAAATTCGGCGAACCGGCCGAATCGAATTTTTTTGAAATTCGCTCATCTCTACTAATGACCTGCAGAATAAGGTCATCTCATTTATATTACACCGTGAACGCCATAAAGGCAAATCCAAAAGCCATGGTGGAATTGCAGATCTTTTTCAATTCTACCCCACAAAGAATTTTTTCAGTATATGATATGGTAGATTAGGTCCTATAAAAAAAAAAAACAAGCCCTTTCTTTATGGGAAAAAAAAGTTAAAATGTTATAGCTCTTTGAAAGCCGGGATGGAAAAAAACGAAAATTGGCTAGATCCTGATTGGGTAAAGCAAATCCAGCGTTCATTGCAAAGGAATCTTAGGCTACATGTACAGTCGTGGCCAAAAGTTTTGAGAATGACACAAATATTAGTTTTCACAAAGTTTGCTAAACTGCTTTTAGATCTTTGTTTCAGTTGTTTCTGTGATGTAGTGAAAAATAATTACACGCACTTCATACGTTTCAAAGGCTTTTATCGACAATTACATGACATTTATACAAAGAGTCAGTATTTCCAGTGTTGGCACTTCTTTTTCAGGACCTCTGCAATTCGACTGGGCATGCTCTCAATCAACTTCTGGGCCAATTCCTGACTGATAGCAACCCATTCTTTCATAATCACTTCTTGGAGTTTGTCAGAATTAATGGGTTTTTGTTTGTCCACCCGCCTCTTGAGGATTGACCACAAGTTCTCAATGGGATTAAGATCTGGGGATTTTCCAGGCAATGGACCAAAATGTCAACGTTTTGGTCCCCGAGCCACTTAGTTATCACTTTTGCCTTATGGCACGATGCTCCATCGTGCTGGAAAATGCATTGTTCTTCATCAAACTGTTGTTGGATTGTTGGAAGAAGTTGCTGTTGGAGGGTGTTTTGGTACCATTCTTTATTCATGGCTGTGTTTTTGGGAAAATTGTGAGTGAGCCCACTCCCTTGGATGAGAAGCAACCCCACACATGAATGGTCTCAGGATGCTTTACTGTTGGCATGACCCAGGACTGATGGTAGCGCTCACCTTTTCGGAGAATATGACTTTGCCCCAGTCCTCAGCAGTCCATTCACCATACTTTCTGCAGAAGATTAATCTGTCCCTGATGTTTTTTTTTGGAGAGAAGTGGCTTCTTTGCTGCCCTTCTTGACACCAGGCCATCTTCCAAAAGTCTTCGCCTCACTGTGCGTGCAGATGCGCTCACACCTGCCTGCTGCCATTCCTGAGCAAGCTCTGCACTGGTGGCACTCCGATCCCGCAGCTGAATCCTCTTTAGGAGATGATCCTGGCGCTTGCTGGACTTTCTTGGACGCCCTGAAGCCTTCTTAACAAGAATTGAACCTCTTTCCTTGAAGTTCTTGATGATCCTATAAATTGTTGATTGAGGTGCAATCTTAGTAGCCACAATATCCTTGCCTGTGAAGCCATTTTTATGCAACGCAATGATGGCTGCACACGTTTCTTTTCAGGTCACCATGGTTAACAATGGAAGAACAATGATTTCAAGCATCACCCTCCTTTTAACATGTCAAGTCTGCCATTTTAACCCAATCAGCCTGACATAATGATCTCCAGCCTTGTGCTCGTGAACATTCTCACCTGAGTTAACAAGACGATTACTGAAATGATCTCAGCAGGTCCTTTAAGGACAGCAATGAAATGCAGTTGAAAGGTTTTTTTGGGATTAAGTTAATTTTTATGGCAATGAAGGACTATGCAATTCATCTGATCACTCTTCATAACATTCTGGAGTATATGCAAATTGCTATTATAAAAACTTAAGCAGCAACTTTTCCAATTTCCAATATTTATGTAATTCTCAAAACTTTTGGCCACGACTGTACATGACCTTATGTATATTGCTGTCCAGAAACTGCGGCTCTGCAAAGTTTTTGTAATAGAACTGCCAATTTTTTTGCACAAATCGGACAAGAATAGGTCATGTTCTATAATTTGCAGAATGATCGCACAGATGTGGACAGTATACAGATGACATTTGAGTGCTGTTTGCATTATTTCCAGCCCCATAGAAATTAATGGGTCCAGGTGTCATGTGCAGTAAATGTGGATCAGCTATGGACCCAAAATACGCCTGTGAATTGACAAATAATATTGACATTGAGTCAAAAGGTAATAAAGAACAAATCAAAGGCCACTTCTGTGCTCAATGTCCACAAACATGTCTTTGATAAACTAGAAATAAATATTCAGAAAGTTGCAGAGTAAAACAAAATCCAGGAATAGCAGATACTATATATTTTTTACTCCAAAAGGAAAGTGATAAAGCTTTGAATGATTTCTTCTTTCTGTATTCATAGACAGATTAACAGAGTAAGAAAGCAAGATGTAATATCTGCCTGCAGGCTTCAGCAAGAACATACAGCCGATCAACCTGACAAATAATCAGCTGAGCAGTAAGCAACAGTGAGCAAATATTTATTATTTCATTACCTTTCCTCTGGGACTTTACTGTACTCTTATCAGCCGTCTTCAGTGAGCTCACATCATAATGCGACTTATCTATTTTATATAAAAATGACTTTAGTTCTGAAAACTGTTCATAACATATGGGATTTGTGTTCTTCCACATTGTGATATGCAGTAAACTGTTGTCTTTAAACGGGTCCTCCAGGAAATAAGAAAATCAAAATACATAAATATTACTTTATTAAAATATATCTTCATTAGTTATAAAGGATAATTTTGTCTAGGAAGCAATCATTAGGAGAAATAAAATGGCCGTACACACAAAACCTGTCCTAATCACACAGCAGGACAAATTACTTTCCAATACTGAGCTTAAAAACTGCTTCATCCTCTTCTCCTACTTGTCAGGGGTTATAATCCTTAATACAGCTCGTATTGAATCTATGAAGCAAAGAGATGGTATGACTACTACACATCCGCTGGCTATTGTATATGTGTTTGCGGATTGTTATTACTCCTTATATAATCGGAAAGAGGACACTGCTACACCACAACCCACACCATAACAAATTTCTGTCTTTTTAGACTGTTTCCCCACCGGCGCTATCTTCTCAAGACCTCTCTTCTATTAATACCCCTTTTACAGAAAAGGAGATAGAAGTAGCAATAAAAACTCTTAAATCACAGAAAGCTCCGGGTCCGGACGGTTTCTCTGGGGATTATTATAAAACCTTTAAAGTAGAACTGACACCTTTTCTCGTCCGTTTCTTTAATGCCTTTCTCCTCCCTTATACCATCTTAAAAGAAATGTTGAGTGCCATCATTACTACTATTTCCAAACCGGGGAAAACCCAAGATGTTCCACTTAACTTTCACCCCATCTCATTACTAAACAATGACATTAAATTATTTTCTAAGCTACTAGCCTTGAGGATCCAACCTCTACTTCCACAATTGATATCCCCAGATCAGGTAGGTTTTATTCCGGGATGCCAGTGCAGAGATGGGACTAAGGGGATGATAGATTTATTCAGATATCCGAGACCGCAGGTGCACCCATGTTATTTGTCTCGCTTGATGCTGAAAAGGCGTTTGATAGAGTGCACTGGGGGTTCCTGGCAGCGGTTCTAGATTGGTTTGGGTTTTCAGGTTCTATACTAACAGCCATAATGAACCTCTACTCCTCTCCATCTGCGCAGGTTCTAGCGTCATGATGTCATGATGACAGATGTATTCTCTGGCGGCCGGAGCGCTCCATACACTGCTCATCACTCTTCTCTTTTCTACCCCTGGCGGCATAGTGCCTGACGAAGGCCTAATTAGGCCGAAAACGTTTGCACATGCACATGTATGCACATGTATATTGCCGTGAAAATAAAACTATTCACAGAACAAAGACAACCATCTATCTTGCTGTGATTTTTGCATGCTTTTATTATATTTAGACCAGATATTGGAGAACTCCAACATTAAAACATTTGAGATTCTGAAGCATTCTCACCAGCTACCTAAGGGTACACTTGCGGCAGGACGGATCCGACAGGCTGTTCACCATGTCGGATCCGTCCTTCCGCTATTTCGCCGTGCCGCCGGACCGCCGCTCCGTCCCTATTGACTATAATGGGGACAAGTGTTGACCTCCGGCGCAGCACGGCGGTGCATGGCGAAAGCTGCCGGACTGAAAAGTCGGACATGCAGGACTTTTTAGTCCGGCGGCTTTCGCCGTGCAACGCCGTGCTGCGCCGGAGCTCCGCCCCCGTCCCCATTATAGTCAATGGGGACGGAGCGGTGGTCCGGCGGCACGGCGAAATAGCGGAAGGACGGATCCGACATGGTGAACAGCCTGTCGGATCCGTCCTGCCGCAAGTGTGAAAGTAGCCTAATTCATGTTTCTACCAATACTTGCTGATGAGGCACTTGTTGCATAGCATCATGCTCCCTCCTATCCAATCACCTGAAACCTCCCCAATTAGCAGGCTTTTTAACACTCTAAGAACTGCAGGAAAAGGCCTCTCTATTGCGTATCAAGCCCTGGGTCCAAACCTAGATGGCAAGTCAGGCTTTATGGTGAAATGGGAGGAGGAGCTGGGATGTGAATGGACCATTAATGAATGGCGGATAGTGTAAATATAGCAGTGCTAAGTTAAAATCGAAATTCGATTATTATAACTTGAAATAATCGAATTGCGATTTTTCACGTAATTCTCAAATCCGACAGTACATTCTAGTATATGGAGACGTTCCCATGGTGATGGGGACGCTCCATGAGCACGGAAGTCGGCAGAAGCAGCAACAGGCACTGACTGGAGCAGCCAGGAAGCCAGGAATCCAAAGGACAGGTAAGAACTACTTTAGGGAAGTGGGAAAGAAAAAAAATATAACAATAAAAAAAATAAAAAAAAATATTCGAAATATCGAATTTATATCACTATATTCGAAATATTCGCGAATTAGCGAAGTGCCGATATTCGTAAAAAAAATTCGATATTCGAATATTCGCGCTCAACACTAATGGCGGAATGCTTTTCATTGGGCGGTAGCTGGATCCAATTGCATTAACGATGCAGAGCAAAATTGAAAAATCCAACTTCGTTGGTATCTAACCCCAGCCCGTATAGCGCATATTAACTCTACATACAGCACATATTGCAGGCAGGGATGTGGGGAGAGGGGAACACCATCACATATGTGGTGGAATTGTCCTACTATATTTCCCTTTTTGAAGGAAGTCTTTGACCTTATGTCTAAAGTTGCTGGAGGGGAGCTAGATGAAGCTGTTCTGGCATATCACGATTACTGGTGCTGTTCCTTAGTTGTGCTACAAAGCACTATTTTCTTATGAGTCACATTGTCCTATTATCTGTTAACAATATTGATTGTTTATTATAGCTCTAAACATTGTACAAACTATAAGGCCTCTTTCACACGGGCATCATGGATTTGGGCCAGATAAGATGCTGGTGCGTTGCGGGAAAATGCACAATTTTTCAGCTCGAGTGCAAAACATTTTAATGCGTTTTGCATGTGCGTGAGAAAAATCGGCATGTTTGATACCCAAACCGAACTTCTTCACAGAAGTTCGGGTTTGGGTTAGGTGTTGTGTAGATTTTATTATTTTCCCTTATAACATGGTTATAAGGGAAAATAATAGCATTCTTAATACAGAATGCTTAGTAAAATAGGGCTGAAGGGGTTAAAAAAATTAAAATTAATTTAACTCACCTTAATCCACTTGATCGCACAGCCCAGCTTGTCTTCTTTCTTCTTCTTTGCTGTGCAGGAGGAAAAGGACCTGTGGTGACGTCACTGCGCTCATCACATGGTCCGTCACATGATCCATCATCCATTGCACCCGCGTGGAAATCTCGCCCGTGTGAAAGAGGCCTAAGAATGCCGAATGATTTCTTTTGTATTCATTATAATGTTTGAACAGCATCTCATTGATTGTTGTACTGATTTGCACTCTAAAACCTAATAAAAATCTGAAAGTAAAAAAAAAACACAACTTAATACAGCTGATAAGAACTTCAGCTGAATCTATGTGTGAATGGAGGTCATGAGTAGAGACAAGCAAAGTTTTCAAAAATTTGATTCTCCCTAAACTTTAGGGAGAATCTATCCTGATGTACATCACTGTCCAGTGCAGCAACATGTATAGCTAGTCCTTTCTGCTAGTGAAAATCATTCTGCGTCTGAATGACAAGCAGGTCACATATATGGGCTTGCACATACAGTCAGGTCCATAAATATTGGGACAGCGACACAATTCTAACATTTTTGGCTCTATACACCACCACAATGGATTTGAAATGAAACGAACAAGATGTGCTTTAACTGCAGACTGTCAGCTTTAATTTGAGGGTATTTACATCCAAATCAGGTGAACAGTGTAGGAATTACAACAGTTTGCATATGTACCTCCCACTTGTTAAGGGACCAAAAGTAATGGGACAATTGGCTTCTTAGCTGTTCTATGGCCAGGTGTGTGTTATTCCCTCATTATCCCAATTACAATGAGCAGATAAAAGATCCAGAGTTTATATCACGTGTGCTATTTGCATTTGGAATCTGTTGCTGTCAACTCTCAAGATGAGAAGATGAGATCCAAAGAGCTGTCACTATCAGTGAAGCAAGCCATCATTAGGCTGAAAAAACAAAACAAACCCATCAGAGAGATAGCAAAAACATTAGGCGTGGCCAAAACAACTGTTTGGAACATTCTTAAAAAGAAGGAACGCACTGGTGAGCTCAGCAACACCAAAAGACCCGGAAGACCATGGAAAACAACAGTGGTGGGTGACTGAAGAATTCTTTCCCTGGTGAAGAAAACTGCTGACAAAAGCAGCAGGAATTGATTTCTGAAGTGTTTCGGGCAATATTATCTGCTCATATTCAGCCAAATGCTTCAGAACTCATTGGACGGCGCTTCACAGTGCAGATGGACAATGACCCAAAGCATACTGCAAAAGCAACCCAATAGGGAAAGCAACCCCAAGGGAAAGAAGTGGAATGTTATGCAATGGCCAAGTCAATCACCTGACCTGAATCCTATTAAGCATTAATTTCAAAACTGAAGGGAAAATGCCCCAAGAACAAGCAGGAACTGAAGACAGTTGCAGTAGAGGCCTGGCAGAGCATCACTAGAGATGTCCCGAACTATTCGCCGGCGAACAGTTCTCGGCGAACATCGCTTGTTCGCGTTCGCCGCGGCGGGCGAACATATGCAATGTTCGGTCCGACCCCTATACGTCATCATTGAGCAAACTTTGACCCTGTACCTCACAGTCAGCAGACACATTCCAGCCAATCAGCATACCCTCCATCCCAGACCCTCCCACCTCCTATCAAAAAGCATCCATCTTAGATTCATTGTGAAGCTGCAGTGTTAGTTAGAGCAGGGAGAGTGCTGCTGCTGCTGAATTAATAGGGAAATCGTTAGCTAGGCCAGTGTTCTGTGTCCACTCCAGTCCTCAAATACTCATCTGCTGTAAGGACAGCGTCCTGACAGCACCCCAAAAAGCCCTTTTTAGGGCTGGTACATCAGTCTGCTTTTTTTTATTTTTTATATATATATATATATATATATATATATATTGCAGTTGCCGGCCCGTGTGAGAGGCCACAGGCCCACAGACTGTACTGTGTGCACACCACTCATATCGGGTGGCACAGTACCTTGCAGATAAAAAAGTCATTACATTTTTTCTCTGTAATATAATTGCAGTTGCCTGCCAGTGTGTGTCAGGCCCACTGACTGTACTGTGCCCACTGCCAGTGCCCACCACTCATATCGGGTGGCACAGTAATCATTTAATTTTTTCTCTGTAATATAATTGCAGTTGCCTGCCAGTGAGTGTCAGGCCCACAGACTGTACTGTGCCCACTGCCCACCACTCATATTGGGTGGCACAATACCTTGCAGATAAAAAAGTCAATTGCTTTTTTCTCTGTAATATAATTGCAATTGCCTGCCAGTGTGTGTCAGGCCCACTGACTGTACTGTGCCCACTGCCAATGTCCACAACTCATATCGGGTGGCACAGTACATTGAACGGAGCACGCGCAGTGCCCCAAATTGGAAGTAAGAGGACCGACCAACCATCTTTTTCCATCTCCCGGTTCCTAAAATCTATTCCATACACCGGCCCCTGATAGGGGACGTAACAGCGATTAAACTGATAGGAATAGTACTACTTAATACACCACTTATATAGAGTGGCACAGTACATTGCACGGCGCACGCGCAGTGCCCCGAATTGGAAGTAAGAGGACCGACCAACCATCTTTTTCCATCTCCCGGTTCCTAAAATCTATTCCATACACCGGCCCCTGATAGGGGACAAAACAGAGATTAAACTGTTGGTAAGAACTGATTTTTTAAATAAAAAAAAAAAAAGAGAACAGCCTCTGCGGAGCTGGGTATTTGTTGGGCGCGTTACTGAACGCTCATACACAATGGCTATAGGCTCATGCGTCCTTTTGCGGAGGTGACAAACCTGGTCAGTCAAACCCAAGGCAACATCATCGACCTCATCCCATATGCGTTTTTTCTGGAGTGTGCCCTGCGAAGAGTGCTGGATCAGGCCGTAGATGAGCATGAAGAGGAAGAGTTGTGGTCACCATCACCACTAGAAGCAGCCTTGTCGTCGTTGATTGCTGGACCTGCGGCAACGCAGAGAGAGGGGTCTGAAGAAGAGGAGTCCGAGGAGGAAGGTGGCTTTGAGGAGGTGGAAGACCAACCACAGCAGGCGTCCCTGGGGGCTTGTCGTCACCTTTCGGGGACCCTTGGTGTTGTACGTGGCTGGGTGGAGGAAGAGACGTTCAATGACATCAGTGAGGACAAGGAACGGGACATGGCTAGCTTGGTATCCAACCTTGTGCAAATGGGGAGTTTGCGGTTGTTTGCGGTGCGTTAAACGGGGAGTTTGGTCTGTCAGAGTTTGGTCTGTCATTGTGAAGCGGGCATAACCCTTAAACTACCTGATCGATACAACATCATACCTGATGGTATACACACACTGGATGTTTTAAAGCACGTTATTCCAAACAATTTAGGAATGTTAGGTGATTTATGCCCCTTATGGATTAAAACCCAACTCTGCGTCAACTACGTAATTTTCATGGGAGTTTTGCCATGGATCCCCCTCCGGCATGCCACAGTCCAGGTGTTAGTCTCCTTGAAACAACTTTTCCATCACTATTGTGGCCAGAAAGAGTCCCTGTGGGTTTTAAAATTCGCCTGCCTATTGAAGTCTATGGCGGTTCGCCCGGTTCGCCCGTTCGTGAACATTTGCGGAAATTTGCGTTCGCCGTTCGCAAACGGAAAATTTTATGCTCGTGACATCTCTAAGCATCACCAGGGATGAAACCCAGCATCTGGTGATGTCTATGCATTCCAGACTTCAGGCTGTAATTGACTGCAAAAGATTTGCAACCAAGTATTAAAAAGTGAAAGTTTGATTTATGATTATTATTCTGTCCCAATTCTTTTGGTCCCTTAACAAGTGGGAGGCACATATGCAACCTGTTGAAATTCCTACACCGTTCACCTGATTTGGATGTAAATACCCTCAAATTAAAGCTGACAGTCTGCAGTTAAAGCACATCTTGTTCGTTACATTTCAAATCCATTGTGGTGGTGTATAGAGCCAAAAATGTTAGAATTGTGTCGATGTCCCTGTATTTGTGCAGGTCACTAACACTCCTAGTTAACCCCTAGCTAAACAAAAAAAGCATACAGCAGCCTTCAGTAAAAAAAAAAAAAAACACCTTGCACGCCCCTGCAGGTATCCCAATGACTCTTTAGTTGAACAAAATAAGGACATGGAGGAAATAAAGTAGTAGGGAAAAAAAGGTTATTTTAATCCATGTTATGGCAGTGCAAACACGTGTTTGAATCCCTTTGCTTAGATGTAGAAGGACTGTGCATCACTATTAGGCTTAGTTCACATTTCACTGTAATTGTCAGCCCAAAGGAGGTGCAGGTCACACCCACAGAACAGGGGCAGATCTATTCTTGATACCTAATCAGAGAGTACGCTTGGCTCCTGAATTTGCCTCACAATAAGTGATGGTAATAACTGACGAAATAACAGAAGTGGGAACTCAGACTTCTAGGTCAATGTTAGGGTCAGGTCTAATTTATTGCGTGTTCAAAAAACGGTTTATTTTTCCGTTCAGAAGAACAGCTAAAAAAAAAGTGGATCCTGTAGTTTGAGCATCTGCCTTCACACTGTCAGTATTTGGACAGCATTTGATTAGTATTGGTAAGGCAAAAACAGGAGTGAGTCCAAAACAGAGTTAACATGTGATGGAAATATTTTGTGTGTTTTGGACTCACTCCTGCTTTTGGCTTCCAAATCATCCCATAGTCCTGGCTACTGACAAATAAAGTGGCCTCCTCAAAGGGCCTGAGCAAACGGCAGGTGTCACAAATGAGCTGCCACTGTCTAACATCAAAGTTACACCGGGGAGTAGTCCTGTCCATCTGCATCATCAAGAAATCGGTAACAGGTTTCCTCTGCTCAATACAGTCGGTCCAACATGTGGAGGGTGGAGTTCCAAAGTGTTGAAACATTGCATATGAGGCAATTTATGGGGATAGCATTCTGAATTTACTGCTCAAGGAGTAGCTGAAGTGGCCGTTTTAAAGACATCTTGCAGTTGGATGGAAGACTTCAGAAACCGGGTGATAACCAGATTGAAGATGTGCACCATGCGCAATGCTCGAGTCTCCTTCCCGCATGTTTCGCGGCTGCTAAGCATTCAATAAATGAGCAGGTAAGTACTGCCCTCACTGTAATGCCAGTAGCCATGTTCGGTACTGGCATTACAGTGATTGGCTGGCTGGAACGAGTTGTTGGGTGTACATAGCACCCGATGACGCGTGTTCGGCTCATTCGAAGTCAAAGGTAATAGGGCAGACAACCTAATGGATTATCGACTTCACGGGGACGTGCTATCAGGCAGAAGTTATCTAGAGTCAATAAACCGGCAGTAGGCCCTCGCCCATAATGTTTGCGATGGTCAGCTCACCTGCAGGCCCTCAACCATAATAATTTCGATGGTCAGCTAAGCAGCAGGCACTCTCCCATAAGAGTCTGGTCAAGACAATCCTCACTGCCGGGGGTCACATAACTAATTAGCATGGAGGAGTCTCGTTGGTTATCGGAATTAACCAGACAAATCGCTCCACCAACTCAGTACGGCCATGCACCACCACCCACAGAATCGAGAAAGAGCTATCAATCTGTCAATCCTTTCCGTCTCCGGGCCAGGAGAGGTTTGCCGTGTTGAGTCAAATTAATCCGCAGGCTCCATTCCTGGTGGTGCCCTTCCGTCAATTAGTTTAAGTTTCAGCTTTCCCCCCGGAACCCAAAGACTTTGCTTACCCGGAATCGGATCGCCTGTCGGATCATCTTCTAACCTCCGACTTTCATTGTTGATTAATGAAAACGTTCTTGGCAAATGCTTTCACTTTGGTTCGTCTTGTGCCGGTCCATGAATTTCACCTCTAGCGGCGCAATACGGATGCCAATGGCCGTCCCTCTTAATCATGGCCCCAGTTTCGAAAATCAACAAATTTTTGGGCTGAACTTGCACTTTATATACAAGTAAATATACAGGAAAGAATGTTTCCTAACAATTTTTCCTCTAAATTCGATATAATCTTAGGTTTTGTGCGTATTATTGTTAGTCTGTAAAAAAGTGGCGTACTAATCGGACAATATCATTCCCAGCAGCGACCTGGGAGTCCAAGATGCATCCAGACATCCTCCCCATGCTGTTTCCGAACCATTTCGGTGGTGTTTTCATCAATTTCTGACATTTTCCCATGAACCAGGCACCTTCCCTTCTTCAGAGTAGGGGGTACCTGGTTTAATGCTCGGGTTCTCCCATTGACTTCCATTATACTCGGGTGCTTGGAGAAGCACCCGAACATCCCAATGTGTTCGGCCCGAGCCGACGAGCACCCGAGCACTACGGTGCTCGATCAAGACTAATGATTACATCATTCATTTGAGCACGAAGTGCCGGCAGCCACTATCTTCAATGAAGATCCCACGCGAAATCCCATGCGCGGTGATGTATGACGTCACCACGCCAGCCGAAGTTATGAAGTCATAATGGAGTGCGCAAGATGGCGGCGATCGGCTCTTTGCGATCAAATGAATGAGGGTATGATTTTATTAATTTTTTCAAAATTTTACATTTTAATATTGCTGTCAGATGCCGTGATCAGCTGTGAAGGGCAATTGCCGCTCCATATCATTGCACCCACTACTTACAAAGACGAACTAACTTAAGAAGTAATTCGGAAACCCTACGAAATGATCCCTCTTCCTCCTCCTGTGCCACATCCTCTTCCATCATCGCTAGCAGAGTATTTTCAAGGAGGCATAGAAGTGGGATAATAACGCTGAGAACGGCGTTATCGGCACTGGCCATGTTGGTGGAGTACTCGAAACAGCGCAACAGGGCACACAGGTCTCGCATGGAGGCCCAGTCATTGGTGGTGAAGTGGTGCTGTTCCGCCGAGCGACTCACCTGTGCGTGCTGCAGCTGAAACTCCACTATCGCCTGCTGCTGCTCGCACAGTCTGGCCAGCATGTGCAAGGTGGAGTTCCACCTTGTGGGCACGTCGCATATGAGGTGGTGAGCGCTGACAGGCGAGCAGCAGCAGGGTGAGAACGCCTAAAGTGCGCACAGACGGCCCGCACTTTATGCAGCAGCTCTGACATGTCGGGGTAATTTTTTATTTATTTATCTCTGCACCACCAAATTCAGCACATGCGCCAGGCAAGGGATGTGCGTCAAACCGGCTAGTCCCAGAGCTGCTACGAGATTTCGCCCATTATCGCACACCACCAGGCCGGGCTTGAGGCTGACTGGCACAAACCACTCATCGGTCTGTTGTTCAAGGCCCGTCCACAGCTCTTGCGCGGTGTGGGGTTTGTTCCCCAAACAGATACGTTTTAAAACTGCCTGCTGTCGTTTACCCCTGGCTGTGCTGAAGTTGGTGGTGAAGGTGTTACGCTGACCGGATGAGGAGCTGGTAGAGGATGATGAACAGTAGGCAAACTGAAGCACCCTGCCATCCTCGGTGGTGGAAGGACATGCGCCAAACTGCTATCCGCCTCAGGCCCAGCCGCCACTGCATTTACCCAGTGTGCTATTATGGAGATACAACGGCCCTGACCGTGCTTACTGGTCCACGTATCCGTAGTCAGGTGCACCTTGCCACAGATGGCATTGCGCAGTGCACACCTGATTTAGTCCCCTACTTGGTTGTGCAGGGAAGGGATGGCTCGCCTTGAAAAGTAGTGGCGGCTGGGTACGACGTACTGTGGGACAGCCACCTCCATAAGGCCTTTAAAATTATCCGTCTCCACCAGACGGAATGACAGCATTTCAAAGGCCAGTAATTTAGAAATGCTGGCATTCAGGGCTAGGGATCGCGGGTGGGTAGGGGGTACTTCCTCTTCCTCTCCAGCGTTTGGGATATGGAGAGCTGAACGCTTGCGTGGGACATTGTGGAGATGCTTGGTGACCCAGGTGTTGGTGTTGCTGGTAGATCTTCTGTTTGTGGGGTGCCAGGTGGCACTGTCACTCCAGAGGTGGATGAAGAGGCCGCGACTGCAGCAGAAGAGGAAGCAGGAGGAGCCAGAGACCTTTCTTGGTTTTTGAGGTGTCTACTCCACTGCAGCTCGTGCTTTGTACTTAAATGTCTGGTCATGCAGGTTGTGCTCAGGTTGAGAACGTTTATGCCTCACTTCAGGCTCTGATTGCACAGCGTGCAAACCACTCGTGTCTTGTCGTCAGCACATTGTCTGAAGAACTGCCACGCCAGGGAACTCCTTGGAGCTGGCTTTGGTGTGCTCGGTCCCTTGCTGCGGTGGGCAGTAGCAGGCTTACTGCCTAGAGGATGGCCGCTCCGCTTTTGCACCCTGCTCCCTCTTCTGCTGTGCTGGTGGCTCTGTGCGACCACCGCCTCTTCCTCTGAACTACATCGGTCACTCGCATGAACTTGATGCCATGTGGGGTCGAGGATCTCATCGTCCTTCACATCATCTTCCACCCATTCTTCACCCCTGTCTTCCTTGTCCGTCTGCACACTTTTGAAAACCCCAGCAGTTGGCACCTGTGTTTCGTCATCATCCGAGACGTGCTGCGATGGTCCTCCCATGTACTCATCTTGAAAAATAAGTGGTTGGGCATCGGTGCACTCAATCTCTTCCACTTCTGGGCAGGGCTAGGTGGATGGCCCTGGGAAACTCTGCTAACAAAGTCATCAAAAAGCAGAAGAGACTGCTGCATGATTTGGGGCTCAGACTGCTTGGCTGATTTGCAAGGGGGTGAGGTGAAAGACTGATGGACATCGGCTGCAGGTGCCAACTGTGGTCTTTCAGCAGGAGACTGGGTGGGAGACAATGTGAAAGAACTGGATCCACTGTCAGCAACCCAATCTATTATCGCCTGTACTTGTTCACGTCTCACCATTCGTAGAGCAGCATTAGGCCCGACCAAATACCGCTGCAGGTTTTGTCGCCAACTCGCACCTGAGGTTTCACTTGTGCGTGTAGCTGGCACAGATCGACCACGTCCTCTCCCTGCAACAGGAGCTCCACCAGCAGCACCACGACCTGGGCCACGTCCCTTATTTGACGCTCTCCTCATATTTTTCGAATTTAGGATCTTGCCCTAAATGGGTGTTTAATTAATAGTAGAAAAGAACGACAGTATGTAAAGGGTGTATCTCACACGGCCTGAACCAGACTAGGCCTCAATTAAAGATTTTTTTGCACAAAATGGCTGTATTTCAAATGGCTGTATTTCAAATGCCTAATTCAAACCCCTGTATGTATATGGGGATCACACATGCCCTGAACCAGTGTAGGCCTGAAGTAAATATATCGTTGCACAAAAAAGCTGTATTTGAAATGGCTGTATTTCAAATGCCTAATTTAAACCCCTGTATGTATAAGGGGGATCACACACGCACTGAACCAGTGTAGGCCTGAAGTAAATATATTTTTGCACAAAATGGCTGTATTTCAAATGGTTGTATTTCAAATGCCTAATTCAAACCCCTGTATGTATAGGGGGGATCACACATGCCCTGAACCAGTGTAGGCCTGAAGTAAATATATCTTTGCACAAAATGGCTGTATTTCAAATGGCTGTATTTCAAATGCTTAATTCAAACCCCTGTATGTATAGGGGGGATCACACACGCCCTGAACCAGAGTAGGCCTGAAGTAAATATATCTTTGCACAAAATGGCTGTATTTCAAATGCCTAATTCAAACCCCTGTATGTATAGGGGGGATCACACACGCCCTGAACCAGTGTAGGCCTGAAGTAAATATATCTTTGCACAAAATGGCTGTATTTCAAATGGCTGTATTTCAAATGCCTAATTCACAGACATCCCAACCTGCAAAAACTCATTTCAGGGAAGTGCACTTTTCATTTCAGGGAGGTTTTCTTTTTTTTTCTTTCACAAACTTTTTATTACATTTTCCAAACATATGCAGTATCTGCACACATTGCTCTATGGTGTGGAGGACTGGGCTCATTACCCTGCCCCAAATTATCATATTTATGTATATGATTAAAGGGATTCTGTCACCACCTATAAGCCCTGTGAACTAAACATATGCTCATGTCCAGGGTAGCATTCTGATTTCTAAGGTGACCTTATAAAAGCTATTTGTGGCTTTATTCTGCTGAAAAACAGGTTTTACTAACCTGTCAATCATTGAATTAAGGTGCCCAAGCAGGGGAGGTCTGTGGATGCATGGTGCCCAGCTGCACGCATCGCCGTTCGTGCCCAGCGCCGCCTTCTACTCCTCAGTGCTGCCTCTCCCTCTCCCTCCCTCCCCCTCCTCCCGCTTTGAGATCCCGCTTGTGAACAGGCTCAGCCTGATGCGCCGTTGCGGACTGCTGGCATCGGCTACTTCTTGCACTGTGCGCACGCGCCGAGAAGAGGACACTGCTACAGGTTGCCGGAAAGGTTTACTGCGAGTAAACTAGAGATGGGAAGTTCGGATCTTTCACATGAATCGGTTCATTTGAATCAGTTCATTCAAATGAACCGATTTATGAATCAAATCTTCGGTTCATTTGCTGAGCTGACAAGAAGCAAGTGAACCGAAACTTTGGTTGCGCAATGCGCATGCCTGGATGCTTCGATTCACTTGCTGACTCGCTGAGTCGGCTCTTGGTCTGAGTCAGGAAGTTTATTCTTTAAAACCCTGTGTGTAATTATCTACCCCACTGTAGGAAAAAAATCAAGCATCCAGGGGGTGTGAATTTAACACTGGGGTAAATAATATAATTAAAATGGAGGGTTAAATGTGTAAATGTATTTAAAAAAAATACATCTCTCTCAATAGTTATATAGCTACTGAATGAGACAGAAGAAGGGATGCCTTTAACATATAGATCTCCTTGAGAAGCCAATTTGACCCTAAAGGGTTAATTCAACCTGTAATCTAAACTCTGTGTCATCTGTCACTTCTCTTATCTCTCTGCTCTGCTATCAGTAAACCTTTCTGGGATATATTGTTTCACATGCGGGTGTCAGGGAGCCGCTATTTAATAGCGGGAGACTCCCTGAACGTCCGGGAGACTTGAGATCCCTGAATTCAAACCCCTGTATGTATAGAGGGGATCACACACGCCCTGAACTAGTGTAGGCCTGCAGTAAATATATCTTTGCACTAAAAGGCTGTATTTCAAATGGCTGTATTTCAAATGCCTAATTCAAACCCCTGTATGTATAGAGGGGATCACACACGCCCTGAACCAGTGTAGGCCTGCAGTAAATATATCTTTGCACAAAAAGGCTGTATTTCAAATGGCTGTATTTCAAATGCCTAATTCAAACCCCTGTATGTATAGAGGGGATCACACACGCCCTGAACCAGTGTAGGCCTGCAGTAAATATATCTTTGCACAAAAAGGCTGTATTTCAAATGGCTGTATTTCAAATGCCTAATTGAAACCCCTGTATGTATAGGGGGTATCTCACATGGTCTGAACCAGTGTAGGCCTGAAGTAAAAATATCTTTGCACAAAATGGCTGTATTTCAAATGCCTAATTCCAACCCCTGTACTGTATGTATAGGGGGTATCTCACAGGGCCTGAACCAGTGTAGGCCTGAATTCGATATTGGTGCACCAAAAGGCG